>NC_091107.1:5480833-5795000 GCF_024713975.1 Paralichthys olivaceus | reverse complement strand
ACAGGATTCCAAAGCTGTATGATTTTTTCTTGTGTCATCTTCTGTTCTTCCACCAGGCATCATCCCAAACTCTGAGGTCCTGAGAGGCAGTAACGTAAAGATGGATGCAAAACACTTTGTACATGTTGACAAAGTCAGTTCGTATTTATTACAACCTGATTATCTACATCTCATTCTGTGCCGTCATTCTCAACATGAACCTGAATCATCTCGGATGTTTTGCTAATACAATTCAACCCCAACACGTAGAGTGGGTTTCCAGGGCCTCAAACAGAAAATTAACAGTACAATAAAATATTCTGCACTCATCAGTGTCCTCCTGTGTCTCCGTCCTGCAGTACATGCGCACCAACGTCCCTGATGTGTTCTGTGGGGGCGACCTCGCCACCTTCCCCCTGGCGATGGCCAAAAACCGAATGGTCAACATCGGACACTGGCAGATGGCACAAGCACATGGTGATGTAGAGTCACAAAGCTCTGAATGCAGAATCCGGAAAAAGTCGTTTAATTCTGGTCTTTTATGATATGATGTAATGTAGCCTATATCATGTAGAAAGATAAAACACTATAATGGTAAATAGTTATTAGAATTATGATTATAAACCCTCATTGTCTGTTATTTGATCTTAACATTTGCGTCTTTTTTTCTAAATGGTTGTTTAGGGAGAATAGCAGCTCTGAACATGCTGAATAAACCGACTGAACTCAACACAGTTCCTTTCTACTGGACCGTCCTACTGGGTAAAACAATCCGATATGCAGGTGATAGCACGCACACACACGCACACAGACACACACAAACACACACTAATGCATATGTTTGTGTGTATTTTTGTAGTTGACATGACTGTGGTAGTTTGGACTCTTTAATCAAAGAGAGCAACAGTAACAATTCACTGTGTGTTCAGCTAACAGCTTACACTCTGATTATTCTGAATGACGCACCGACCACCACTGAATGTATGTGATGTTGTTACTCTGGTGCAGGTTATGGGGAGGGATACACTGAGATTGAGATCAAAGGAAAGTTTGAGGACATGAAGTTTCTGGCATTGTACATCAAGTAAGCTGAGAAAAACAAACTGCTGATGTTCTCAACAAAAAAATACATCTTGAATTGGAAAAAGAACATTTCTCCTTCACCAGATGTGTATTTATATTTTTCTCACCTCAGGAACGAGGAAGTTATTGCCGTGGCGAGCCTCAACTATGACCCAGCAGCGTCGGCCGTAGCTGAGAGGTTCGCATCAGGAAATGTCATCACGAAGAAAGAGGCTCAGTATGTAAAGTCTTTCTCTTTCTTTCTTTCTTTCTTTCGAAGGAAGAGGCTCAGTTCATTGCACTAACATGGGGGAGGCTGGGTTCATGACTCATACTGCAGCCAACCAATAGGGGGCACACCAGATGTTTTGGCTTGACTTTCGGGGAGCTGTCATGTCATCCATCTTTGTATACAGTCTGTGGTTGAAAGCAGCATCTGGATGTTTCTCACTTTGTTGTACTGTTCATGTATTTTTCAGAATCTCAGATGTGGATATAAAAACCTGTGGTGTCTTCTTCCTCACAGATCAGATGATCTGAGCTGGCTGCAGCTGTCCTGATCTACAGCTCTCCTCTCATGTTCTCAACAATGTCGGCGTGAAGCCTTCGTCCTTCATCTGTCTCTTCTTCATCACTGCTCTCGCCGAAGACAGAGAGGGAAGACGTTATGAAAACATTTGAGTCAGAAGAGACAGACCTCAGTTATGATGTTGACCACAGTGAAGTTTCCTGCTCTGTGTGTTGCTGCAGGTTGTGTGGATTTCATCCGTGCGTCACACAGTCAGTGTTCATGTGAGGCGGACTTCACCGTGCACACAACAGATACCTCAGATGGATGCAGATTTTTGGGACTTTTTAATATTTTGTATCATTTCATCAGATTTTATCTTTTTATTTAATTCATGGATTTATGTCTCCAGAGGTATTTCAGTAACAGTGCAGTGACATCGCATTTGAGAAGCTCCAGTCAGATTTTAAAGACGATGTGTGCCTTTCTACTTGGATGGGGCTGCTGGGAAAACACAAGTGACCTTGATGCCCACTGCGACCGCGTACATGCTACGGTCAGTGAGTCTGTCTGGGGGGGGGGGGGCTCTTTGATGCATAGATGCTGAAACAGGCAACGGGAACAAAACCCACCGACGGGAAACAATGAGCCTTCCGAGAATGGAACACAAAGGCAGTGGGACAAAGTGTCCACAAAAGAAGTGCTGTGTTTTTCTCTCTTTCTCTCTGCTGGTGTGTCACTGTCTTTACTTCACACCTGTTGTTCCACCTCCACGTTTACTTTGAGCTCAGCAGCTCGTCTCATTTTCACTGTATCGCCACAGTTCCCACTTGTGCAAACTTTTTAAGGATAATATTTGATAGAATTTAAATCATAATAATATTTATTAATTTTCTTTATAATCAATTGAGAAACTGTTACAAGCAAATGGAAAATTATTACCCAATATTTTTTGTCATTTATCTGTTTTTTTATTGGCTAACAGAGCACATTAAATACCTGGAATCAAGGTTCTTCAACACATTGATGCGGAAATCAGTCACGGTAAGGTGACAGATCATTAATGATAGATGAGGTACATTCTGTTGCACAGCTTGTTTAAGCTGAAAGTAGAATCATATTCATTCTTTTGTTCATTTTACTGGCAGAAGACAACAGCACCTAGATTTCCCTGTAATCTCACATTTTTCTGAGGATTGCGTTCAAAACAAAAAGCTGAGCAGCTTCACCCAAACTATTAATTATTACAGAGAGTCATTGAGCACAATGCATATTCTTCATGTTTTGTTCTCCAGAGGATTTTTAGTGAAAGATGCAGCTCTCGTATGATTAAGAACAATCCTGAATATTAGTCCTTTCATTCACCACCTTTGTTGAGCAAAGTGAATCCTGATTCCCAGATAGAAAATAACAAGGATGTTACTTGTCTTTTAAACTTTTTTGTCCTGCGTTTCACTTTGTTCACGAATAACAAAACATCTCAGTCACCACAGCTCTGTCTCCTTTTGTATTCATTGACTCATCAGTGTTGGAGCTTTTCATTCACTCAGGAAACGTGTGACCTCTCTGCCCCCTGTCGTCCAGCAGCGACTCAGCACAGGCAGGAAATACCAACTATAAATAATGTGTCTCTCTGTAAATGAGTCTTATGTTACCTCATCATCACTTACACTGAAAATATCATTATTAATATATTGTTGAATCAGGGAGGACATCAAACTACATACTGGACCAAATATGTAGGTTTTAAACTGCCTGCCTTTTTGTTTGTCTCATATAGTTAAAAATACAGAGCAGCAAGAAATGAGAGAAAAGAATATCCCTGCATATTGTTCCACCCAAAAAAATAAAATAAAACATTGAATGAGCTTTTAAACACTTATTATTTTACAGTGTGACTAAGTAGTATCAAATCATTTTAGTCACATTTCAATTTTAATTAAACCAATTTGAAGAAAAAAAATCTAGAAATTGATATTTTATGGTTCTTACTTTCAACCCCTTTCTTTCTCTCTGACTTGTGGATATGGAGGAGTGGGACATTATCCTGATAGTGTTTCAGTCCTGAATTATCACATCCGGGACTTTCCGCAAGTGTTGCATAAGTTATAAGCACAAGATAAACTCTGAATAGGCCTATTCAGGTCCACTGTGGATGTGTTGGTCTGTAGCTGCCAGAGAAACATTTCTATCGGCTGTTTTAAAAAGTACAGAACTGGCAGCTCATTCTGAGTTCGTCTTCAACGGCAGCAAAAGATCCTTACTCATGTGCCTCAATCTGTTTTACACTGTTAACAAATAAAGCCTGATATGATTAAATGTGGTTTGCCTCTATACTTAAGTGTGTGCTCAATCGCTGTAATGATGCAGTCTCCTGATGGAAAGATTCAGTCAAAGCCTTTTTCTCACCGTGCACTTTAGGAAGAATCTGTCTCAGTGCATCCTGGCTTTCTTTCAACTCAGTGTCTCTGTGTGTGATGTAACGCTGCCGCCTGTTGGCCCTGTACAGCTCCAGCCTCTTCTCCTCAGCCTGGGGGTCCTCCAGTCCTCCCTCCCACCTCAGGCTCTCCCTGGCCTGGGTGCTGAGCTCTGACACTGCTGGAGCTCCACTGCCGCTGGGTTTGTTTGCTGCCCTCAGGGGGGCTGGTGAATTCTTAGGGTGTTTTTTGCTCCTCCAGCCGCTGCCAGCGAACTGTTCTCCACTATTCTTACCTGTAGCTGTGAGCTTGGGCAGCGGGGCTCGGGGCTGAGCGGGACTCTGAGGGGTCAGCAGAGAAACTGGCAGGGTCTCAGGATGCAAAGGCACAGTGTGAGGTTTCTCTGTCGGGAGAGCAGCAGGCAAAACAGAGGGTTTAGATTACTAATGACTGCCTCTGGATGTAGAGGGCTCATGCTTGGTTTAGAGTAATGAGCTGTGACACTAGGGGCCTATTCTACATTGTGTGACCTTCATTTAAACTGCAGTAGTAATAACACAATATGGTCAGTTAAAACTAATTTTAGTGGAAGCTATTAAAGAGGTTTTAGGGATTTTGATGAATTGATAAATATTATAATTACTTTTCTATGTGAAATCCTAAAGTCCCAAATATATTTTTCCAATCCTCCAATTCTGTGAGTGGAAAGCGTGAGAATTACATTTTTACTTCGAAGGCAATTGAAGAACTTACGTGTACTTATGTGTAAAGTAATTTCAAAGCACAATTAGAGCTTTTCAGCAATTTGTTTTGGTTTTACTAGAGACAGAATAAACCAGACGATGTGTTCCTTTGTAAATAATTAAATAATCACAATAACGACTGACTGACTAAAATTATGACTCAATATCCTAACATTTCAAAAAGATGAGTTAGTAAGTCAAACAATGACTTCATATACCAAAGTACTGACCTAGTGCCTCAGAATAATGACATGCTATCTCATAATTTCGATTCACTCACTCATAATGTGAACTTTTCAGTGTCATAACTTTGATTTAGCAGTCAGGTTTGTATCTGTCACAGGCTTCCAGACTCTGGTCGTACTAGAAAGTGAGTAGTTGTTCACCTTGACGTGTGTTTTCTGGAGAAGTGATGGAAGCAGCGGTTCTCTTCCTTTTCTTCTTCTTCTTCTTCTTCCTGTTCTTCTCGCTGTCACAGTGACTGTTTGACTGGAGCCGTGTACAGTCTTTGTGTTCCGGCATCGTGTCTGTGCAGAGAAGAACAAGTGAGCTGAGGCTGAGGACGATCAAATGATGCGACGTTGAACAGACACGTTCACTCACAGGAGGCGGAAGTGAAGCAGCTTCGGTCCGTAAACAAACTAGTTCACTAACTTCATGATTTAAAAACAAAAAGAAAACGATCGTGGAAGAAAACGTGTGAATTGTTCCGCTTTGTTTTATTTCCGGAACAAAAAGCTTTTCCACGACCACGCTTCACTGCCGCGTTGCCCGGTGACGCGTGACCATGGCAACAGGACACGCCTCTGACAAGCGAGGCGGAAGTGAAGAAATGAGCGGAAAGCGGAAGTAGAGCTGGAAGAACACACAGCACAGAGGACCCGGTGGAATTTAATGGTTACACAAGAAGTACAAATAAGGAGCCCGGAGACAGAGAACGTCATGGACACACAAATACCACAAGGAAGTACAAAAGTATCACAAAGGAGTACCACAGAGATTCACAAGACTTCCACAAGGAGACACAGAAGTGTGCAAAACACTTTACAACAAAAAGTAATCATATAGAGACAACATTATGACAAGATAGACACAAAAGTTACATAACAAAGTATCACAGAATCAAAGTTACCATAAAGAGACACAAAAGTATGCAAAACAACTTTAGAGACTACAACAATACCACATAAAGGGATACAAGTACTTTGAAGAGGGACACAAATACCACACAAAGTACTCTAAGTGGACTCAATTGCAAAAAAAAAAAGTATCCCAGAGAGAGAAAATGACCACAAAGACATGGAGCTATGTCAACATGACACAGAAGTAAAGAAAAAATGTCAATTGCATAGACTCAAAAAACCCACAGGGACACAAAAACTACCACAAAAACACTCAAAACTAACAAAAAGACCCCAAACTACCACAAACAAATACAGGACGGAGAAACAAAAGTGCCAGAGGGAGGCACTTGGTATTTATATACTTCAGGGTATGCTGAGGGATGTGGGCCTTGTACATAATTGTATTACTATCACATTGAATATTTGAATTCAACAACATTTTAAATGTTTGTCTTCTGTAACTTGTGAATACAAATCTATCCTTAGTTTTTGTTGCTCTGGACTGCAGAGTCACAGGGTTATTCCCTGTTGTTTTTAGTTTTTCATCTTAGGCCCGATACCATGCTGCACTTTATAAAAAGCTTGATTCGACTGTTAAATGAGTGATGTTTAGTTCACCCTCTGGAATTAATCGTCAGACACTGTGACTGACAAAAACAGATTTGATCAATCCAAACAGAAATTTCATCTGCATGCTTCTGTCGTCACAGTGCAAATACATATCTGTACAAGCTGGAACACGTGTGATCTTTAAATGAAACCAGAGCAGGGAGAGACCTGCTGGTCCAAACTATTTAAAGCCCTGGAAATGAAACTTGAAATTGACGATACTGATGAAGTAGGAAACTGGACAGACGTGGCTTTGAGCTGTAGACACAACAATAAAGACCAGGGAAGAGATGATTGTCAGTGCACTCATAAAGGTTCATATATTTATATAATACTTCATTTCTGAGTAAATCAGTTGGGGTCTGCATAGGTTTCAAGTGAGCAAATATAACTTACAAAAGTTAAAACAAGAAATAATACTGTCTGTACCTGATGAACTGTTTAATCCCCGCTAAACTACTTATCTTTATTAATGTTTTAAGTCTTCCTTTTTGTTTTTCAAAGAAAAAAAACACTGCACAAACATGGGGGAAATGCAGTGTGTGTGTGTTTTTAATTATGTGCAAGGAACTGAAAATGATTAGTGAAACTTCCAAGAAAGTGCCTGGGGATTTATATGTTGCCTCTGACAGCATTCACAGCACGCAGTGTGGTATTTCCCAGGGAGTTTCCGTCCTATTCCTGTACCACAGCACCCAGTCCCCCACATGTTCCTCTGTACAGTTAACACACACATACGCGCTGATTTTTCAACATATGGACATTTGAAGCAGAGTTTGTGACCTTTAGTCAATGAGAAACTAAACTGGACTCTTGGGTTCTGTGTCGTGTCTGTTGTTAAAACGGTGCTAAGAAACGTTCTGCATATTTGAGTCTCACACTATCGCATTAACAGAAAACACAAACGCAAAAGTGACAACACAACTACAAAAGCCACACAATGGAAACTTAATCACAATGGAAATGCTTGGAACACCCAAAAAGGAAAAACTGTACTTGTTTCTTTGTCAACATCCGCCGTCGCTCTTATCCATTGTGGTTGTTTCCTGTTTGTGACTTTTGTGATTGTGTTATGTCTTTTGCGGTTGTGTTGCTGCTTTTGTAGTTGTGTTGCGGCTCTTTTGGTTGTGTTGTGGCTCTTTTGGTTGTGTTGCAGCTCTTTTGTTTGTGTTGTGGCTCTTTTGTAGTTGTGTTGCGGCTCTTTTGGTTGTGTTGTGGCTCTTTTGTAGTTGTGTTGCGGCTCTTTTGTAGTTGTGTTGCGGCTCTTTTGGTTGTGTTGTGGCTCTTTTGAAGTTGTGTTGTCACTTTTACGTTTGTGTTGTGTTTTTTTCTTAGATTGTGTTGTGGCTTTTGCATTCGTACCTTCAGTGATAAAGGAAGACAGAGGATAATGCTGAGTCATAGAGGACACGTCACATTTGTTCATGCAGAAGTGACAAAGGTCACATTGACATGCAGACGTGACACAGGTGTTTTTAGATCCCTGATCGTTGTCGTCACTGACTCCACAAAAACAAAATCTGATGTTCACACAGTTCTACAGGAAAAACATTAATATCCAACACAAGGCACATTCAGCTTTAACTACTGCACTTATTTCTATGTTCCTGCAACCTTTGGCCCACAATAGGCTATTTATTCCCCAGGTCAGGTGATTGGTGGCGTTTGAACCATGCACCAGCTCACGTCTTGTTCTGATGATCTTGCGAGTCATGAATGTCGTTGGGAGGGGGGGGCGGACAAGTGACTTGCACACTTCTCCATCTGGTGCAGACATCAATACACAAACAGATCTTAGGTTTCCGTGTAAGTGAACTGGCATCTGTTTGCAAGACTGTTTTTCAAACAACAGCTCAACAGCTTTTGCAAAACATGCAAAATTGGATTTCATTTGGAAGAGACCTACATGTACATGAAAGCTCCCGGAATTTCTACCCAGAAGATGTGACTGTTTTACAGAAGTGGGTTTAATTTTGCCGGCATATTTCCAGGCACTGTAGATATCTGAGCACAGACAGTTTTCAGAGAGCAACTGGATCATCTGACACCATTAAATAGGTCCTTCTGTGTTGTATATTTTGAGTAACGCTGAAATTAGTAAATGTTATGTAATCATTTTCATGATACAGACATTTTACTGGGGGGACGGCAGGAAGAGCTCCCGTAAAAAGTCTAAAAACAGCTTGGGTCTTGTAATGAGGATCACTGGTTCATTTTCACCCTCATAAATAGAGGACATTGTTTTGGATTGCTAAGCACTGATGGTCACAGGTTACCAGCTAGCTTTCTACAGACACAGCATCATATCTCTGTGTTAGGAGGCCATTAAAGCCTTGTGGGAAATGCAATGACATGCAAAGAATTCAGGAATTTATCAAGGTCGAAACCAGACGAGTGGTTTTACTGTTTCCTGCCTCACATTTTAAATCTGACAGGTCATGGTGAATCAACTTTCACTTAATGATTGCGTAATAAAAAATATCTGTGTTTTTCTAAAAGAAGGCAGGGGAAGGAAAAGACACGGGAATGAGACAGCGGATTTGGTCTTGTGTGGATTTGCTGTGTCAGGTGACCGGGTGAGGACGCAGCTTCTCAAACTGCAGAAAGCTTAAAGCTGCAGAGTGACAGGCCAGAGAGAGAGAGAGACAGAAAAACTGTAGAGTTGCCGTACAGTCCTTGCTTAGTGTGTGTGTGTGTGTGTGTGTGTGTGCGTCAGTGAGAGGCTAACAAGTTCACTTCGACCTGCTGATGTTTCTGGAGGCCATTTGCAGACTCTTGTGCCGTCTTGACACAGTGTGACTTTTGTGCAATTAGAATCAGGCTCAAACTGACACCTGAAGAGCTGCTTTGTCAGCAGAGCTCATGTGTCGTAATTTTCTTTCTCTCTGGGACTTTCTACTCGATTAGTCAGAAACATAGTTTTAAGATTAAGGCCTGTTGCTGATGTTTGTGAATTTGTTATGAAAACGTGTGGTTGCCGTTCACACATTTGCTTCAGCTGCTGAGTTGACAGACTTAAATTTACCTAATTTGAAAACAAGACAGTCAGATAATAGAACAGATGATACTGAGACATGATGTAGCCATGTTTCTCATGTTGAGTCTCACGTGTATTTGAATAATTATATTTGTTGTACATCTTGTTAATTTCTCTCCTGCATCTTGAGCTAATGTATTTTACAACCTTATTTTTGGGGGGGTGAAATGTCCGTATGTATAAGCCCTCTAGGGCTTTTCATTTTTTCATCTCACCAGCAAAAACTTTTTTTAAAATAATCCTAATACAGTATATTAATAATGTATAGTGAGTGTGCAAACACAGTAGAACTAATTGTTCAACCAACTGAAAGATGAATTAAGTATAGCTCATTTCAAACTGTGCAAGCGTCAACAGAGATAAACAGATGAGTCATTGACAGGTAATAAACATTAAAGACACAATATACAGGAACATAAATGGTAAAAAATAACTAAACAGGATGAAATAAAAACAAATAGAGGTGTGAGACTGCAGTAAAAATAGAAAATTACTAAACATGTCGCAGGCATTAATAGTTTTTACTGCTTTTGGTGTTTTGAGGGGAGTCGCCCTGCGTGTGCGCGTCAGGCCTGTGCCGAGTCTGACGTCCTCTCTTCGTAGGTGCTTACGTCATGACGCTGCCAGCTGATCGGAGTGGGAAACCGGGTGTGTGTCTGACTTGTGTGTGAGTGTGTGTGTGAGAGAGAGAGAGAGAGAGAGAGAGAGAGAGAGAGAGAGAGAGAGAGAGAGAGAGAGAGCGAGAGGAGTGGAGCAGGAGTTGGGTAAAAGGGGCTGAAGTCCTGCGTCTTCTCCGCCGCAGCCGCTGCGCGTAAAAGTCGCCTCAGATCCACAGATTGAACCCGGTGCCAAACCGTGTTTTACGCCGTGAATCGTTGTGCGGTTGAAACAAACCAACTGACAGCGACACACCCTGCTGAAGCTCCGGGACTCCGCCGAGCAGTGGCCGAAGGAGGAAGCCTGAACTCCGCCGGGTCCGCTCGGGATGGGCTGTCCACGCCGGAGCGACCCGGCCGCCGGTCAAGGTGGGGCTCAGTACTTCAGTGTGTGCGTGTGCGTCTCTGCCGGCGATATGCGTGTTCCTGTCCGCATGATTTAGCCCGTGGCGGCTCGATGACCTAGTTTGCGTGGAAACGACAACTGGGATTCATCCTTCATACGACTTTATGAAGTCAAACATCACCTCTGCAGGTCAGATGTTAGTTTTACAGCGTCAGATTGTCGAGGTTATGGATGTGATGTGATTGGAGTTGAGGCTCAAGGCCTGTGTGTGTGTGTGTGTCACATCATCCAGGCCCACTGACTGACACTACAGGATTTACGGGCAACCTAGAAATTTGACATTTTGCCACCATAACCTCTGAGCTCCTGCTAAAATGTAATCCAAAGTCATATCATTGACACTGTGAAACTGTGGGCAGAGACTTTGTTAAAGTGCTGCATGGACTATTCCACCGATGAAGAGATGAATGAAACGTGCTAAATAGTCAGGATAATATCTGAATTAAAACAGAAACGGCCTGTTAAAGATTTACAGACTTTCATGTAATGTTCCAATCTATTATATGTCATAACTACCACAGTACATTCAGAAAAACCATGATTCTGGTGCTCAATCTTCGAGAAAAATCATCCAGTCAAATGTCGTATTTTTAGACCATAAGCAGACGTTGCAGTTGCAAGTTGAGGTCTGCACTAGTGGAATCCAATCTTGTCAAAATGTGTCCGTGTTCAAAGCCTCTTAAAATCTGCTGAGCTCATAACAGGCCCGAGGAATAAGCCTGAGCTAGAGTAGGGGATAGGTGAAAATCTAGGAGAATATCTGAGGCAGAGTCTTCTCTGAGAAAAGTGGTGACGGCAGCACTCATGTGGCGGAGGATCCTTCAAATGAAATAATTACACCAGTTAGTTATCGAAGATGTTTGTCAGAATCAGTTTAACATTCCTGAAGCGGGTGACGTAACAAAGTATTTAGGCCTCCCTGTTCACCTCTGGGTCTCCTCAGCTCGGATACAAGTCTTTGACAGTTCTACTCTTATTAAGCTACATGAAAGGTTTTAAAAGCAGAGTTAAATTAAGTATGAGAAGTCTCTCTTTGGGATAAATGCTTGTGGGGGAGGGAGGGAGGGAGCTGTAGTATATATTACATCGATGGAGCCTGTCTTATATAATTGTACAGCCAGAGTTCAGTGCACCGGTAGGAATGCTCAATAGGCTGTGTCACGAGCTGCATTTCTGCCACTGCAACCCTGGAGTGTGACATAAGCCACTCCGTCAGCGAGGATCACATGGCAGTGGCAGCGTGTCAGTTAAAAAGCAACTCGTAGTCGTCTACATGTGTTTGTCCTGTGTCCAGGCAAAACCCAGCAACCTCGCCCGTGCCGTGCTGTCTCCCAGCCTTGCGTTTGCAGAAGTGAAGCCATTTTGCTCAACTTGGGTTACACCCTTCATTCCTATTGCGTGCCTTGTCATGGGAGGATGGGGCAAGAAGGGATGTGTTATGTAGGTTCAGTCTTTTCAGAGAAAATGGCACAGACTGCCTGAGGAGGGGCTTACAGGCCTCGTACATTAAACCACCTCCCAGGATGTCATGAATTCAGAATGGTATCCGGTAAGCAAATAAAAACACGTCGTGGTGATCTCAGGGTTAACGGGAGATGGCCTTTTAAAGTCCAGCGAGCAGCAGAGCACCGCACTAAGGTCAGAGTGTTGCCAAAGCCACCACCCTTTCCCTGTCTTTGTCCCCATTCCCAGTCTGAAATGATCAGTGTATGTTGAAGACTACAATCTGGGGCAGTAAACACTCCATGTGGGCCACACCCACAGCAGAGGAATGCACCTGAACTAATGTATGTCATTGACGCACAACGGTTCATTATCATGTGTGAGTATATGCAAATCTGTAAATCTGTCAATTCATGTGATAAATCTGCAGTTCCTCATATTTTCACCAGATCGAGGTTGTAGGTATCTTATCTCATCGCCTCCTGTGGTATTCTCACACAACAGCGTCACCACGTGAATGAAGAGACCAAACGAGTGGTCACGAAGCACAGGAAGACGTCTGTCTGTCCCTTTCTGACGGGGATCTGTCTGTCCCACCCTCCATCTTACACATTCTGCTCAGCTTCTATAGGAGTGCGCTGCTTCTACCTATATTTTCTGTGTTACACAACTTCAAGCTCCCTTGATAAACACATTCAAACTCCGCTCTGGCATTTTGTGGCTAAGGCTCGATGAGACATCCTCCCAAATGTCAATAATTCCTCTTTTCTGTGTGCACGGTTCATTCACACCCTGTTTACACACATCACTCCTCTTTCTCTCAGACACGCACATCCTGCCAATTCCACTCCAGCTTGTCTTTTCCTCTTTCTTACCCTCCCTATCAAGCTCAGCTCTTTTGTATATCAGACTGTGTGTTATGTCTTTTTACACTGTTGCCCCTGTATAAAAGCCTGTCTCAAGGCCTTCCATGCCGGCTGTTATGTGGCTCTGTCTGCCTCCCTCGCTCCATCAGGACAGAATGAAAGAGTAAGAGAGAGGGGGAGGCGTGAGGTGCAAAAAAAAAGAAAGGCGAAAGGGAGGTGAGGGTGAACCTGATGGTGAAGCCACGTCCGCCTTGTCTGGTGCAGACCAGATGTAGACAAGCACACAGAGTGGGGATGGGTGAAGGATAGAGGGATGGAAAAGGAGGAGTGGAGGAGACCGTGCGAGCCCACAGCAGCCGGATGGAATTTCTAACATACGCAGCTGGAATGTCAGGAATGCAGGACAGTCTGATCTGACCGAGAGAGAGAGAGGTTGGAGGGGACAGACTAGTCAGGAAAGACTGGAAGAGAAGAAGAAGAGGAGGAGGAGACATGGGAAATGGTGGCACAGCTAAAGGGTCTCAGGGTTCAACACTGGCCGTCATTGTGAACCTAAAGATACAGAGTCGCCGTTTGTGGAGGCAGTGACACGCTATGGAACAAATCGCTAATTCAGTTTCAGTTTGAGGTTGTGGTAGCCTCAGTCAACAGTTAGGAGTGTCACTGGTCCTGTGTGTGGCCAGAGGACTTGTACTGCACGTCTTCCTGCCTGAATGCGTTCATACACTGGCGTGAGCGCGTGTAGAGCCCTGCGGGGGTGGGGCGGTGGTCCACCATATGATACTGCTGGGAAGTAGCTTTTCTTTCAGGATCTGCCGGCAACATTTTTTTTGCAACGAACACTGGAAACAAAGAATCAGTTTATGAGTCATCTTCAAGATTCCAAAAAATCGAAAGGTCATGAAATTTGGTCCAGATACACTCAGGGTGCCCAGTTTTGTTGACTTGTGTACTTACATTATCCAAAATGTGTCCAACAATGTTCAAATGCAGATAAATCTCCCTTTCATTTTGGCCGCCTTTTAATTGCATCATATTCACTCTACCCGTCTCTGCTTTAACATCCGAGGCAAATGACGTATGACGAAAGAAAAACTCACTGCTAGCCAGTAAGCCAGTCTACGTGTTCGTAATGAATCATGATTATTCGTCGCCATTTGCTCCATGAAGTGAATAAAACTTTATCACATTACCTCATTCGTGAACACGACCGGCACGGGAGTTACGTCAGGTAGATTTCAGTGGCAATTGTGATGAACTCCCATGATCCCATGGGGCTTCACAACATCATCAAACAAGGTGTTTTGGTTTTATTTTGATCCAGGGGCCCCTAGTGGCTTAGATACTTATTGTACGTTTGAAAAATGGTACTAGCAGATATCTTCTAGTGTTTTTTTAAAAGATAAAGAGTAGTAGATTTAGTCAAGGACAATTTTATTTGTGTCACAAGTCAGAACAGGCAGTCAAACCGTCTGCATGACTCACCCATTTAAAAAAAGGTTGATATGTGTCATGTAGATACATTTGTCAGAAGGTGGAAGAAAGTCTTATCAGTGTTTGTCCATGTACGTGTAATATTAATGATCTCTGTTATACGTCTGAAGTGACTCTCCGACACGCTCAGGATGACGCCTAACTAAAATCCAAACCAAGTGTGAGACAGTTATTTTTCCCCAGCGGCCATGTCTGTAAAACCTTCATAAGTCTGGTTGATTGTGACCCACCCTCCCCTGCTGTGCGCCGTCTGCAGGCCACAGGCCGCTCGAATACCTGAGATTATTCTGCTTCTCCTTAGAACAGGAATGTACAGCATGTGTTACTCATCGTCAAGCGGAGAAGTGGAGCATGTCCTCAATGTCTCCGGATCACCGCAAGATTACATTCTTTGAACGCAAGAAAAGCACAGACATGCTTAAGCTTTACACGCACTCGTCGATCGGTGCGTAACCTCTCTGTGAATGTTCTATTTTCATTTAATTCTGGGAAAAACCCAATAGATTAATAGATTGATCGATTATAAATATTATAGTTGTTTTTTCAAAATAAAGGTCATGCTAGCTGTTGTGGTGTTGTACTTCAGCTAACACGCTCAACATGACGGTGCTAAAATGCTGATGAGCAAATCAGACGAGGACTTCCGCAAGGATTCTGGGATCTTTCATGTAAGTGGCTGTCGACTCCACTTGCTCGTGCCTCGTAACCACGGTAACTGACATTAAGGAAAAAAAGAAGGAGAGTTTCTCTGGAGGCCGGCGTCTGATCCGCAGCATCATAACTGAGAGAACATCTAAGAATTTCTTGCCGGTGCTGTGTAACATGCAGAGGCTGAGCTGCTGATGCATGTTTCCCCCTCTGGTGATCTGACACATGATCCTGTGTGTATCTCTCCTGTCGTTCTTACATATCACCTCGTTTCACCCACTTACTCACAGCTGATCGCACACACCACTGCACTCACTTTCTGTGTGTGTGTGACTGGCTGCAGGCCACCTCATACCCACGCTACGAGCTGAGAGTTTAGAGGGGAAGTTAAACTGACTCTTCTTCCTCTCTTTCTGCAGGAATCTGTGAGCAGAGGAAGGGAAGAGGAGTCGTGCCTCGTCCTCCGTCACCCCGGGCTGTCTGCTTCAAGCTCTCACGCTCACTGGCCGACTCCCGGCACCTCCCCTCGCACCCTCGGCCCCCAAATGGCTGACGCACAGCAGTTCTTCACTGGCGAGCTTTATGTTCCTGTACACATGCTAAAGCTGCCAGCTGAAGAACTGTTCTGGTCTGCCCTGCCCCGGACGACTCGAGGAGAGGAAGCTGACAGCTGAAGGTGGGAGGGGGACTGAGGAAGGAGGCAGTTTCACACACTCGGTAGTTAAACTGGACTTGTACAACCGTTATTTATATTCTTGTGCTAATCACATGTAAGGTTGTTAAAAATATTAATATGCTCTTGTCTAAGTTTAAGGGTGACAGATTTGCAACTTTAGTTTTAGTTAATGTGTCAAACTGGTAATCTGCTGGTTAAAAGCACCAATAAAGTATTAAAAGTCCTGCATATTATTTTCTTGTGTCCTAAATATTTACTGTAATGTAAGTTTTAAAATGTTTTAATGTTTTTTTTTCGCAAAGAGCTGCTGTCTGGAAAGTATAATTTCAAACTTCAACATTCTTCAGCTAATGACTGATGATTTTAATTGTTCGTCCATCCGTCTCTTATTCATCTGTATCTTCTGTGATATTAAACACATCTTGAGAAAACAGTTTGTCTTTGTTACATGACTCACATTACATTGACACTGCAAACATTAGCAATGGTGACTCTTGACTAGAAATGATTAAAACAGAGGCACAAAAAGAGGCAAATTAAAAAACATTTCAATCCTAATTTTTACTTTCAAGAGAGATCAGAGGAAATTAAGATGCTCTTGTTTAAGTTTAATGTTGACAGATCAGCAATAACTTCATGGTTATCTTATCTTTAATCTTCACATAAAAGGTCAATTAGCTGATCAGGGCCACATCCAGTTAGACTGTGACACATAGACCAGAAAGGGGAATCTGCTCTTCAGGGCCAATAGGAATTATCAGCTGCAAGGGTGGCTCGGGTCTGAGAAAGAAAGTGCACGTAAAGTGTCTGTGGGTGAAGGGACCAATCAAAGGATTTCTTTAAATTTAGAAATCATAAAGTCATCTAACTGGACGTCAATGATATAAACTATAGAAAAATGGAATTTAACTTCAGAGTTCATGTGCAGCTCATTTCATTTTCTGAATAAATCTCTTTATTCAATTGAAGATGAGATAAAACTGGAATGGGCCTTGGTGCATTTGGTCAAAACTTCCACTAGATGGGGATCTAATCTCTAAAACTAAGGTTTAAAAAAGTAAACAGAGTCAGTTACTAGCTCCTCTTGTGGATAAACACGGTATTAAATCTCTGATGTGCTGAATTCTCCATTTAGATGTAAGAAGAATTAAAAGCTGATATTTAACGGTCTTCATCCAGTGATATTTGAATGAGTCTTTCTCTTTCCCCAGTCCACTTGTTGTTAAGTTAGTTTATCAACTGCAGTTATGATTCATCGTTCAGAAAGTGCAAATATCATATACTCCACTGATATTTAAATAAAAAAACATAATTTCCAGGACATTTGCAGAAATCTTTAACAAAATCTAATCACACATTGTTCAAATCAAGAAAATTGTAAAATTACAAATGAAAAATCAGCAAAATGTCAAAGCAGAAGTATCTCAAGTTAAAGTATTAGTTGAGCACAATATCCTAGGACTGAGTGTTTTTCACAAATATTTCTGATGCATTAATATGTAACCACTCATTGCTGCATTGGAGCTCATTTTGATGCATAGGACTGTATACTGAGTATATTTACTGAATTGAAGTATCATATGTTGAGGAACTCTGAGTTGTTCCTTAACCCTAACCCTGTGTACTCCATTACATTTATTTGGCAGCTTTAGTAACAGTTGCTAACATTTGAATATATATACATATATCATCATAACAACACACTGCTAAAAATAACGTTATATATAACTAGGCCATCATGCAGCTTCATCAGCTACATAATTTAAAGGTTAATCACATATTAATGCATCAGTAATAATAATCAATATTTTAATACTGTTACATTCATGGTCGACTGCCCATTCGGTCTAGCATATCGACCCAAGCAACATTTTTGCATGTAATGAAAAAACACATGCTCCTATTACCTATTTTTGTACATATTGGTCAATCTTAGTGCCAGGGCTGCACTTTAGGTGGCGCTATTCAGCTAGAGAGACATTTCTAAAAGCTGCATGATTATAACATGATCCAGGTTGGTGAGAGAGAAAGAATGTGCCAATTTCAGAGAGAGAGAGAGAGAGAGAGAGAGAGAGAGAGAGAGAGAGAGAGAGAGAGAGAGAGAGAGAGAGAGAGTGAGAGAGAGAAACCATGTTAGCCTCCTTCAGGCTTCCTGGTAAGGTCTTATCACCATCCATGGAATTTTATTTTGAAAATCCAGCCTCCTTATGTGTCTATGTAGTAGCAGTGAAACGCAAAATAAAAGCTCTGCCCTCACTGGGTCTTGAACTTGTGACCTTTGAATCACTGGTCACGTGTCTCTAAAGCTAGAGACAGATCTAAGCTCTGGTGCACCCCTCCAACAAAACCTGAACATCCTATCTGTGAACTAAAACCACTGTGAGAATCCTAAGACTTAGCAGAACGTACAGATATATTTTTATTAGATAAAGTTAAGACATGTGTCTGTGGGAGCGACAAAATTGTTTTCCTTCCTGAAGTTTTTTCTCAAAATTTACATTCAATACAATGGAGAGGTGAAACTGGAAAAATATATTTTTTTTAAATGATAAAGCCAAAAGTTGAGCTCAGAGATTCAGTGACATGTAAGCGAAGCTAACACCTTCTGCTTCGCTTTGATCTAAAAATCATGTCTAACAACCTGTTTGTGGCTTTGAGAGAAGTTTTAGCCCAAACAGTCTTTTTCTCACTCTCGCTCTTTTCGACCGCTTTTTCGCGATTTGTGAGCGAAATATTTGACATAAGTCTTAGAAAAGTCATAACCCGAGCAATAACCCAAACAGGGCTTAATAGTAAACATTACTATTTCAACAGGGCCTTCGCACTGTCAGTGCTCGGGCCTAATTATTCTCAATTCAAATTGTATTTTGATAAGTATAGGGTGTGGGCAAGGAAATATCAATTAACCAATTTATTGTGTAGAACAAGGAGGTTCCTGCAGCCGCTGACCCCCGTGCGTAAATGGAGAGCTTTTACGCACCGCGTGTGTTGGCTCCAAGAGACGTTTAACTTGGTTGTTTGTTTTTTGCAATGTCACATCAATAAGCCTCGCCTGGTGCATGAGCAGGACTCGGACGATGGGAATGAGCTGTGCAGATGTGAGGGGATGCGGTAATACTTCAATACTTAGAGAGAGAGAGAGAGAGAAAGAGAGAGAGGGGCGGGGGAGGATGGGGGAGGCAAAACGTGCGTCCAGACGCTCATCATCAACTAAACGTGAGAGGGACCAAGACATCAATAACATCGAGCTCATCAATAAGACATTTTGATGGAGTTAGACTGCTTAATTAAATAGATTAGCTTGGAGGTATTAGCCTCTCTGAATTTATAATATTGAATCTGATGACCCCCCATGGAGAAGATCTGAAGGAAGACTCCTCAGCATCTCCATCCACAGGACAGCGTCTCCCTCCCTCACTCACACACACATTATAAGACTTCCTTATCTTTCCGTGATGGCCATCAACACTGATGCCGTCTTTGGGAAAAGTGCCCTCGGCGAGAGGGAAATTTCAAACCCCACTGACTTCCAGGACACGGAGAAGCTGCTGGGCGCCGCTACCACCGAGCCCGGCGGGCAGACCAACATCAAACCGTCCGACTCCTTCTCCCTCAACATCCGAGGGAGCGTCCGGTCCCTGGACGCGGACCAGACCGGACACAGGTCGCCGCTGAAGTCGGGCTCCGTCGGGCAGCTGGCGGCCCCACCCAAGTCCACGTCCCGGCTGAGCCTGGGCCAGCTGCCCTCCCCGGTGCCGCCCGGGTCCGTACCCCCTACTTACCTCTGGCTCGCCGTGCTGTCCTGCTTCTGTCCCGCAGTGCCGCTCAACGTATGCGCCCTGTGGTACGCGAATGTGGTGAGTGTTACATCCACTTACTCCTCTAATTCCCATCCCATGTGAACTAGGATTGTCTCTGTGCTTTGGATGTTTGGGTGTATTTGAACATACCCTCAAACACTACAGGTGTTTTGTTGCTGTGTTGGATTTCAATAATTCATCATTAGTCACTTCCTCCCCTTCCCCATTAGTCCAGGTCTGTTCTCCATACAGGGGATATTGATAGAGCCAGGAAATATGGGCGTCTGTCTATGCTGCTCAGCTGTCTGGCAATTCTGCTGGGTGTGGCTGTCATCATCTTCATAGTGTTTACAATAGGTATGGAAAAATAAAAACATGGCAAACACACTCACAGCTCAGTGTGAAGCTGTGTGACTATATTTCTCCCTTCTCTGTCTATCAGAGCTCCAGCAGTGAACCCTGGGATGGAAGGAGTCACACAACCGACTCCTTGGACTTCACCTGATCTCAAATTTGCACAAAAGAGATGAGGAAGAAGAAGAAGAGGAGGAGGAAGAGGAGTGAAGACAAAAAAAGCACAAATCTTGAGTTGAAAACAAGTTTAGGAGACTCTTGATTTAAAAATTGTTGCTTTTTTTCTGCTGAAAAGAGAGAAAGAAAGAAAAGAAAGGAGAGGAGTCACCGGCTCTTTTTTCTGGCAACACTCACGTCTATTAACCCCACAAACTCAGGAAACAAAGGGAGGAGGATGAAGGCTGCACGCTCTCATCATGTCAGTTCATCACGCAGCACATCCTGGGAGAGAGTGGAAACTGCTCATAGTCTAAACTAGTGGTGCACTGACAACACAGACAATTGGATGATTCTACATTTTGATTATGAGGCACAAAAAAAAAGATGGCATCAAAACACGACAAAAAATCCCAAAACACGTAATAAGATTTGCGTGTGATGTGAATAACAGAAGTCATCAGTGAACCTCTGGTCTGTTTGTCCTAACATTTAACTTCCGGAAGAACTGACTCTCCTTTCTGTTCGCCACAGGGTGTTTCATGGAAGCATAAGCTGATTTCATACACCGTTTACATAAAGCTGTACACAACGCCCCGCTGCAGTCGTAGTGTGATCTCTTGCTTCGCGTGCTACTATGATAAAATGAACTGACTCTACTGGAACTGCCTGGATCTCTACACCTCATTATGTTTACAATATACTGCAAGATATGAGAAAGGGGCCGTTCCCCCTGTATGCACTGTTCCTGGCACTCTGATGTTGATGTTTATACATTTATACTGTATGACTGGTTAACGTGCCATAATTCTGCATGTCTGAAATAAACTTGAATGAGCATGACACACTCAGGAGTGAGATCGTCCTCTTTATTTCGGTCAGGCACCGTCAATACCATAGAAAAAGTGCGAAATGAACGGTACACCATGTCAGTAAAATCTTACTTCATACATTTATAAAGATTTAAAATTACAACAGAGCACAAGCAGCAATATATAAATTCAAGATGAAAACGTGAACATTGTGTAGAAAATAAATAAAACTCTCGAGTGTGAGAGCTCAACAAAACCACACTTTCAATTAAGCCCTAATGTGATGAAGCTTAACATTTCTTTCTTCACTGCTCTTTTAAGGAAAGTTCATTACAATAGAAGGAGACATATAAGAACATCTCAAAACAATATCTTGGCAACAGTGGGACTGATGAATATTTGAAAATTAAAGTAAATGACGACCAAGTGACGTATTGAATCAGTGGAAAGTGTAGAGCAACAGGAGTATGGTGCAGACGCCGATCACCCCGCCTAGGATTAGAGAGTCACGCCTCTTGCGCAAATTGATTTTCTGGATGAGACTGTTGATGGCGGGGAAACGATCTGAGGGGCAGGGAAGTGTGGTGAAGGAAAAATAATTAAGATCCAAGTCGGGCTTCCCTCGCTTGCAGTGAGCAAGAGGCAGAAAGCAGTGGGGAACATACATCAGCAGGGCTCTTCAAGCAACCAGGGGGGAGAAAAGGATAAATGGAGCCTGATCGTAAAGTCTACTGCGTCATACAAGCTGTCCTCTCTGCATAGCATCAGCATGTGCTGAGACAAATATGTGTAACTGTCCTGTAAAAAGGTAAAACTGAGATTTTATTTTAACACACAAAGTGTAGAAGTCTGGGTAAAGAGCGATGGAGGAGAAATGATTAAAATGATAAAAAGGATACTGGCCAAAGTTGTAACCCTGGTTTGAATGGACTTCAGCATCCCACGCTGAAAAGTGATGTTCTCTTTGGTCGACATGGCGATACTGGACGGAGATAGAGCACAAGGGATTAAATGAGGGATGCAGTTGTCGTCACAGCATCACATTACGTTTAATGATTTTTTGGCCAAGAAGCAAAAAGTTACGATAGCTTGTTTTAACAGATCTGAATGGGCTGTTTGTTCATGATGTGTGTGTTTGTGTGTGTGACTGAGTTGAGTGAGTGATTGAGAGTAAAAGGGAAGAGGAGGAGAGTGAATGCAGCAATAAAGCTCACCTTATTGCATTGTCAATAAGCCGATCGGAGCTGTGAATAAGAAATGGAAAAAGGACAAGTTGAAAGACACTGTAACGCCTTCATTTGAAGCCCATCATCACTTTCACAAACAACATTTTGATATGATTTGAAGCACACTGGAAAATGTTTCTCCTGGATTAAACAAAGGAAAGCCTGTGCACCAAACCACACAGCTCTTTCTTTTCGATTATCATAAAGGGAGCACTTCCTGTGAGTCCCGTGAGACAGGAGAAAGTGCTGGTTAATGGAGGATTCTTTAGAACGTCACACTGATTGGTCAAATCCGACCCCGACAGAGCAGAAGCCAGTTCATCTCTACAACGCATACACTGGATGAATATGTATTTAGGTGCATATGAGCAAAACAGCAGAAGGACGTTCACATCAGCTGCCTTTAACTGCTGAGGTACGTGATGGAGAGAAAAATGAAATGTTCAGTGTTCAGGGCTGAGCAGAGCACATACAGGCTGCAGTGTGCATCCTGGCAGACTCAAGCTGAGACAACAAAATCAATACTGTGCTTCATACTTCCTTCATCTATCTGTCCACCTCTTCCACTATCTATCTACTGCTGTCCTCGGCTTTTTCTCTTCATCTTTCATTAGCTGGCAGAGTCCACAGGGAGGCAGCTTCTTACTTATTTCCAGCTTCTTCTTTTTAAAAAAAATTACTTTCTTCACACGTGAAACTACTTTCCTCGCTCACTACACAGTGATCTCATCGCCTTTACATCAAGTTTGTAAACAGTAGTTTTGGCTTAGCAGGGCTAATGGCGACATTACTGCCACATTCAAAATCTAAACTGTCTTTGTCAAAATCACTTTCCTGTGCTCAGAGTCTCTCTCCTCCCTCTTACTGCGCTGCTTAAACACAATCAACACAACCTTTTTTCGAGATAATCTTTGTCATGTGCTGGCCTGCTGCCCTATCATTTCACATCATGAGCAACACTTGTCGACAATCATATATTTCGCAATTGATATTCTCTAGAAATGCAGGTGTGACCATCAGAACTGGCTTTCATCCACTACTGATTGCGCTTCCAGAGAAGTACCATTGTTCAAAAAGTGTTTCGTCTATCTAATGACAGTTTTATGACTAGAGTACCTTAAATATCTGAAGGAGTGAGCTCCTCTTTGTCAGACTTCTGCTTTACATTGTGGTGTTGAGACCTCCGTCCTATTCAGCTGAATATAGACTTTGATATATTCTTAGATATGTTCTTGGTTATTTTCTGTTATATTCTCTGTTGTTTTTCCTGCTTGAATAAATTCACAAAAAAGAGTTTGATCTGAGAATTCTTATTTTGTTGCTCTCACCAAGAATTTCCACCACTACAACAATAAACACACCAACACACATACCTGTATATAGTGAGCACATTTCTACTTTGTTTGTGTGTTTTTACTTTCATTACTTCTATAAGAAATGCTTCATCACACATGCTTTCTGTATATTAATGTTGCCTGAGTATGAATTTTGACAACCTCTACAATTCCCAAAACTCCAAAGCCTTCAACTTTGCTCACTCTTGATAAGGAGATTTTGGTTACCGTTCTTAAGGTCATTATTAATCAAAGTCCAAAATTCCCAGTTAGTGATTTTATGAAACCGAGTCATTAAAGTGGCTTTCTTTTCCCTTTCTTAGAAGTTTTCTGTAAGTAAGTGAACGAGTATGGGATAAAGTTCTAGTACGGACCCATCGAGAGCTCAGTTCCTGAAACAACACTTTCTTGTTTGTCATACAAGATTGGAGGGAATATAAAAAACGTTCTTGCTTACTGATGCAATCAATTCCCAAAAAACAAAATACCTGTTAACCATATTAGTAAGTTCCTTTTCCACGGAAATGAAAAGGCATGTTCGGGACACATGGGACAGCCCAGTGTCTCCCCCTTAAATTGAAGCTCAGCTCACAGCCCAGGACAGACGACTGAGACCACAGGTAGGATAAAGACTGCAGGTATGTCAGCTGCCACACATCGAGCTCATTTTCTTATACTTTGTGCATTTCAATTTCAAATGATGGAAACACCATAAACTCTGAATAAGTGTTTGGGCATTTTATCTGAATCCATTTTCATAACTAACTCTGTTTTTTCCTTCCTTTCAGTCATTCTCTGGATTTTAGAGGGAACAATGTCAGGACGTTGTCAACCTAAATGCAACTCAGGTAAGAAGTCTGACCACAGAGCCCAACCAAATTATCGATTGGCAGATAAAATCTGCTGATATGATCAAGGTTTATGTTTGGCGTCATGAAAATGTTTATTTGAGAGATTAAACAAAGCAGAAAAGATCATTTTATTAATTCAACTTCTATATATTTGGCTGTATTTGTGTTTTCTTTTAAGTTAGAAGTTAACTGTTGAAGCCTCTTTACAGGAGGAGATGGGGCCAACATTACCCTGGGCGGCATGACTGGCATCAATGTTGAAGGGCAAAACTGTGGAACCATTGGGATAGGGAATAACATGGAAGGTGAGTTGTTTCACATGTTTCACATCATCATCATATTTCTGTGACTTTACTCCTTCTCTCCAATCTTCATATTTAACAGTTGGACAGAAAGGCAGCGTGAAAACTGGAGACATGAAAGATGTTAAGGTCAAATGCAACGAAGGAGTCATCGGCATAGGAAACAACTTGTGCACCAAATGAGGTGAGAAGATCAGATGTATTTGTCTGACAGTAACAGATGTGTGCATATGACATACATGTGTGTTAATTCTCCTTTTGAATGTGTCATTTCTAAAAATATAATACTTTTCCCCATCATGTATTGTACTCACTCTTTTTTTCTTTCCCCCTTTTAGAAAGCTGCCCTCCGACTGATAAACAACAACTCATCTAAAATAATAAACTATTTGGTTTCATGTCATTTAACACAAATGTCTTTTACAAAGTATTAAAGATTGGATTCATCACTGAGTTGAGAGATATTAATGATAATAAAGACCACATGCAATACATGCAATACTGTCTTGGGTTGAATATTTACAATGTTTAGTTATCTGTTTTATATCTGACCTTGATGAACTCTGAGGGATTCAATGATTTCTAATAAGTTTTCATGATGCATCAAAATACCGTGAAGAAATTCTTTCAAATCCTGCTTTGTCTTGTGCGATAACACAGAAGCAGCTATTTCAAATCAATAATCACCATAGACTGTATATAAAGAAGTGCAGTACGGAGTTCTTTCACATTAAAAGTATTGCATATATAATGTAATGCATCATGTGCAATAATTTGCTTTAATTGTTAGTAAGTTATGAAAACAGGTCTATACCTGGTGGGTAAACTGTTCATTCATAAATAAAGTCCAGCTCAACAAGTTTCACACTGCAGCAGCTGCACTGACGTTATTTCTGAACCAATAATCTGATAAAACATTATTACTGAAGTTACTCACAGTGACGTAGTCAAATGGGTTGGCGAGCTGATCAACTTTACATAACGTTAGATATCTAACTTGATGATATTCACTAAACTCACAGTCGCCTTCAGTTTAAAAGATTTATCACCATAAACTCTAACACTCCTCTCTCCGCCGTGCGGACGCTTCATGTCGGGTTGATAACTCCCGTCCCTCCCGTTAGCATCGCCGTTACTGCTGGTATCTTGCCTGGAGGTTAGCGGAGCTAAGCTAACCAGCCAGGTAACAATGATACCTGCTCATCACTACTGACACGTAAATCAAAGACAGTACTTTACTCACCACAGACACTGCAGCACAGACGCCTTCCACTTCTCCGTCAGGACAATCAGCCGAACAACAGACGATGATGTTCACATGTGAGTGAAAACTCCTCCACAGACTCCGCTCGTGCTCGGTGACGCGGATTAGCCTGTTAGCTCAGGTGAAGCCGAGCAGACCGGAGGCTAACAGCCGGAGTGACGAGCTAACGGTGACGTCACGTGTCAATCAAGTGATAATTATTCACAATTACAAACCTCTGTATTATCTAAACGAGCGAGTTAGACAAAAATTCACCCCACTCAGGGTTGTCATGGAGGAAGAACTTACCGATTGCGACTAAACTCGTTTTTTGAACCAGGCTGTAAACACGTTTAATTCTGCTCTAAAGTCGGGCTTTTTAACATGGAGCCAGCCTCAAGTGGCCACCCAGTGAACTGCAGTGTTTTGCACTTCCGCATTGGCCTCAGCGCTCAGCCCCGGATGTTGCCGCTTGATAATCACTTACATGTGTTTACATAGTTTGGTTTTTGCTCAGGATTTTCTGAAGAATAGAAACAAAAATGAAAACTAAGGATCATACCTGCTGAAGATAACACCAAACACTTATAAAAACATATATTACATGAACAGATTCCCGCAAAACTTGTTGGAAGGATGGGACATGGGCCAAGAAAGAACCAATTTTCATCACAAAGAGACAGATCCAAGATTGTTTTTACTTCCTTAACAATGAGAGATAGGGTGTTTTTATTTTGATTGTCACCAGTTTCCTGGGGAATAATTAATGAATCTTGATGAAAATAAATCAGACATATGTAGGGGACTGATATCTGTGTGATTTGGTGCAGCTTGATTGAATGTAAGGGGACGGTTGGGCTGAGGGTCTCATTCAAGTTTGAAAGAAATTTCTTACTTTCTGAGATGTTCATGTTCCTTGAGGAAGAGCTCAGTCTTTCTGTTATTCACTCCCGAGCTGCTTTTGTAAGACCTGCACAATAAAACAGGAGCAAGAGAATCAACTATACTGATTAATACAGCATTGATCTGCTGAAAAGAGAGAAGGAAAGAAAAGAAAGGAGAGAAGTCACCAGCTCTTTTTTCTGGCAACACTCACATCTATTAACCCCACAAACTCAGGAAACAAAGGGAGGAGGATGAAGGCTGCACGCTCTCATCATGTCAGTTCATCACGCAGCACATCCTGGGAGAGAGTGGAAACTGCTCATAGTCTAAACTAGTGGTGCACTGACAACACAGACAATTGGATGATTCTACATTTTGATTATGAGGCAAAAAAAAAAAAAAAAGATGGCATCAAAACACGACAAAAAATCCCAAAACACGTAATAAGATTTGCGTGTGATGTGAATAACAGAAGTCATCAGTGAACCTCTGGTCTGTTTGTCCTAACATTTAACTTCCGGAAGAACTGACTCTCCTTTCTGTTCGCCACAGGGTGTTTCATGGAAGCATAAGCTGATTTCATACACCGTTTACATAAAGCTGTACACAACGCCCCGCTGCAGTCGTAGTGTGATCTCTTGCTTCGCGTGCTACTATGATAAAATGAACTGACTCTACTGGAACTGCCTGGATCTCTACACCTCATTATGTTTACAATATACTGCAAGATATGAGAAAGGGGCCGTTCCCCCTGTATGCACTGTTCCTGGCACTCTGATGTTGATGTTTATACATTTATACTGTATGACTGGTTAACGTGCCATAATTCTGCATGTCTGAAATAAACTTGAATGAGCATGACACACTCAGGAGTGAGATCGTCCTCTTTATTTCGGTCAGGCACCGTCAATACCATAGAAAAAAGTGCGAAATGAACGGTACACCATGTCAGTAAAATCTTACTTCATACATTTATAAAGATTTAAAATTACAACAGAGCACAAGCAGCAATATATAAATTCAGGATGAAAACGTGAACATTGTGTAGAAAATAAATAAAACTCTCGAGTGTGAGAGCTCAACAAAACCACACTTTCAATTAAGCCCTAATGTGATGAAGCTTAACATTTCTTTCTTCACTGCTCTTTTAAGGAAAGTTCATTACAATAGAAGGAGACATATAAGAACATCTCAAAACAATATCTTGGCAACAGTGGGACTGATGAATATTTGAAAATTAAAGTAAATGATGACCAAGTGACGTATTGAATCAGTGGAAAGTGTAGAGCAACAGGAGTATGGTGCAGACACCGATCACCCCGCCTAGGATTAGAGAGTCACGCCTCTTGCGCAAATTGATTTTCTGGATGAGACTGTTGATGGCGGGGAAACGATCTGAGGGGCAGGGAAGTGTGGTGAAGGAAAAATAATTAAGATCCAAGTCGGGCTTCCCTCGCTTGCAGTGAGCAAGAGGCAGAAAGCAGTGGAGAACATACATCAGCAGGGCTCTTCAAGCAACCAGGGGGGAGAAAAGGATAAATGGAGCCTGATCGTAAAGTCTACTGTGTCATACAAGCTGTCATCTCTGCATAGCATCAGCATGTGCTGAGACAAATATGTGTAAATGTCCTGTCAAAAGGTAAAACTGAGATTTTATTTTAACACACAAAGTGTAGAAGTCTGGGTAAAGAGCGAAGGAGGAGAAATGATTAAAATGATAAAAAGGATACTGGCCAAAGTTGTAACCCTGGTTTGAATGGACTTCAGCATCCCACGCTGAAAAGTGATGTTCTCTTTGGTCGACATGGCGATACTGGACGGAGATAGAGCACAAGGGATTAAATGAGGGATGCAGTTGTCGTCACAGCATCACATTACGTTTAATGATTTTTTGGCCAAGAAGCAAAAAGTTACGATAGCTTGTTTTAACAGATCTGAATGGGCTGTTTGTTCATGATGTGTGTGTTTGTGTGTGTGACTGAGTTGAGTGAGTGATTGAGAGTAAAAGGGAAGAGGAGGAGAGTGAATGCAGCAATAAAGCTCACCTTATTGCATTGTCAATAAGCCGATCGGAGCTGTGAATAAGAAATGGAAAAAGGACAAGTTGAAAGACACTGTAACGCCTTCATTTGAAGCCCATCATCACTTTCACAAACAACATTTTGATATGATTTGAAGCACACTGGAAAATGTTTCTCCTGGATTAAACAAAGGAAAGCCTGTGCACCAAACCACACAGCTCTTTCTTTTCGATTATCATAAAGGGAGCACTTCCTGTGAGTCCCGTGAGACAGGAGAAAGTGCTGGTTAATGGAGGATTCTTTAGAACGTCACACTGATTGGTCAAATCCGACCCCGACAGAGCAGAAGCCAGTTCATCTCTACAACGCATACACTGGATGAATATGTATTTAGGTGCATATGAGCAAAACAGCAGAAGGACGTTCACATCAGCTGCCTTTAACTGCTGAGGTACGTGATGGAGAGAAAAATGAAATGTTCAGTGTTCAGGGCTGAGCAGAGCACATACAGGCTGCAGTGTGCATCCTGGCAGACTCAAGCTGAGACAACAAAATCAATACTGTGCTTCATACTTCCTTCATCTATCTGTCCACCTCTTCCACTATCTATCTACTGCTGTCCTCGGCTTTTTCTCTTCATCTTTCATTAGCTGGCAGAGTCCACAGGGAGGCAGCTTCTTACTTATTTCCAGCTTCTTCTTTTTAAAAAAAATTACTTTCCTCACACGTGAAACTACTTTCCTCGCTCACTACACAGTGATCTCATCGCCTTTACATCAAGTTTGTAAACAGTAGTTTTGGCTTAGCAGGGCTAATGGCGACATTACTGCCACATTCAAAATCTAAACTGTCTTTGTCAAAATCACTTTCCTGTGCTCAGAGTCTCTCTCCTCCCTCTTACTGCGCTGCTTAAACACAATCAACACAACCTTTTTTCGAGATAATCTTTGTCATGTGCTGGCCTGCTGCCCTATCATTTCACATCATGAGCAACACTTGTCGACAATCATATATTTCGCAATTGAATTCTCTAGAAATGCAGGTGTAACCATCAGAACTGGCTTTCATCCAATACTGATTGCGCTTCCAGAGAAGTACCATTGTTCAAAAAGTGTTTCGTCTATCTAATGACAGTTTTATGACTAGAGTACCTCAAATATCTGAAGGAGTGAGCTCCTCTTTGGCAGACTTCTGCTTTACATTGTGGTGTTGAGACCTCCGTCCTATTCAGCTGAATATAGACTTTGATATATTCTTAGATATGTTCTTGGTTATTTTCTGTTATATTCTCTGTTGTTTTTCCTGCTTGAATAAATTCACAAAAAAGAGTTTGATCTGAGAATTCTTATTTTGTTGCTCTCACCAAGAATTTCCACCACTACAACAATAAACACACCAACACACATACCTGTATATAGTGAGCACATTTCTACTTTGTTTGTGTGTTTTTACTTTCATTACTTCTATAAGAAATGCTTCATCACACATGCTTTCTGTATATTAATGTTGCCTGAGTATGAATTTTGACAACCTCTACAATTCCCAAAACTCCAAAGCCTTCAACTTTGCTCACTCTTGATAAGGAGATTTTGGTTACCGTTCTTAAGGTCATTATTAATCAAAGTCCAAAATTCCCAGTTAGTGATTTTATGAAACTGAGTCATTAAAGTGGCTTTCTTTTCCCTTTCTTAGAAGTTTTCTGTAAGTAAGTGAACGAGTATGGGATAAAGTTCTAGTACGGACCCATCGAGAGCTCAGTTCCTGAAACAACACTTTCTTGTTTGTCATACAAGATTGGAGGGAATATAAAAAACGTTCTTGCTTACTGATGCAATCAATTCTCAAAAAACAAAATACCTGTTAACCATATTAGTAAGTTCCTTTTCCACGGAAATGAAAAGGCATGTTCGGGACACATGGGACAGCCCAGTGTCTCCCCCTTAAATTGAAGCTCAGCTCACAGCCCAGGACAGACGACTGAGACCACAGGTAGGATAAAGACTGCAGGTATGTCAGCTGCCACACATCGAGCTCATTTTCTTATACTTTGTGCATTTCAATTTCAAATGATGGAAACACCATAAACTCTGAATAAGTGTTTGGGCATTTTATCTGAATCCATTTTCATAACTAACTCTGTTTTTTCCTTCCTTTCAGTCATTCTCTGGATTTTAGAGGGAACAATGTCAGGACGTTGTCAACCTAAATGCAACTCAGGTAAGAAGTCTGACCACAGAGCCCAACCAAATTATCGATTGGCAGATAAAATCTGCTGATATGATCAAGGTTTATGTTTGGCGTCATGAAAATGTTTATTTGAGAGATTAAACAAAGCAGAAAAGATCATTTTATTAATTCAACTTCTATATATTTGGCTGTATTTGTGTTTTCTTTTAAGTTAGAAGTTAACTGTTGAAGCCTCTTTACAGGAGGAGATGGGGCCAACATTACCCTGGGCGGCATGACTGGCATCAACGTTGAAGGGCAAAACTGTGGAACCATTGGGATAGGGAATAACATGGAAGGTGAGTTGTTTCACATGTTTCACATCATCATCATATTTCTGTGACTTTACTCCTTCTCTCCAATCTTCATATTTAACAGTTGGACAGAAAGGCAGCGTGAAAACTGGAGACATGAAAGATGTTAAGGTCAAAGACAACTCAGGAGTCATCGGCATAGGAAACAACTTGTGCACCAAATGAGGTGAGAAGATCAGATGTATTTGTCTGACAGTAACAGATGTGTGCATATGACATACATGTGTGTTAATTCTCCTTTTGAATGTGTCATTTCTAAAAATATAATACTTTTCCCCATCATGTATTGTACTCACTCTTTTTTTCTTTCCCCCTTTTAGAAAGCTGCCCTCCGACTGATAAACAACAACTCATCTAAAATAATAAACTATTTGGTTTCATGTCATTTAACACAAATGTCTTTTACAAAGTATTAAAGATTGGATTCATCATAGAGTTGAGAGATATTAATGATAATAAAGACCACATGCAATACATGCAATACTGTCTTGGGTTGAATATTTACAATGTTTAGTTATCTGTTTTATATCTGACCTTGATGAACTCTGAGGGATTCAATGATTTCTAATAAGTTTTCATGATGCATCAAAATACCGTGAAGAAATTCTTTCAAATCCTGCTTTGTCTTGTGCGATAACACAGAAGCAGCTATTTCAAATCAATAATCACTTACATGTGTTTACATAGTTTGGTTTTTGCTCAGGATTTTCTGAAGAATAGAAACAAAAATGAAAACTAAGGATCATACCTGCTGAAGATAACACCAAACACTTATAAAAACATATATTAATGTCACGATTATTTAACTGCAGCTCAAATGATCTGGGAGGACAATATGCAGTTATAGTCTTTATCTATACAAGTTATTTATTTTGTCAAAATTTCAAGTTTGGCCCAAGTGTTAATGATAAACATGAAGACTGTAAAACAAACAAGAAATCAACTGTTAGTGAACTTTAGACGTGCTGGCAGGTGGATGTATCACCTCTGCCAAAGACTTTATGTATTTACCCATGTCTGTTTGTTGGTTTGCCAACAGTATTACGCAAAAACTACTGAACAGATTCCCGCAAAACTTGTTGGAAGGATGGGACATGGGCCAAGAAAGAACACACTTTCATCACAAAGAGACAGATCCAAGATTGTTTTTACTTCCTTAACAATGAGAGATAGGGTGTTTTTATTTTGATTGTCACCAGTTTCCTGGGGAATAATTAATGAATCTTGATGAAAATAAATCAGACATATGTAGGGGACTGATATCTGTGTGATTTGGTGCAGCTTGATTGAATGTAAGGGGACTGTTGGGCTGAGGGTCTCATTCAAGTTTGAAAGAAATTTCTTACTTTCTGAGATGTTCATGTTCCTTGAGGAAGAGCTCAGTCTTTCTGTTATTCACTCCCGAGCTGCTTTTGTAAGACCTGCACAATAAAACAGGAGCAAGAGAAACAACTACTGATTAATCAATGATAAGAATAATAGTTTTTGGCAGCCCAAAAATACAACCACCTTTTTCATACCGTATCAAAAGAAAATAAGTACGCACACATTTTCTTTCTGATTGGTGACGCTATGTAGTTAAATTCTCTGACGTTTGGTTGCTTCAATAAAACCAACAACGTCTTACCCTCTATGATCACATGTAAGTCTTCAGTCTGAATGAAGTATTTCACTCTCTCCTATTAACTGATGCCTGGATGCTGATTATGTACTTCCTGCGATGAGGCTTTTAAGTGATAAGCTCTGCTTAAGCCACAACTCCATCTCTTATTTACACTGCCTGTTTGGACTGACCATCAATTCATCACACATTATCTCCTCTGCCCCTTTTCAGTCAGTCAGCATCAGCTCAGGACAATGTCTCTCCCTCCCTCTGGTCGTGCTCTCTCTGTCCGCCCCAGATGGAGCATTTCTCTGGATCAGACGGGGCAGATATAACCACTCTCTCTCAGCGTTGGCTAAATGAAAGCCTTGTGGTTTGATTTACTGTAGAAGGCACTTATGAAAGATACCCCCAGAGAAAGAAAGAAAGAAAGAGAGAGATGTAGAAAGAGAAGAGGAGATGCAGAGAGGGGGAGGTAGGTCGGCTGATGAGAGGAGGGGCCTATTTTTACAGGATGAAACATGATAGAGAGACGCAGGCTGTTAAAGGGTGGGGGAATTCTGTTAAAAACTGGACATTTCTGCCTCCTACTGGTGGATGATAACACAGCAACAGTCCACAGAGAGAGCAGAAGAGAAAATCTAATAAACTAAAATAAAAAAATGTTCACTACCTTACCCTGTGCTCCAGAAAGATGCAATTGGCATATTTCACTATTCTCTGACATTTTATTTGCTAACAATACACAATGTCTTGTATCGTATATTATTCGTATGAGGGGGCTTACTCAATGTCTCTATGAACCGAGCCCAGCAGGTCCTCTCGTTCCCGCAGGCTGAAGAAGTTGCTTTTGGTTTTGTGGAATTCATGAGTGTAGTCCTGCAGGATTCAACATTAAGAACTACAATCAAAATACTGACAATGGCAGTAGTAAGAGAAAGTGAAGTTATTGTGTGTACCTGTAAAATATCTCTGTGTCTCTGTAGGGTGTGCATCAATGCTGCGTTGTGTGATGTAACTCCTGGAGAGTTTGTGTATTCTGCCATTTTGTCATTGACTGCTGTAAGCTGCAAAAAACAGAAATTACATTTATATGGTTATTCAATATAACACTACACAACACATGAACATAAAGCAGCTATACAGCTATGACTCTTAACCTCACAAGATTAAAAAGTCAGTTTACCATATTTCACAATATTAAATTAAGTGTATTGTAAAAAAGCATAAAGCATAAAGCACATTTGTATAACCGGTAACCTGTAAAATAAAAAGTTCTTCTCCCATCATATAAAAACCCAGGACGACACAGAGAGCTTTGGCTGATGCTCTGTTTTCGTTCAAAGAGCAGTATAAGCACTTTGAGCTGCATTTCTTGTATGAAAGGTGCTTTACAAATAATGTTTTTATTATCATTTAATATACATTTAATTACCTTTGATAACATTGGTATAGTTCTGTTGCCTCGACTTGAGGCTACACTAAAGCTTAAAACTAATACTAAATAATACAAGTAATACAAATAATAAGACTAATACTATACAAGTGTGTTATTTGACTTACATTGGCCAGGAGCTGCTCCAGCTCAGTTGTCATGGCCACAAGCATATTGTCTTGAGTTGAGCCAGAATCAGATCTGAAATGGAAATTAGGCCTGATTAAGTTCTGACTTTTTTTTTGGTCATTCCAAGTATTAAAATATAGTTGAATGTGTTTTTGAACAGACTAATGCATCACAATTAATGAGGATAAAAAAGCAAAATCTAACGCAAATTCAATAAACTGTATGGGGATAAAAATATACAATTACAGTAGTTTGTGAATCTGTTGCCCATTTACTGTAAAAAAAAAAAAACATGATTTATGGTATGCAGTGATAGTAGCAGTAGTAGTAATAGTAGTAGTAGTCGTGAGAAATGTAAAAATCAGATTTGATTTAAGAAGACGGGTCATTCCAAACAGATATTTAAAGGTCAACACAAGTCAGAGTACTTCTACATTGTAAAATGAGGTGAGGAGTGTGCTGCTGACCGGCTGTCTCTCGTCCTGTTGCTGCTGTAGCTTGTGCAGAGTTTACTGAAGGAGACCAGCTTGAGGTCCAGCTCATTCTCCAGCTGTCTGGCCTGTTTACGCAGATCTGAGAAAGAAGCAGAAACACAGGGAAATATTTCACAAAGGAAGGAAAACAATTTTCTGCATCTGACCAAAACAAGTGCTGGAAAATGATGAATAACTTCTGCAAAATAGATCCCAAAATACAGGCAATAAGTGGCAGAAGTTAATGCAGTCACATTGTGTAAGACAACCACTACAGCAGACTGATACAGGTATGAGTTGAAGTTGGAACATGCTATATAGTACTAACTGAATAAATAAAATGATTTAAAGTATTCCACCCCGTCCTGTTTTCCAGTTTTTTACGACAGGAGTCATTCATGTTTTGACTATCTACAGCGTACAGCTGTAATGTGCTTCTGATGTTTGTCTCTTAAATCATCACATTTTGCACAGTCCAAATGAAACGAAAAACAAAACAGCAACAAAGAGACAAGATGAATACAAAGACACGTAAAACTACCACAAAGAGACAAGATGGACACAAAGCTGAAGAAAACTACCACAGAGACACTTAAAACTACCACAAAGAGACAAGATGGACACAAAGCTGAAGAAAACTACCACAGAGACACTTAAAACTACCACAAATGAACACAGAGACATGTAAAACTACCACAAAGAGACACAAGATGAACACAAGAAATACAAAGATGATGAAAACAACCACAAAGAGACACAAGATGAACATAACAAATACAAAGATGATGAAAACAACCACAAAGAGACACAAGATGAACACAACAAATACAAAGAGGTTGAAAATAGACAAAAGCGTCTCTTTCAGTCTGGGGGGCCTCTCTATGGAGGGTCTCGGGGTTTCCACCTTTCCATACCCGGGGTCCCTTCTCTGATAATCCGTCGTGCAGGTGAAAACTTCCGACAACAACCAACAAGCTAACAGGTTAGCAGCTAACTAACCCTCCTCTCCGCCGCCATCACGTTTATTTAACGAAACAAATGACGGAAACATGTGAGAGTGTTTGCGCTGAGCCGGTGAAAAACAACACGACACGTGTACACGCTGTTGTTTTAAAATCAGACGCTGTAACACAACTTACCTTCCCAATAGTCGCTGCTGGCCGCCATGTTTGTTTACTGACATGTCACCGTCAGCCGCCAACGAGAAACTACTGTCGCAAAGTTCATAACTCACCACAGCGGCCTCTAGTGGGCTTTGTATGCAAGTGCAGGGTGTACTGAACTGAATATAAGATGGATTTTAACAAACAAGTTCAAAACCCAGATTCAAAATATCCCTAAATTAAAATGTGAAGTTTAATCAGAAAAATGTATTTAAAGCATGAAATGTAAAAGTGCGTGCAGCAAAATGCTGCTTTTCAAGACCGTGGGTCATTAGTTTACTGTCATTATTAAAATCTGGCTGAGATGTAAACTGCACATCAAAACTAGCTGCAGCACAAAATGAAAAACAGATAAAAATGACTCTTGTCGTCCAACACTTAAAGTGATTGAAAATAAGAGAGTTAAAGTATAAAAGTAAAAGCTGCAGACCATGCAATTTATATTAAAAATGACTTTGACAGCTCAAATAGTTGAATCTGTTTATTCTATTTTTCTAACCTCTCTACATTTAACTGGGAAATATCATACTTTTACTTTTTTCTGGGCTACACTGACTATATATCACAGTTAATTTTTATATTAAGAAGATCATCTTTACAAGACCATATTTTTTACTACTGCATCTAATAATAAAAATGAAATTAAGTGATAATATTGTAGTTTGGAAAAAAAATCCTGACAGGTCAGTGTTTCAGGGTTTAATGAGGTTCATTCTCATTCATACCAGTTTTTACCCTTTGGATTCACCTGATAAGTTCATGTTTGTCACATTGATTATTTTGAGTTCACCAGAGAAAGACAAGACACAGAAGTGATTGAGGTACATGTCAGTGTTGTGAATCTCTCACTTTCTTTGCTCATTCTCTTTATTCATCGTCTTGAACACAGGCAGTCTTGGATATCACAGGTATCACTGGTTGTTGTGTTGATGCAGAAGACAGTGACAATGATGATGATGCCATCAATGGCCGAGATGAAAAAGAGCAAAAGCTTTGAGGTTTTTTCACCGCTCAGCAGCCGACCTCAGCACACGAGGCCTTGCTTGCACGCTAGTTCAATTTCCTCTTTCTGTCATTCCGATTTTCTGTCTTTCTCACATTGTTCCTTTCTTTTTGTGATGTTTCTTCAAAAAACAAAAAGTGCTGTGAACAACTGACATCAGTAAGCACCTGAAGACCAGCTTGGAATCCTGCTCTGACTTGTCGGACCACTGGAGCCGGAGAGATGGAGGTCGGGGGGGAGAGGAGGAACGGAGCAAGGGATGGAATTTCAGGTAGAGGGAGAGGAGAAGGAAGATGAAGAGGTGATGAGGAAGAGTAAAAGACACGCTTCCCTCTCAGTGCTGGATCCTCCTGATGGACTGGATCTGGGGGGTTTGGGCGTGGGAGCCGAACTCACGGCAACACTTGTACTCGCCTCCACGCAAATCACTCTCCAGGATGTACTGGTGGCCACGGTATCCAGGGTACTGGTAGCACACGAATCTGAAGATGAAAACGAGAGATAAGATAAGATAGTGATATAAATAACCAAAAGTGGATTCTTGTGCAGTATTTTCAGTCAGCATATGTTTATAGCTGATGCTAAGTTTTACAAAACTACATCAAATGTCATGTTGTGGGACTTACGCTCCACTCTGAATGTGCATGGATGCAACCTCTTTGTTCATCCAGCCCATGGCCTGCAGGGAGGGGTAGTCGTCAGACAGCTCAAACTGACGGCCTGTCAGATTCTCCATCTCGAAGATGGTCATGCGGGAGTCCTTGTGGTTCTGTGCGAAGGAGGAGAAGGACGTTTTAAAACATGTTGAGATAAAGCTCAGAGCAAAGTAAGCTCAGGGCTGTTTCTGTGTGGCTCATTAGACTTACAGCACTGCAGATGGGCCTGAAGGAGATCATCCTCTCAATGCGGTAGGAGTTACTGCCACTGTAGGCCTCAATGCGAGGGTAGTCTCCCTTCTCCAGCACAAACTGCTGGCCGCAGAAGCTGGAGTGCTCGTAGCCCACCCAGCTGCAAGAAGAAAGTGGAATTGATCAAGTCAGACTGCAAGGAAATACAAACTTAACTCACACTTTGAAGCTCCTCAACACGTCTTTTTCAGTTTTAAAATCTGCTCTGGTATTTCCAAAAGTGAGGAGAAGCCTGATACGTACGCGCCACACTCGACCTTCAGGGAGCGGATGTTCTCCATCCCACACTCCATGATGTTCTGGCAGCTGGCGGTGAACTCCATACGCCTTCCCTGGAAGTGCTCCTGGTCGTACACGGTGATCTGTGAAGCACCAAAGAATGACACAGGAGATTAGATCTTCACAGTCTGGTCAGATTTGAAAACAGTAAATAAACAGAGCTGGAACACTACTGTGCCTCGTCGTGCTCTGAAACTTCTTCCTGCTCCATGTGCTCATGGGTAATGTAGTATTTCATATGCTTACCTTCCAAGGGCCCATGGGCATGGGGTTTGTCAGAGCCATTTTCTCCTCTTTTTCAGTAGTACCTGTAGAGAAACGCACATATTCAAGGGATAGGGAAAATCACCAGAACACAAAACTTCCTTTATCTCGATTATCTAAATCTTTCAATCTGATACTTTTAGATTTCTCTGATTCTTATACTTCACAGTTTTCTGTGTTGAGCAATTAACTCCAACAAAATCCATCAGTATAAACTCAAAACCTTCCATTTTCTTGCCTTCATTTGTTTTCACCGTCTATTTAGCAGTAAAGGTAAAAAAAAGTCCCTCTGTCTTCACTCGCTCAATTTAAACTTCCTGTCGTTACTAAGCACATTGAATTAAAGGCTCATACTCCATCATTTCTATAGATTGGGAAACTGTACTGTATTATTAACTTGAACTAGTTTGACCTACCTAAACTGGTGAGCTGTGTGTCGCAGGGTTCCACTGAATGGTCTGCAGAGACGGTGTATATGGGAGTATATATACACCCATGGGGGCCGGTGGGGGCGGGCGAGCCTGGACTCATGTCAGCACTTTGCTTTGGACTCCATTGTTTTTTTGTGTGCAACACAGAGGGGTTGACACACAGACGCACAATGATTCATGCGAGCACAATGCGGCTGAACGTCCATATTGCATTACTTATGTCTCCGTGGTAAATCTACTGTATATGTTGGGGGGGGGGGGGGGACTCTGCTTTGAATCACTTTTAAAATAACATTGTGATTTTACTTTACTTTATTTTGACGCAGATTAGTTAAATGTCTTCTCTCCCTTTCTTGCTTTATATTTTCTATGATTATTGCTCTTGTGTGCATTGCTGAGCTGACTTATCCTTGTCTAACACTTTTCATTGTTGCTTGATCTATCACTTGTAAAATCACTGTAAAATGTACTAAATTATTTTACATGATTTGTTTGATAAGTGTAAAGGCCACTCAATGACAGTAAATTCCATTTATTAAAAATATAAACAATAACATCATACAATAATCCATAATATGTAAAATACTTGTGTCAGGATATAGGTTGTATTTAATTTGTTGTTTAACTGTTTGTGTTGTGTATTGCTTGTATAGTAACCTACTTTCTAACAGTCCAGTGTCCCTGCTCATTAAAACATGTGCCTCAGACGTCCTCTCCCTGTTTGAAAAGACTCGGATGACTTTTTCGTCTCGGCTCTGTGATTTCCTGAAACATGAATACCGAGAGCAATGATTCCAGGACAAATGACTTTAATAAAATGTATGAAATTTAAAAGAAAGAAAGATGGTGGCCGTGTTGGAAATCTTATTAAGCTGCTTTATTGATCTTAAAAAAACTACAAGCTTGTTGGCAACTGATTCAACACCAGCAGAAGTCATTGTAATGCATTTGTCATATACTTTGTGGTTAAAATGTGAATGAAAGTATCTGCCGCTATCATTGGAAAACCTTTACAAGTGAATAAATCATCAATGAAGGTGAGCAGGGGGCGATGGCAGCGATTGAAAGGCCTCATTGGCAGCAACAGCGTCGCTTTGGCATCGACTGATGAGCTGTAATTGGCAGCTCTACTTTCATACTGTTGCCGAGTGGATGCATCATTATCGTGACACGGAATACGCTGAAAGACGAGGGGGCTGAAGTCAATGTGTTTGTTGCTGTTTATTCTGTTGGGCTGTCTGATTTCCTCACTTTCATTTATTCCAAACATCCTCCAGTATTTTACAGAGTCTGAACTACAACCTCTCTTCTGTAGCTGCACTGAACAATAAACATTTAGGAATGACAGACTGAGGTCAGCACATTGCCCAGACTCTCTGTCAGTTTTTTTTGTGTGTGTGTGTGTGTGTGTGTGTGTGTGTGTGAGATTGTAATTCCAGGATTGTGTCTACAACACACAAACACACACACACATAAACACACACACACATATATATATATGTATATCTAGAGAGAGAGAGAGAGAGAGAGAGATGTGAGCATATCACAAATCCTATCACAACAAAATATTCTTGAGGACATTCCTGATCACAGGGGTTTTGTTTAGGTGAGAATGTGCCACAGGACTGGTGCATATGTCCATGTGAGTCCCTGTGTGTCCCTGTGTCCCTGTGTGTGTGTGTGTGTGTGTGTGTGTGTGTGTGTGTGTGTGTGTGTGTGTGTGTGTGTTTTGCTGATGTTAGCAGCAGCAGCTCAGACGTGACAAAGGGATGAGCGGACTCAGCAGGCCGGTGTGAAGAGCACACAGTGGCCTTATAGCCAACGCTCTGTGTGCACATACAGACATCGCACATGTAACAAAACCTCACCTACTTCTATACAGGTTAAACAGAAGCTAACACTACCATGCAGCACAGACACAGACACAGACACACACCGGACAGCCACACAAACGTCCTACATGATCACAAAGGAACTTTAAAATCTATCTTTATAACTACACTTATAGCTGAATTAATTGTTCCTTTGCTTTTCTCAACCTGATAACTGAATATTACTGAAGTTTGTCCTTTTTCAACTTTGTTCCCACTTCTCAACCAGAAAAAAAAAAGTATCTTGTGACTCTGCATGTAATTATTGATCAGCATATGACCAACAACAACTACCACGGTGGCCTCTGGAGTGAATGAAACTACATATTCACCTACAGTCATACTTTATCTTGCAGGTACCAAAAAAAGGCCAAACCCAAGTTAATATTAGAGATTGGTCTGTAGTAAATGAGGACTTCCTCCAGGGTGCAATGTTTCCCAATGTTTCCGTGTCTATTCTTATCGTTAGTTTAGGGAGTCTTCACACTCTTAATGACTGATCTCAAGTTCTCAATCAATGCATGTGTGAAAAATGATATCCAGGATGACACCTTTATCTTAACCCTTCATTCGCTTCTCTGAATATTAAGTCAGTCCATTGTCTTTACTGATGTGTTTTATATGGTGGTGATGGAGAGTCATGTGTGGCTGAGATCTGCAGTGACTCATGCAGGGAGTCGACATGCATCATTAGAGAGAGAAAGACAGAAATAGATTTCAATCCTCACAGAGTTGTTTCCCAGGTGCCTGTTTGTATAGTTACAGCCACTTCCAGCAGCAACAGCTGTAACGGTAGAGATTGAAAATCAGCCAACTGGTGTTTGCAGCAGCAGATTTACAAGATTCAACACATTTTGAAGAGAATGTTTGTAGCTAATCACGACACAGGCAAGTAAGCAGATCGTTTCCAAAAGTAAAAGTATAAGAATAACACTATAAAATAGAATAATTACAGGTCATGTTGTGTGTCACATAGTGCGGCATTATATATCCAAAGTACATACAATAAAGACCTGCCTCAAAGTTTAAACTATAGCAGAGCAATAAAGTCACTGATAAATTACATTGGCCTGTTTCATGAGGTTTTAAGGCCTTCAATAGACACACACACACACACACACACACACACACACACACACACACACTGTTACTTGCCTAACCCAAACCTAACCCTTACCCAATCACAACCTTAACTCTTTCCTCAACCTAAACCTTTCCCATGATGTGACTCCAGCAGATTTAGATTTAGTTCCCCGCTACATAAGTAACACACACATTGTTATGAATGAACGAACAGTTGGATCATCTTATTGTTGCGCCTCTTCCGTCACTTGTAGATTCAGATTGCGCAGAAGCACCAGACGCTCTCCGCACGGTGCGTCTGGTGCTGGAAGGCTGGCGCTCAGACGCGCCCCCCTCCTCCCGGGCATCAACCACCATCTGCCGCTTGTTTTGTTTTTTATTTCAAACCGAGCAGACCGTTTTCCCACACACCCCCTGCTCCTCTTCACACAACATGGACTCCATCTGAGGCAGAGGAGCTGTGCGTAACGGTCCAAGGAGGAGAGGAGAGGACAAGAGAGGAGAGGAGGAGGGGAGGGGAGGTTATCATGCAGCGCGTCTGCAGAGGAGACAGGCTCATAAAGACGAAGCGGATTTGAATTAAGCACCAGATAACAGACAGCAACTGTGCATCCTTCAGGGAGGGAGGGAGGGAGGGAGTGAGGCAACTGTTTTGGATCATAGGGAGAGAGAGGGGGGAGGAGGAGCGGAGAATGAGCTATTCTTGCACCAGCAGGGGCAACAGCCAGGACCCATCGAGCGCCAAGAAGCCTGCCGCTGATAATCCGGCCAGAGACGCCGGCGGAGACACGGACAGCGGCGGCGACGGCAGCCCGAGGTGCACGGCGGCGATGAGGGTGAAGAAGGGATGCAACTCGACCGACGTGGGGGTCCCGATGACCACGGAGGAGGACCTGCTGGCCAGCGCGGTGATCACCCCGGAGGATGTGCTGGGTCTGCAGAGGATCACAGAGAGTAAGTTCAGTGTGGATGAGAGGGAGGAGGACAAAGGTGCTGAGATCTCACAGACAGACCCATCGAGAGTCACCGCCACGTCCCTTTATGTGTGTCAAAGGCCCAATAACACACCCCGGTTACTTCTGTCTGTTTTTGTTGTCAAAAACATATTTAACATAAATATAAAGGTTAGTAAAGACAAGAAACAAAGTTGGAAACAGTTTCCAGTCTCACTGAAAAAGTTATTTGTATATTTGGACAGTTTTGTTACTTTTCAAGTGTCTATATAAGTTGTAGAGTCTTGATACAATATTATATTATATATTATTTTGTGCAACAAGGTAAATCATGCAGTTTTATTTCTATAGCACATTTCAGCATGGACATAAGAACAACACAAAATGAAAAGAAATCGATTAAAAATCTGAAAAGTTTAAATAATTTATCAAGCAAAATAAAAGAGGTGGTGATAGAAGTAAAGTAGATACAAAGGTGTAAAATAGTACAATAAAAGGGGTATTTTTAAATTTACCATATGTAATCATTAGGATTCTAATCCTCATATTTGTGTAATAAAAGTTAAGATTTACATAATCCTTCAATCGAGTCCAAAAAGTAATTGAGGACAAAATGGAAAAATAACTCTGTCAAAAATTCTGCTAAATATTAATGCTTTTGTTTTAAATATGAAAAGCTTTAGATTTGTTGGATATATAAAGTGCAGGATTTTGATGTGCAACTTTTTAAATCTTATCGGTGATGCACAATTTATTTGATTCCCCAATCGGTAGAGATATTGTCCCCAAAAACCTTTTCCTTTTTTAAAACTCAGACGTGCAGGGACCTTGAGTGTGTGTCTGTGACCTGGAGTCTGCAGGTAAATAAGGTCAACACACAGTCATGAGGATGTTTCAGGTGCTTTCTTGAAATTACACCTTGGAGAAAGTGCATCCAGGTGTCAGGTAACTGCTGAACATGCACTACGCTTTATCCTCTTTAATCACATTATCCTCTGTTCTGGCATCTTGGTTTCACTTCACCTCAGGGTGATGTTATTTGGAGGAAGGTGCAGAGTGAGGGGCTGGGGTGAGTCAGGGGTCACGATTCAAAAACGTTTCTTTGCAGGAGTTCTCGTCTGGTTCAGTGTGGCTGAGGAGAGAAAGCTGACGTGTGCCTCATCCAGCCTGGAAATGTTTCTGTAGCTCTATGTTGTTGTGTTACTCTGCAGTCAGGTGGAGAGGGACCCAAAATAATCCTTGCAGGAAACAGGAGAGTGCAGTGGTGTTACATAAGGACTGATGTAGAGTTTTACCTTAAGCAAGGACAGAAATAGACAATATAAAATACTTGTATATAGGTTATACTTAAAAGTCTAAGATACTGTCAACGTATGAAAAGTAAAAGTAACTATATGACAAACCTTTGCTATAGGTAAAAATAATAATATATAAAATTCCCCCTTTTTTAACATTTATAACTACTGTCTTTTAAATCTCAGTTTCTTTGTTCTAACTTCTGAAGCACTTTGTAATCTGGATTTTTAAAAACTACTCTCTATATAAAATCATTATCAAGCCTCTCATAGTGAAACACGCGGGGAGGCAGCAGCAGACAGGAAGCTCTTAGCAGTTAGGAAACAGGTGGAGTCCGACTATTTAAAGGCCACAATACTTTACTTACACAACAAGGTTATATTAGACTCAGTGTCTGGTCTTTTTTCCAGTTCTCTTCAAATATGTTTGAACTTTTAACATTCACAGTACAAAGTCACATTTTTCTTTATTCATCACCAGACTGGACATGTTTCCACTTGTGGTTGTGAGGTGACAATAGAAAGATGCCCTCACTCAAATCATGGATTTATTAATCGGATTGCAAACATTTTTTACATAGCTCAAGATTATTCAAGAGGTTTATGATGTACTAAGTCAGAGAACAGCTCACTATGAAGTGGAACTTTTATTGAACCAGTAGAGCTCGACGGGTTTAATCTTATATTTTATGTGGTTTGAAAAATTTTCGTTTCAGACATTTTATTTTCTTCTTATCCTCTTTTTAAGCATCAGCCCCCGATTTTATTAGCAGGAGAACAGGAGAGTAACTAAAGCTGGACTCGTGTTATTGTGATGAGTCTCTGCGAGGATCGTTGTCCAGCTGAGCAGTGACACGACAGGATCATCACAATCATTCTGTCTCCCACGCCGGACTTTATTATGGCGTCGGAAACTCTCCATCTCCAATATCACAACGTCATCACTGGAGGGAAGAGGAGGCATGTGTGAATCACCACAGCAACATAGACACATGCTTGAATCACTACGGCAACATGAAGCATCTTCCCCTGGTTACAGCCAGCGGAACATGCATCTCTGTTCTCCCCAACTCTTCTTCATGTCTTTTGTCCGCTCCCCGGTTTAAAAGTGTAGCTCTGCTGTCACTTGACGACTCTGCCACGTCGTCAGATTCGACAACAACAACCTGAGCTCTTCGAGGCCCTGGTGTTGTTCTGTGGCTCCTCCGTCTCAGTTTTGTTTTTGTCCTGCTGCTCTTTCTCAAGCAGCTGAAATTGATTCCCTCTCTAAGTGGCACGATGCTTTTGTCAAACTTCATGTTTTTCACTCAGTGGTTGTTGTTTGAAGCTGCTCGCTGCTGTGTCAGTCTCACAGGAGAGGAAACATTCTGAGGAAAGTCACTTTCAAATATACTTGAAGTTCATCTGGTAATCAAAGCAAGTGGCTGAGAGTGATTAAGATTTGCAGACAGAACAGGCTTTCTCCTCACGCAGTCGACTAATTTGATCTGAACTTATGTTCTTAAGAGAATCTTAATCTGCCTCCGAGCTAAATACTCAACAGCTGACAGGAAATGATCCAACAGAGACTTGAAAAAATTGATTATTCGTGTTTAAATGATGCAGAAATGTTTTTTCCATCTTCTGAGGAAACCAGTTTTACTCTGATTTTATTTTGCAGAGTGAATATTTATGAGAAAATAAGCTTTTGAAAACATCACAGTGAGCGCTGGGACAATGTGATGAGCCTGTTTGGATGATGAATAACTGGGCACTAAAACAATATCAGTAATTAAAGCTATATCATTTTCATCAATAGGAATATAACTAAAGTGTCGAACACAAAACATTTTCTACCTGAGATTTGTAAAATGTTTTGAAGTGTTGCTCTCTCTCTGCTCATAAAGAAGAGTTTCAAACCGCAACATTCATTCAGCAGCAAAAATCTTTAAACTTTATTTAAAAGATTACAATTTGACATTTATCGCGGTTGTCAACGTCCACTGATATGAGAGATTTTTTATCACGGTATCATTTTTGGGCTAATCGTCAAATTGCTTCTCATCTTTTTGTTTATCCTCTTAAGTCGTACTTGAAACAGATCGGCTCACAGCTGCAGAGCTGTGGTTAGTGTTGAATGATGATCTGCCTGTCGAGTCTGTCACTCGCTGTTTCACAGCCTTAACCGACATTTCCTGAGTTCTGTAAAAACGATTCATGGTGGCTAGACATATTTTTTGTGTCAGCTGTCAAACATGACCGTGTGATCTGGCCTGTGAGGTTTTTTCGATTTGAGATCAAAATAACCGGCGTGTGAGAATAAACTCAGCTCATATTACCCACTGAACCTTGCAGTTCTGGAGGACTGTTCTGCTCTGGTGTGAAGTTAAACATGGCAGCAGGTTATGAAACTTTTCAGAGACTTAGTGGGAAACCTCACACATTTCTTAAACTTTCTTGTCATCAGTCTCACGAATCAACTTCCTGTCAACCTCTCGTTCACTGTGTGAAATCATGTCTGATTTCCACGTCGATCAGTGAAGCTCCTCTCTCCTCCTCCCCTCATCTCCACGTCTTCTCTTCTCTTTTTAAAGCCATTCTCGTTACCACTGCACTGTTGCCATGGAGCTGTGGTCACTGACAGGCAGATTCAGGTCAGTGAGGCAGAGGCGAGATGCACCACCCCTCTACGCCAGCATGCTATCAAACCTGATCACAGTTCACACAGAGCTTAGAGGAGGAGATTGTGACACATCATGTCTGTTTTCACATTGAGCTGCATTTCGACCAGAATAAAAGAAATTCAACTATTAGAAAAAAAAGTCTGAATAATAGATGCTTCATGCACTTATCAAAGGGCAGCTTGTTGATCTCAAATTAGGGAACTTGGTGGTGACTTTGCAGGAGAAGTTTTAGTTGTTTGACTAAAGTCTAAATGATGAAAATTAACTTTTCTCCACCTGACACCCTCACAGTTTTCACTCAAAATTTAAATGATTGATTTATTTAATTGTGTAAGATGTGTAAACCTTCAGTTGAACCTAGATCAGATCAAGTGGGACAGACTGAACCAGATCCCATTATCACTGTCAGCTGTAATGTTTCCCTGCGTTCGTGTTGAGTTTCTTGGTCTTTTATATGGTTTCACGTGCCGGTGATCTTAAACCACTGCACTGGAAGGTAAGATCCGTCCGGTCCCAGCGTTATCTGGGTGCAAAGCTAACATGGAGCTCAGGAGTGTTTGTTTTAGATGAATCTAGGTCATGTGTTGCAGCTGTAAACTCATGATACATACATGGCTTTAGCTGCTCATAGCCATCTTAATGTGTTGCATAATTCAGATTTGAATTATCACAAACACAATCATATCTCACTCTTTTTCACACTTTGTGTGTGTGTGTGTGTGCAGCACCATAGTCAGGACTGATGAGTTCAGAGAAGCATTCACACTGACAGAGGAGCAAAAAGGCGTCACAGGGACACAACGAATCAGATCAGCGCTGTCAGGAACACTCGCCTCACATAGAAAATGCAGTTGACAACAGACTGAGACTTCAGGATACGATTCTTCTGCAGGAATTCTTCAGCATCATAAAAACATAAAAAATGAGAAAACTACCTCCACCAAGACCCAACAGCCTCCTTACATTAAATTAAGCACCAAACTGCACACACTCATAAATATGAGTCCCTTAAATATACCTGATTTTTTGTATCAGTGAAAATTACGACAATGTTAAGAAACTGAAACAATCCTGGATCTACCGATGGGTTCTTATTTTACATCCTTACACCAAGTTTCAATTTATTTACTTCATTTTTTGCATAATCTGTCCCACAAACAGACAAACAAACAAACAGACAGGGATGAAAACATAACCTCCCTGCTGGAGTATAAGGTGCATTGTGGGTAATCTTCCAGATGGTCATGTAGAAATAAACACCAAGCGTGTGTGTGTGTGTGTGTGTGTGTGTGTGTGTGTGTGTATGTGTGTGCCGCAGATCTGTTGACATTAAAATGACATGTAAACAGACACTGAGCTGATAGTTGGTGATGATGATGGAGACACGTTGCGGGTACATGTCCTGACCGGTGGTTTCACTGGATCAAGCAGGAAGCAGGAAGTGTCTGCTCTGCTGGGGGATGCTAATAAGCAGTGACACTGTCTGGTGAGGGCAGGAAGGATTAGAGGAAACGAAAATAACCCGCTTCTCTTTCTTGCGTGTGTGTGTGTGTGTGTGTGTGTGTGTGTGTGTGTGTGTGTGTGTGTGTGTGTGTGTGTGTGTGTGTGTGTGTGTGTGCTGAGGAAATGGCTGCTCTAACACAGTTTCTCATTATGATTTAAGTGTCAAAAATTCACTTAGAAATATGAGCTTTTTAATACAAGACTCATCTGTCTTAAACTTGAGCAATATTAGAAACTGTTATTTATAGCTGTTTCTGTTAAAGCTTTTTAGCATTGCCACATCTATTATCAGTAGCTGTCGTTATATAAAGAATGCATTGTTATTCATTATGCTTCATTATATTGTTGAAGTGTGTAACTCTAAGTCCTCTTTCTCTCTCTCTCTCTGTCAGATTATCTGTGCAGCCCGGACGAGAACATCTACAACATCGACTTCACCAGGTTCAAGATCAGAGACATAGAGACGAGCACGGTGCTGTTTGAAATCACCAAACCTCCCACAGGCAAGTTATCTATCTATTTATCCATCTACCTACATATCTATCTATCTATCTATCTATCTAAAATATTGTGTTTCCTTTTCTTTGTTCCATCACAAACTAATCCTCACCTCAGATAAATCGGGGGAGAAGAGAGATATCGACCCAAACGCCGGCCGGTTTGTCCGTTACCAGTTCACACCGGCTTTCCTCCGGCTGCGGCAAGTTGGAGCCACGTAAGTGAGAACGTGTTTCGATATTTCGGTTTCCAACAGAATAAATGCTTTGTCCTCTGCGTTTGGGATTTCTCTGTCTCACGCCCCTCTATGTCTCCATCTTCGTCCCGGCAGCGTTGAGTTCACGGTTGGAGACTTGCCTATAGAAAACTTCAGGATGATCGAGAGGCATTATTTCAGAGAGAAGTTGCTCAAGAGCTTTGACTTTGAGTTTGGCTTCTGCATGCCGAGCAGCAAGAACACCTGTGAACACATCTACGAATTCCCTCCTCTGTCTGAGGACATCAGTAAGTCTACACACACACACACACACACACACACACACACACACACACACATATTATGGACAAATGTAATGGATAATGTCTTTATTCCACCTTGAGACAATCATCTTTCTTCTTACATGAGGGTAGGGATGTGAGAAGAATGACAGAAGGGATGAGGGTAGGGGCGAAGGAAGAAGGATATAAGGTGAAGGATTGAGGGTAGGGATGAGGGAATGAAAATAAAGGGATGAGGGAAAGAGGATGAAGAAATGAAGGGAAGAGATGAGAGAAGGAAAATGAAGGGATGAGGGAAGGAGGATGAAGGAATGAAAGTAGTGATGAGAGAATGAGGATAGGGATACAGGAAAAAGGATGTCAAGTGAAGGAATGAGGGAAGGATGAACCTCTTAAACCCAAGTTAACAGGTTAACTGCATTGAATAAGAAAATAAACGTTTTTATTTTTTGTTCCTGTTTTGTTGTTGGAATCTTCTCAACCCCGAGGCTGGCGGCCATTGTTCTCACAGCTGTGATTTGTTTGTGCGTTCCCAGTCAGGGAGATGATCCTGCACCCGTACGAGACGCAGTCCGACAGCTTCTACTTTGTGGACAATAAGCTGGTGATGCACAACAAGGCAGACTATTCTTACAACGGTGGGACGTAAAGGGGACACACACACCGACGCGAGACAGGTGGACACGCAGACTGTCGTGAGAGAGGATCAGAGTGAACTGGCAGGACTGTCACTCCAGTCGTCTTTCTTGCTCCTTCTCTGTCTCCCTCTGAGAGAATTCAACAGAGGGAACACCCATTCAAATGTGTGTGTGTGTGTGTGTGTGTGTGTGTGTGTGTGTGTGTGTGTGTGTGTGTGTTTCTGTACTTTGTATGATCGTCTGTACTGTAGCGCTGAGTCGATTTCTGGTTGATTCTCTATCCACTGTCTATTATCAGTTTTTGACCATATTGGAATCCTCGTGTTCCAAGTAGGAACATCTGCTGGATCAAGTGCGACACCTGATGGTTAAAGTCGTTATACCAGTCTGGTGCGAATTTGGCTTAGTGTCAAATTGGTTTGTTTGATTTTTACCCAACCCTACTGCACAGTGTGTGTGTGTGTGTGTGTGTGTGTGTGTGTGTGTGTGTGTGTGTGTGTGTGTGTGTGTGTGTGTTTGAAGTATGAATACTGTGTGTGGTAGAAATATATGAATTTAAACGTCAGCTGTGTGGTCATCAGGTTTAAAAAAGGTCTAAATAGATTTCCAGTAGGTGTTGGCACATTTTCTTCAGTAGACAGTAGTTAGCTATTAATTAATGTTTCCTTTTTAAGTCTGTTCCTTATTTCTTATTTCCTCGAGTCACGGGACCCGTGTTGACCATTTGGGTACCCACTATTTGTTTTTACTGTCACTGTTCAAAGCACAACAACTCCCAGAGCCGACACATGTTTTTCTGCCTCTGATAAGTCACAAGCTCATAATTTTTGTTCGGAATACTGAAGTGTTTTGATCTGCTGTTATCTAAGGCCATTTATTTATTATCACCAATACATCACACAGTAAATCAGCAACCAAACTACCAAACCCATTGCACCAACATTGCAAATCATTAATCAGAAATTACTTGAATGCACCTGTTTGAGTTATTCATTGGTTCCAAGTTGATGAAATCTAAATCTTTGGAGACATAATAGCAGCAAAAAGTAATGAAACAGGCCGGAGGGAACTCAGGTTGGATCGGATCGACTTGAATGTCATGTACAGCAGATGTATTTATGACCGTCTTTGACTCTTGTACAAATTATTTTGAGCCAAGGTAAAGTTTACGACGAATCTAACGTTGTTGAGATGAAAAAATAAATAAATAAAGATTTATGGGACTTTTTGGAAATATCTCGTTGTCTGATTGTCAAAATGTGGATGTGAAGAGATTGAAGACCTGTTGTTGACATGATGATGCTTTATTCTCACAAAAGAAATGTTTCAGGTCAACAAAAAGTGGAAATAAAAGCACTGCTGAGACGCTGTCCCTCCACATATTCAGTTTATTACATTCACCTGGGATGAATCACAATAGAAACTGTCTCCGTCACCATCGTAACCTACTGGCAAGCTTTTTATCTCCAAGTTGTCCTTCAACCACCTTCCTGCTATTGATTTGCGCACTTCACTTCCTCATTGCTCAAAAACACTTCAATCAGTGTCACCCCGGCTTTGGGTGCAAGTCCAGATAACAACTGAAGAGGCCCTGTTAAGGGAATAAGTCAACACCACAGTCAAGGCCCAACAGTTTCTTTAACATTAAGTCAAGCTACATCAAATCGCACACACTCATGGACATCGTTTCCCTAAATTTGGATTGTTCTTTAATCACTATCCGTGAATAAGTCCCAAGGAAATTAAAGAAAATGTCAAAATATACAATGTTAAAGTAGAAAAAGAATCCTGAATGTGACCCCAAATTGAATGGCTTCTTTCTTGCCTTTGTCCAATCCTTCCACCAAGTTTGTGGAAATCCATTGAGTAATCATTGCGTAATCCAGTTGACAGACAAACCAGCATATGTACAGGAGTGAAAACTGATTGGCAGAGGTAATAAATCTCAATAGCTCAGTTTTATGTCTTGTTTTCTATCTGTACAAAAATGTGTTCATCAGCCAACACTTGGACAAGAAAGAGTGTGTTTTCCAAAAATGTCAAACTCTTCCTTTAATGCCTTCTATAATACACAAATAAATACACAACTAAATCTGCCACTTTGATTTTTACAAAAACACAAGTGCAGAAATATAAAGACACAGTGTGACCAAAACACTACATTGAAAAAATAACACATGCAAAAAAAAAGTGACCACAGTATTCATTTAAATCAACTGACATAGTTCAGTTTTAACTCAATTACGTGATGTCTGTGAACACAGTACTATCACGTTATGGTAAATAATCAGTTAAACAAACAAAGTTTACTTCAGTTTCACATGATCTGTCAATGATGAACATGTCGATGAGATTACGTCCCAGTCACTGGATTCACACGAGGAAGTGTTGGACACCAAATGGAGTTTATCTCAGTCTGGGTGTAAATTCATCTGGTTTTACTGTAACAGGGTGATGTGTGAATGGAACGCTACAGATAATGTAGGTCTTAGTCATCGTACTTTCCCCAGCACTTTTTCTTGAGCCAGCTATCTTCCCTTCTCAATTTAAATAAACGTTACAGCTACAGCTCTTAAGATTAAGTCCTGAAAACCTTAATTTCTCTCCAGCTTCTCTGCGAACACATGAATCCTACAACCCATATTATTGTTTTTGGCTGACTTTAGGTTATTTTACTGGGGCAGCTGTGGTTCAGGAGATCGAGCGGGTCATCCACTAACCAGAGGGTTATTGGTTCCAGAGGGTTAAAGTGTCCTTGGGCTAGATAACAAACCCCAAATTCCCCCCTGACGGATGGATGGCAAAACTGTGCTTTGAGTGATCATCAACAAGTTTCATATAAATACAGACCATTTGCCATTTATTTCAAATTTGTGTAATCCTGAGATATTTAGATTATTAACCTCTTGATTTAAAAAATGTACAGTTACAATTATTTTATTTAATTTTAGCATTTTGTTGCTGATCTGATCATGAATATTTTTATAAACATCTTCATAAAAGAGTGAAATACTTTACAGCAGCCTTAAAAAAACCATCCTGTCCTTTGTTGTGTCCGTTGTCACTCAGGGTTGGCCATGTGTAGCGTTGACCCAATCAGGGATGTTGCCCAGGTCAAACAGGGCGTATCCCCAGGTGTTGAGGCCCAAATTTATGGTCAAAATCCCAACGATGTTCAGTATGAAGCCAGCTTTCACCTGGAGAACCACACACATCAGATGACCACAGTCTCAGATTTAGTGGCTTAAAAGGTGACGTATGGACGAGAGGCCCAAAAAGAGGAAAAGGTTTGCTTTAGAAAATATTCTCAATCAATACAAAACCAGGACTGTAGCATTCAAGAACCAAACGGCAACTTGTCGGTACAGAGGCCCGCAAGGAGTTTCAGTACACTCCAAAAACTGATATGTTGAAGTAAACATAGGAAAACATATCTCATGACAGTTTGTCTCTAACATGTAAACAAAAATCTGTGAAATCAAATTGAAGCTTGTTTTATAGCATGAAATAATGAAATAAAACAGCACTTAGCATTTTTTATTTTGGTCGATGTTACATCTGCTAATATGGAGGGTGCGGTTGATGACCTATACTGCAACCAGCCACTTGGGGGTGTTTGGGAGGTTTTGGCTTCACATTGGGGGAGTTGTCATGTCCTCCATCTTTGTATTCATCAATGTATGTTGTATACAACGTTTTGGCTCTTTTGCCCCTCTGAGCCTTATCAACGTGAATGATTTGTCTGTGATAGGAACAACAGATTTGTATGACTCTCACCATGTCAATGACTCTCAGTCCTCCAAAGGCGAAGGCGATGGCGTTGGGTGGTGTGGCCACCGGCAGCATGAAGGCCAGAGAGGCAGCGAGGGTGCAGGGCAGCATCACATACAGCGGGTGTATCTTGATCGCTATGGCCTATAAGAAACATGCAGCACAACACAGTTTGATACATGGAGAAGAAGTGTGTGCACAGCCGTGTGAGCATCTGGACATTTATTGTATTGAGTTTACCATTGAGCCGAGGATGGGCAGGAACAGGGTGGTGGTGGCAGTGTTGCTGGAGCACTCAGTGAATGTGGCCACCAGCAGGGAGAGCAACAGCGAGATGGCGAAGCTGGGAATTTTCTCCAGAGGGGTCAAGCTTTCTCCCAACCATGTGGACAGTCCTGATTTCTGTGAGGAGAGTTGATCTTTTTATGAAACCCCAGAAACTTTGTGCAGTTATTGTTCATTCACGTGACTCCAGAACTTGTTCCAGACATGGAAATTGCCTTTCACATGAAGCAGGAGATTGTCGAGGGAAACAGGAAAATGAGCACGGAGGATGCAGGACATGACATAAATTCTGCTGCAGAAATCATGTGTAATTGTTTACAGAGCGTCGCTCTTACACATAAAGCTTTTTAATAACTTATATTATTATTGTATGTTCCCAGGGTCCATGGCGATTTTTGACCACTGCTCCAAAAGACCAGAAGGTTTTCAATATATAACGATATGAAATACAGAAAGGCAGGAACTGTTTTCGATAAATGTTAAGTTGTCAAATTCTTCCCGTCTGATGAACAAGAGAACATTATAAAGTCAGCCCTCGTTGGGTTTTTACCTCACTGCCAGCAGCCAGAGCAAAGCCTCCTCCGAGCAGCAGGATGATGTGCCAGGGCATTCGCTCATGAACTATCTGCCAGTTCAGCAGATTGGGGGGGGAGTTAATCTCCTTACCTGCAAGAGCCAGACGAGGTTTGAACATGAAACAATGATTGGTTTGAAAAAGCAGCATATTTATCTGCTGGGTAACCATCTCTCATGAGCTGAGGTCCCATGCACAAACTAGAGCCTGACCCACTGATGAAATATTTCACAAATATATCAGCTGATATCTTAGGAGGAATTAGCCTTGAATCCCAAGATGTCATTATCAAACCCTAATCACAAAGAAATTTTGATTTGATAATTACAGTTAAACTAGAAACTTTACTATAAATAAGTATCAATAAAAAGACAAATACATCAACTATCGACAACTTGAATCAAAAACACAAACACAAAAGCACAGATAAACCGATATGTCTCATATTGGCCGATTAATCAGTCAGGCTCTAATTCAAACATCAAAGTGTAAAACTAAATGTTTTTTTAGTGGGGTCAAAATAAATATTTCACCTGCTTCGTCATAACCGTAGCCTCCGAACTTAGGCCGCTGGGAGGGGATGATGAAGAAGAGCATCGACATTAAGATGGCGACAGTTCCATCAGACACAAACCTGAGAAACACAAAATAATAATATCCAACATATTGTATTTATTTTAATTATGCTGCTGCCGTGTTTCTGGTTCCGTGTCACAGTGCAACGTCCGCAGAGAACAATGGAACTACAAACAAATGTGTTTTCATTGATGCGAAACTTAGTTGTGCACAAAGATGTGCAAATTTTGAGGGACTCAGAGAGAATGAATGGGACAAATTCTTAAGCTTGACGACTGCTCACAGAGATGTGAAGATTCAAGTTGTGAGTCAAAACATTAATGGGGAAAATTAAGGGAAATTTTAACTCCAGGACCACAAACATTAAAGATAGTTTGTAACTCTATATTACAGAGCATCATAGTGTTCAAAGCGGATGTGGATGTAATCAAAACCATGATGATGAAGGTGCTCTATCCTTAATAAAGATGTATTTTTTACCCAAATATTAACAAAGTACCCAAATCATGACCTTTAAAACCTAAAACTAAATCCTTCCAAAGATGTCACAATGTGAGTTGTAAAAGTTTGGGATCAGAAACAATGTCAGAATCATACTTATGGACCATCAACATGACATTTGATTTATTGGTTTTTAAAGGTTCAGTGTCTACGATTTAAGTGAAAGGAAACTCTCAGAAATTGAATATAAAATAAATCTATTGATGTTTTCACTAGTGTGTTTCATCTAAATTGTACAAATTGTTGTTATTTTACTCTAGAATGAGCGCTTTACATTTAAATACTTTATATTTACATCAGGAGTGGCTCCTCTCTAAGGAGGCCGTCATATTTTTAAAAACTTAACAAATGCCAGAGACTCACGCCTTTTCCTTGTTGAAGAGCACCGTGGCCCAGCCATCGACGAAGCCCGGCTCCCTGGTGAACCACAGGAGCACCAGTGTGGCGAAGATGATGAGCACCGCCACCTCAGAAAACTTCATGCCACCCAGCTTGAGGTACTCCTCCCTCATCACCGCGCGCGCCTCGTGATCTTTCTTTATGCCACAGCCAAATGATTTCTTTATGCTGTGGAGGAAAGTACAAAGTGCAACGATGATTGGGGAGAAAATCATAGAATCGTCTGAAGACTGAGGAAGTTAAAGTGAAACATTGATACATATAATTGTGACAAGCTTTACTGAATATTTCTCGTTGACCTGCAGTGGAAGGCTGTAATGAAGTACATTTACTTCATTTATGTACTTCAATAATGTTTCATGTATCTGTATTTTACATTTATGTTTGGTACATTTTACTTTTACTTCACTGTAGTTACCAGCAAATATCAGTACTTTCTGCTCCACATTTCTTTTATAATTCATTTTTTCAAAGTAATCAATAATCAGACTTAAACCTGGTTCACTTGTCCAATCACAATCGGCAGGTGTTAGACCCCACCTCCTTCAACAATAGCAAAGCGAGAGCTCATTGCCAAGACTCCCCCAGACCAGAGAAACTCTACAGCCTGTTAGCTTAGCTTAGCATAAAGCCTGAAAACAAATCTGCCCTCTAACCCATCCATGCCCACAGAATCATCTGCATCTGACTGTGCGAGACTGAAGTGGCCTTACTTGAAACCCAGGAACATGAACTGAAGCCAGATCCAGGAAAACAGAAGCATGAGAACCATGTTGGGGAACGAGAAGATGAACCAGCTGGCGAAGTTGATCACGTCACCATTTCCAGGAAACATCCTTCACAAAAAAAGACACAGATGCAGAGGTGAGGAGAGGAAAACCAGCAAACACGTATACAACATATTCTACAATATTCTCCTGTTGGTTGAGTGATGTTCATGTCATGGTCTTACTTGTCGATTTGGCCTTTGAGGATGAGGTTGGGGGTCGAGCCGGTGAGCGTGGCCGTGCCTCCGATGCTGGCAGAGTAACACACACTCAGACTCATCCCCTTCTTCATGAGTTGGTACCTTGCCTCCATCGCTTGTCTCTTGGACTGCAGACATGACTCTGGACTCAGCTCATGTGTATCTGCAGCCCGACACATCCAGAGGGATCAAATCATTGGGAGGTTTTACTCTCTAGAAAATGATCATCATGTTTTTACTTACACTCTGTGTCCTCCTGCTGAGTGTTGCTGTTGTTGTTGCTTATTTCCTGCTTAGTGGGTGTGGGCTCCATCTCAAACCCGTGGTTGACCTCAGCCGCAGCCTGAAAATCTCGCTCATCCGCCTGGATCTCGGTGGTTTTCAGCTGCTGCAGAATAGCGTCGGCGATGGGCAGCATCATGGCTGTGGAGGCCGTGTTGCTCATCCACATGGACAGGAAGGCAGAGACAATCATGAAGCCCATCATCAACCTGTGTCACAGGTCAGTGAGAGGAAATGACAATGAAATGATGGATGATCACAGGAAGTTACAGTCATGTACTTCCGCTAATATCCCTAAATTGAACATTTGCTATTTATTTCCATTTTCTGCACAACTTGCACCATTTGTGTACCATTCTCTCCTGAAGACAATAAGGGCCAAATGAAGGACTTGTGCAATGAGCCTAGCAATTTTAACAAGGGATGTCACTGAAATAAATTTTATGTAAAGACAAATATCCTCGATATGAATGCTACCATCTTGTGCTATTGACGTCATTTGGAGCCATAATCTGTGCAGTAGTTATCAGGAGATGGAGCCGCAGTATCGAGGTGCTGTCGATACTGCGATATGTGCTCAACCAACTGCAACACAGTCTAAACTGTCAATCATGAATTTCCACGCCATTTCAGTATCAAATAACAAATTAAAACCAGACTTAAAAGAAACATGACCATATGAATAATCATCAGTGTGATGAAGCTACTTAAAATATCAAAAACCATCTTTGAGAAAAGTTTTATTTTTTATTTTGGCCCATGTCCCATCTGCTAACATATAGGAGGCAGAGTTTATAACCTATACTACAAAATATCACCAGGGGGCATTCCAGATGATTTGGCTTCACTTTTTTGGAGTTGTCATGTCCACCATCTTGATATACAGTCTATGATTTCCACTATAAAGTTCTTTGTGTTGACCCTATAGTTGAAGGTTAGTTGTTTGTTCGCTGTAGCGTGCACAGATGAGCGGTATCATTTCTTACAGGGCTGGACGAACGCCAATCAGCAGCAAAACTCGTAGGGCGATGCGTTTATGGAGGTTACACCGCTCCACTGCAATGGCCACCAACAGGCCGCCAATGAACAACATGTTAGAGTCTTTCAGGTATTCAATACTGACCTGAAACAGATCACACACAGACACAATCATCAGCAGAAGAATCTAAAGTCCAAACGTGCAAAAAACCAGCAGTAACTTCCTGAGCTGCTGGAGTAACCTGTTAACCTGTGGTGCAACATCCGGAATGTTTAACAAGCTGTAAAAGTTGAACACTGCCATCAGAAGATTTGACCTTGTCTGTAAAACTAGAATACATCCTGGAAATAACTAACTGGAAGGTCAAATTAACACTGAGTGCACAGAGCCTAGTTAAGGCCTCTTAACTGTCACATGTAACGGGTGGAGTCCAGTAATGTCTGTGTTGTCCTTCATTAGATGGAAAGGCCGGACCATGAATGTCTTTTCAAACCAAGCGCAAAACAAATCCTGCCATCAGTTTTTACATGTGTGGAGCCTCTCTCCTGGAGGGGAGAGGTGAAGCAGCAGACAAGTGGAAGTATGGATAGAGGACTTTATCAGATGTTCCACATTCACACTGCAGGCTTAAACATACATATAAGAAATAAACTACAGTGTATTCCAAATAGGGATGATGAGAACAAAAGCAAAGCAGAATTCAAACAAAGCCTTGGAAATATTTGGAAAGAAGGAATCCAACAAACTTCTAATGTCAAAAAGTACAAGTAACTATGAATGAAGCACAAACGTGTACATGAGGTCTGTACCTCTGCGGCTGTCATGATGCCCATCATAGGAAAGAGGACGACTGGCAGCAGGGCGGTCACAGACAGAGGCAAACACTCTGTGCACCAGAACAGAGCCATGAGGATGATGGCGTAACCACATCGTGCTTGCTGTAAACAAAGACACATGTCGGGGTCAGAGGTGGAGGGAAACAGAAGAAGCGAAAACACGTAAACTCAGACAGGCACACTTCTTCACGTCTTTTAGCTGTCACATCCTCTGATTTACTTTCGACTCTTTAAAAGGCAATAATCAGACTTTACACAGTGAGATTAACCCTTGATCATAAAACCAACACTTAGTCATGCTTTTGTCACCTCAGATAATCCTTTATCAGTCCTGATTAAAATGACTTTTCCTCCAGGACCGTTTAAACCATCCGACAGAAACATTTCCACTGCCGCTCAACTCAACAGATCACAGACAGCAAGATTTAGCAGGATTACACAAAAACAACTGAATTTGATTCCTATATAATTTTGTGGAGGTGTGGGACATGACCCAAGAAAGAAGCCATTCAATTTTGGTGCATTTTCAAATCAAGGGTTGGGTCCTCGATTTTTATTTCAACTTCTGTAACATTGCAGTTTTTTACCAGGTTGATTTCTCAGACAATCATTTATTGGCCTTGATGAAAAAACCTGACATGTTTAGGAGACTGATAATTATTCTTGCAATTTGATACCGATCCAGATGTAGTGAATTTAAATGTGGTTACATCAGGCAAGGCTGTTTTAGTTATAATAATATATTATATTAATATATTAGTTTTAGCTGAGTGACATTCTAGTTCAGTATATGGTTTAATCGGCCTGGATGAAGTGCATGTACATGACACCTTAAGAAGTAGGTTGAGACAAGGTCATTCGGTTCATTCCACCTGAGACACGGTCAATGTTGCTTGTGAAATTGTATGAAAAAGGCATGTGAGTTTTTATGACAGAAAACTCCCTCCACAAAGGCAGTAAAAGTTAGAAAGATATAAGATACTTCTCCTCTGTGCATAATAGGCGTGGGCGTTATGTCTGCAGGTTGCCTGGACGTATGCTCCATTCTTCTGAGCACAATTTCACAGGAACACCTTGAAGGAATTTCTTCAATTTGGAACAAATGTTGACTTCAACTTTAGATTTGGTGGTCAAGGTCACGTCACAGTGACCTCACAAAACATGTCTTGGCCTCTTTAGGGAATGTCTATATTTTGATCACTTGTCATTTTAGATTTCAGTGGTCAAAGGTCACAGTGGCCACAACCTCTTCTCCTGCTTTTTTGTTTGACTGACACTGATAAGAATTTGTCAGATACGATTCTACCAATGTTGGTACACATGTAAAAACACACAAACACTCACCGACGTAGGGCTGATGAGCGGCAGAGGAAGTAGTATGAACGGAGTGATGGTGACGATGAAGTAGTTCCTATGGTACCACAGCCACTTCAGCCAAACACCCATGACTCTGCTGGAAAAAAAACAAGCAGAAACCCAGAGGCCAAAATAAAGTGTCCAGATGTTTTCCTGGTCACTCAGAGCAGAACCCTGCTGAGTAGAGAGAAGACAAGACAGAGGAGCAGGGAAAACTTCTAATTAACACCCAGGTCAGGAGAGCTGACGGTGACGATGTGCTCTGCAGACCAAAGACGTTGATATGAGCGGCAGTTTATTCTTTTTTATCTCTTTCAGCACATCAAACATTAACTTGACACAAAGGAGATCACACTCCATAGATAACATCCCTGGGCGGGTCCTCAGGGCATGTGCTACAGAGCTGGCTGATGTTCTCGCCTCCATCTTCAACCTGTCGCTCTCACAGGCCACACCTACCTGTTTCAAAACCACCATCATCATCCCAGTGACTTGTCTGAATGACTTCAGGCCAGTGTCACTCACTCTGATCATCATGAAGTGGTTCTGGCCCATATACAGAGCAGTATACCTGAGACTCTAGACCCCTTGCAGTACACCCACCACCTTAGTAGAAGCACCTCGGACACACCTCTGCAGCCCTTCACATAGCGCTCTCCCTCCTGGAACACAAGGACACCGACATCAGGATGCTCTTCATAGATACAGCTCTGTTTTTAATACAGTTGTCCCTTACAAGCTGGAGTCAGGACATCACTACCCGCTCTGCAGGACATCTACCACTGCAGAGTCCACAGAAGAGCACGGACACTATCCTGGACTACACCTTAACACACAATCCCACCTGAACCCCCGTAAAGAGCCAAAACCTTTAGAGCAAATTTTGAGTCTCTGGAGTGTTTAATTTGTGATTTCACAATCAGAGCACAAAAATAAATGACTGATTAGATTATATTGAAAACTGTACATTGATATCATAGTTACATTGTCAATAATTTCTTGATTACATTCTGATTATGTCTTTAATTTAATCTGATTATGTCGTCAATTTTAAAATGATGAAACTTTTCTTGATCACAAACGCTGTCAGCCATTGAGACAAGCACCTGATGGACAAGTGCTCCACCTTGTGGCAGTGATAAAAAGAACATTTCATTCCTGCCTGTCCTGATAGCACACATACAGTATGTGGGCCACTTCAGGCACTTCTGGTCTTCTTATGGCCCAGACAAATAGATATGAGCCTAGAAACACAAATCAAATAGCAAATGTGGCCCAAATATCCAAAAACTAATGTGGGCCTTTTCTGGCTGACATGCATTGTAATCTGGACGTGGATCTAAAGTGGCCCATGTGGTAAATGTGGCTCAAATATCACGTAACTAATTTGGGCCACCTTTGGCCCCTTTGGTTGAGATGCTATGACTTGCTATGGCTCACCTGTGCTCAATCTGTCCTCTCCAACTATCCTAGAAGACGTGTTTTTGTGGGTTTGTGACGTCCAGGGCCGTCTTGGAATTTTTCAAACATTCAAGTTTCTGGTTGAATTTTCTGTGTCTATTTCAAGCTTGGGGCTGCAATAGAAGACAACAAAGATAAGCACAAGTTACAAAATCATATCCTCCAGTGTACACAAGTGAAAGTTTTGTTTATTGGGTTACGATGACAGAACTGAGGTTAAGTCACATCCTGTAAAAACAGTTTATATCTTTTGATACTAGTCAATATAAGATTTTAAGAAGAGACTGCATTGATATAAATTTACAATTATATAATTTAGGTCTCACAATGGAAGTTTCAGGTATATTTTCTATAAGTAACAGCACACTTTTCAAAATCAAATTTCTGTAGCTCGAGGCATTTTTCCTATCATACATTACTCTACCTTGTGGGAAATGAACATTAATGCTAATTGTCAGACACGGGATGGATCAGTGTAAATGTCAACACCACTAATGAGAGAGTTTCCATGAAAGAGGACCAACCAAGCACAGTCTGAATAAGTTTTAAGTGAATCTTAATTACACTCATTGAAGAATCAGATGGTAGAATCAGATTTTATAACTCAAAGGTTTGATGATCTCTTTGTTCTGGAGGCCAACCTCCTGTTCATCATGGCTGCTGACTCGTTAAGTGACCGGGTTAATAATTCACATTAGAAATGTGTATTTACAAGTGCAGTGTGCAAGATTTAAGTGGATCTATCAGTGGAGTAAAACATAATATTCCTGATGAAGTTTTTATGAATGCATTGTTGGATAGCTGTGGTTTTGTTGCCTAATCAAGAACATTTATCGGGAGGGGGTTCATTTTCTTCCTGTGCCTCTTTCTATGTCAGTGTAGTAACCAGAGCTGCGTTTGGAAGAATCAGTGTGTTTGCTTTAGGGTTGTTGTTTTGTTTTTTTTTACCAGGAATCAATAGAGAAAAAATGGCCCCAGTTACACAATGTTTGAGCCCTGACAATCAATCCCTTTCACTTTATAACATCATAATGGCACATGTAAGTGTATTAGTTACTTTGCATTTCAAGCATCTTCCCTATGAAGAAACATTCAACTAAACAGAAAAACAATTCAACATTTATTCTCCATTATCCGTCTCATTGTTGTTAAATAACCATGAAGCTAATATTTGGTATAACCGTCTAAAGTCAGTGGGTTTATTCTGTGATCGTGTTTCTGTATCTGGGACAAACAGGACAGAGATCAGCCATCACAGTTTAATGATTATCACAGTGTTGAAACCCCGGGGTCATCAGCTCCTGAAAAATACCAATCGATCATTATATGCACAAAACGCAGCTCCCCGAAGTGGGACACTTAGTTCACACTCATCAGACTGCAGTACAAGGAAGAGTGTACTGTTCTCTGCTGAATTTTAATTCCTTTGTTTTATTTTGTTGTGTTTGAGGGTGGAGTATATTCTGTGAGGCGACATGAAGCCAGCAGTGACTCTGCTGGGCCTCGTCGTCCTGCTGGACGTCACCTTTGCTGCAGAAAGTAAGTCACTTGGAAAAATAAGTACTTTCTCATTTCATTTAGCGATTGTGTTCTGTCGCCACAGATCAGGAAATATACTAATAATCAAAATGTAGATGTTTATATTATAGTTATGTGACAATTAAACAAGAAAAGATTTTTAGAGCATGTTTGTGTGGGTACATCAGACAGGAATTAAATATATAAACATATAATGTCTTTTATAATAATAATATTTTTTATCTGAGGAATAATTGCCCATTTTTCGATGAGTATATTGCTATCAGAAGTCTTTTACTACCTATTATCAGCATCGGCCCCCAAAAAAGCCATATCGGTTGGGCTTAAATGGATTTTCTACAAATTAGTATTGTTGTTATTATTATTATCAGTGGCATGTTATGCTGTTATAAAAATAAATTGATTATGTTTGCCATACAGTACACCTGAGCATATAAAAATGATATGTATGTATTAATCCCTGATGGAAAACAACATCTTATTAAAATCTGTTTTAAATTACTAAATTGCTAAATTGCTTTTTATACTAAAGAAAAATATGATAAACTCATTAAATAATGCTGATTTTTTAAATAAGCAGCATCTAGTCTTAGGTCAGAAATTTCCCCCAAACCTACTCACAACAGTTTGAGGCCTGAGGATAAAACTATCCATTATTTCACAAAAGCCTCAAATATTAGGAGAAAAATAAATATAGGCAAGAACATACTGGGAAATCAATATATTAAAAAAAATCTACTCAGGCAATATATACTCTATACCTGAACCATAGGGCTTTTTCTCTATGATAAGACGTCTGTACTTTCACTTGTGTGGAATTTTAAATGCTGAATTTTATGGAATTTTATGTTGCTGTGTTCTTACTATTACTGAAGTTTAGTATCTGAGTACTACTTCACAGTATCATTGTTGGACAATGTCTCCACAGGGTCCTGTGTGGATCAATGTGGCTCATTTGATCCAGAGAGGAAATGTCAGTGCGACTCCATGTGTGTGTACTATAGAAGCTGCTGTAAAGACTTTGACACCGTCTGCCCCAAGAAGGGTCAGTAGAGTTTCAGGATGTTGCCATAAATACATTGTATCATGAAAAAAAACTGATAAATAGCTGAAATGTGTAATTTCTCAGATAATGAAACCTTTCTCCACCCTCAGTTGCCCGGGGCGATACCTTCGAGGCAGAGTACGTCACAGAAACTGTGACGACTGTGGCTACAACTGTTGCACCAATTTTCCACCCAACTGCAGCAGTTGTCACTCTCCCACTCAACGCCACACAAGGCCCCACAGCAGCTGCAGACCCTGACGCAGCGCCCTGCAGCGGTCGAGCTTTTGATGCTTTTCTGCAGCTGAAGAATGGCTCCATCTATGCTTTCAGAGGTAAAACTACAATACTTACAACACTGACCTTTTGGTTGCGGGCAGCACTTTCTCCACAGTCCCCAAATGTTTTTCAATGTTTTCACAAAACCAAAAGAAAAGGTTTCAGATAATCGACATCGGCCCGAGTTTGTTCAGCAGTGTTTGAAAAAGGAGTTTATTATCTCAAGATGCAGAGCTTCTGAATAAAGTTTTAGATTTTAAAAACATATAATTCTGTGCAAACGTGTTAGATGCCAAAAGTAATCATGCCATGCTTCTCTTTGGTCAGGCGTCTGGTGTCAGATGATAGTGATGATGATGACACTCATAGTTGGTTTTAGCCTGAACAATGTGCTCAGACAAATTCTCACCTCAACACTTAATTTAAACTTAATTTGTCATAACTAATTGATCATAAGTTGTATTGTGCATTGTCTGCGATGTAGAAAAAGGTCGGACTTGGATCAACATGAACCACAATATCCATTTACACTGATTCTATAGAAGCTTCACACACACACTGCCTCTTCTTTGCCTCTGCATCTCAGACAGTTTGGGGAATTAACTGATTTACACACATGCATTGATTTAATATTACTATTAACTCTTTGCAGGTTATCCCGGTTAAACACATTTACTGAGTCTCTTGCGGCCTATAACTAATTCCTGGCTTTCCATCAATGCTTTTCCTCCTGTAGGTGAATATTTTTTCGAGTTGGACGACAAGTCTGTTCTTCCTGGTTACCCCAAACTCATCCAGGACGTGTGGGGAATGACAGGACCCATCGACGCTGCGTTCACACGCATTAACTGTCAGGGAAAATCCTACATCTTTAAGGTAGCAACTGTGAAGAGTATGTGACGCTATAAAGCTAATCATATGTGTGATATTATTATTATCCAGAACATGGGAACTCATACTGATTCTAAAACTAGCTTTAAATATATTATGTTAGCATTGTTCTCTTTTAGGAATTAGGTCCGGTACAAAGGGTGCAGTCATTGTCTCAGGTATTTATTGTATTCTGAGTGTTTTAGAAGCAGCCTCAAACCTCTTTTTTTTTGGATTTATTCTGTCTCAGGGCAACAAGTACTGGAGGTTTGACGGCGACGTCTTGGATCAGGACTATCCACGGCTCATTTCTGTCGGATTTGACGGCGTACCAGGCGACACTGATGCAGCGTTTGCCGTCCCGGCACCAAGCCACCGTGGCAAAGAGAAAGTTTACTTTTTCAAAGGTATTCATGAAGTGATGTCTGGTGTTTTTCAAGTGCATTGTGTTGACTGTGATGACCCCCAAAGAAACAATTAGCAATATTGTAAAATCAACATGTCCTCAGTTGATTATATCTCATGCTTGTTTATCTCTCCAGGGCACAACTATTACGAGTATCAGTTCAAGCATCAGCCTTCCCATGAGGAGTGTGTCCGCATGAGCAGGTTGTCGCCGTCTGTGCTGTTCACGAGATACACGGATCTCTTCTGCGATCAGACGTGGGAGGATTTCTTCACGGAGCTCTTTGGAAGCTCCTGTAAGACTCAGCTGTGTTTTCTTCTTTATACATAATGTTTATTTGTGTAGAGGAGCAGGTAAATGGCAATAAACCAAAATGCTGTTTTAGGGGTACATGTAAATAGTTTCTTACCATACTTAGTTTCTTCCTCCTTCAGTAAGCAATCCCTACACTGGCCCTCGGGTCATCAGTCGGGACTGGCAGGGCATCAGGTCTCCTGTAGATGCTGCCATGGTCGGGAGAGTCTTCCTCAGCCCCACACCCACGCCACGGCCCACTCCAGCAATGAAGAGGCGGAGGAAGAGGCCCAGCAAGAAGCGTGGACAGCGAAGACGGCAGAGTCGCCATGTGCTGTTCGATGATTTCTGGGGTTATGATGATTTGTTTGATTACGACTACAGTGACATCGTTGATGACATCACCACACAGGAGCGCAAGAGCACTCCTGTTCAAAATGTGTATTTTTTCAAGCAAGGTACGAACACATGGAATCATTTTATTCGCTCAATCAGACTTTCTTTCCACCGAAAAGGGATAAAGACGGTTCTTCCTTTAACAGCTTTTTGTTTTTGTGTTTCTTTCCTTTTTTTAATAATGGCAGATAAATACTACAGAGTGAATCAGCAGACGAAACAAGTCGTCGCCGCCATGCCGCCATACCCACGATCCATTGCGAAATACTGGCTGGGCTGCAAGTTCGAGGGGACACCAGATGAATCCAGAGCAGAGAAGAAATAGGCTGCCTGAGGAAATAGATAGAAATCCACTCTGTGTTTTAAATACAAGTTTGTCTTGAAGTAATTACAGTATGAATTAATGATTATGTGAGTTATTTTTGTTGTTAAAGCATTTTGTTCCCAATGAATACCCCTCTAATGTCCCCTGAGATCCTGTGTTGACAAAACCTCTTCAGTCATAAGTAATTTGCAGCTGAACAAGCAAGAAAGGATTTTTCCATGTTTAGTGATGTAGTATTAAACATGATGTAGTATTAAACGTGATGTAGTATTAAACGTCCTCACGTGTGAGTACTCGAATAAACGTGTAATTAAAAGATGATCTTTTTGTTTTCAAGCACATCGACACCGGCCTTGGCCCATTTAACCAATAGTGTTCTCAGCCCCTGCATGTCCGTAAGCAGCTTTAAACAACTGCCCCCGAATTGCCTGTGCACGGCCCTGCAGAAATCTGATCGCAGTTATTTTCATGTTGTTGCTGTATTTCAGACTGAAGTAATGGATGTGAATACTTCCACCGCTGCTAACTACCCATATACAGAGTATTGACCATATACTATATACATATACCATTTATAATGTCACAGCTGCAGAGATAGTCTCACGTTTCCAGCTCCTACATGGTACTGCAGTACTCAGTAGCCATAAGTATTTTATAAATACTTGGTTTACACATTTGCAGGGCGGAAATGTTGCTTCTCGCACGATTCGTTAAAAAATGATGAAGACATTTTAAAAAAAGACAAAAAAGGCACCGCTGGGATTCGAACCCAGGATCTCCTGTTTACTAGACAGGCGCTTTAACCAACTAAGCCACGGCGCCACGTGACGACATAGTACGTTATTACTCATTATGTACAAAGCCAGACATATATGATGGGTTTTTTATATATATATTTTTTTTTATTTGTAATTTCCTTATAATACACTTAACCGTATGCAAACATCCAGGTCCATACATTTATTAATCTACTCCTCTCCATGTTACAGTGCGATCTCTATCAATCATCCCAGAAGATAATCGATCATTGCTGCAGAAATTTCCAGATCGGACAGATTGAAGTCGCCCAGGTCCTGGAGGCACAGGTCGGACAGGTCGTCCGGGGACTGGTCGGTGCTACAGGAGCTCCGGTGGTGGTGAAGCCGCTGACTCTGGACGTTCTGCCTCGGTCGTGGATGAATGTCCGCACCGCAGCGGCTGCCCGCGGGCTGGGAGCCCTGTGCATCTCCAAGAAAAGACTCCTCCGTGAAGTCCCACTCGCTGAGACCACCGTGTGGGGACGCGAAGTCGCTGTAGTCTGTGGAGTCCGGGGTTTGGTAGTAATGGTCTTGGGGAACTTGGTCTGCGGCGACCGGAGATGTGAGTGCGCGTAGGGACATGGCCTGACACCCCAGGATGGTGGAGAGCCGGGTGGACTGGGGCAAACTTGGCGCTGGGTAGCCTGGAGGAGACGGGAGGCTGGGTAAACTTGGAGAAGGGTAGCCTAGCGGAGACTGGAGGCTGGGTGTGGGGGAGAAAGCGGGAGACAGCGGTGTGATGGGGGCTGGAAGGTATGTGTTTTGGGGATGAAAGTTCCCCGTTCCGGTGGTGCCTGTAGGAACCACTCTGGATGGCTTCTTGCTCTTGAAATAGCGTGCGCGTCTATTTTGAAACCAGACCTGTTGAAGAGAGTGAAGGTGAGATGTTAACTTTTACGCAGTGATGGGGTTTATCCAAAGTTACGCAGGGGAAGTGCTTATCCAAAGTTACTCATAAGTGTGGCGCACTCATCATACCTGGATTTTAGACTCTGGCAGTCCAGTGACAGAGGCGAGGGACTCCTTCATTTTGATGTCCGGGTAGTGTGTGACAGAGAAGGCCGTCTCCAGCTCGCTCACCTGCGCCTTGCTGAATGTCGTGCGCTTCCGGCGGCGCTGGGTGTCCAAGCAGTGCCTGTGAGAGGCCTCGTGATGAACTACAGGGAGATAACAACATGTTAGATAACTGTTATTGAATTGAATCGCTTTTATTATCTCTAAAATAGGATTTGAGATTTAGGATGCAGAAAATAACTAGATTTGGCTCAAAGAACGACTTGGTGCACAATGACGGTGGATTAGACTAGACGTCACAAACCGAAATGTATATTATTTAAGCACAACACATGCAGTATATTCTGATTATCTCTGGTGCCTGAGCCAGTTTTGAAATTTAGGGTTTTCAGTCACTCACCTCGCTTTGGATCCTGTGCGTAATCGTCGTCGATGTTGTTTACATCCAGGCCTGAAGTGGGCCAATAATGTCCCGAGTAAAAGGAGTGCATATCAGAAGCATTGGTGCAAGTAAAATCCAATCCAAATGCCATTTTGGTTTCTTCTCTGGACTTCAAGCAAAAGGTGAAGCAGCAGTATGTCCCCGCGGGTCTCCTGGGCACTGGTGAACACTGATAGAGCTTAAGAGGTTTTTATACTTTGCTTGACAGACAAAAACGACCCCCGCACCCCCATCCCGCAACGAACCGCACCCTAGCGCGTGGCTTTGATGTGTCATTCACCTATTAATGGCTGCACGGCTAAAAGGTGTCTGTGTGATCCCCGAAGACCCGTTAATGTGCCAATTGAACCTTGTCCTGACGTACAGCATGAGGTGCCACATCACAACCCTGACACCCTCCACTAAATCTGAAGTTATATAAAATCTTCAAAATAAGAAAATAAACAGAAGGAACATATCATATGGACTGGGCCTGTTGGATGCATAGGCTCACATGTGGATATGGTTACGCACGAGTCTTGGGTGAACAATAATTTAAAAAAAACTATTTTATACAGTTGCTTTGTGTTATCTGCATCATTCTTAAAGTAAAATAAGCTATTTGGACTCACACAACCCTGTAATAATAACACGTCAGGTAAAAAGCAGCACAATCTTCCCTGGCACATCAGTCTGTGAGACATCCTCCCCTCCACAGCTCGCTGCCTCCTGGTGCGCACGTAGGGGATGAAAACACACTCTGTGGACAGTGGGAGTGTATTGAAGAGGTTGTGTGAGTGTGAGGCTTCAGTCAACTATAATGTGTCGAGGTGACAAACTTTTTCTCCTTCCTTGTCGCTTGCGCTTCCACCGATCGAGACATCAAAACACCGGATAGCGCACAGATCCAGACGCTTAGTGCCAGACTCAGGAGCTGGATTTAAATATACAAACACGAGGGTAACTTTTATGATCATAACTGGTAAAGTTCACATGGATGAAGCAAGTTTTTCTAAATCCTCCACAAACTTTAATACATTTATGACTGAATACATTTTTACACGATTTTATCTGAACAATAACTTGTTTTGAAGATTATTCCTGATTCCAGTTTTTATTATGGTATTGTAACTCTTGTGGGCGTTTAGTGTGTTTATTCTTTTGTGTTATCTTTTATAATTAAGTGTATCTATTTGTTTGTTTTATAGTTTTTATTTAATTTTCTGTTTTCCTAATGTATTTTTAAGTTCTACATAAATAAAGATGTTATTTATTTATTCACACTGACAAATAAAGTGACACAAAATCCTAACGTGAACATGTGCATGAAACTGTGTCCTACACGGATCTTTTATTTGAATTGATATTTCATGCGTGATGCTATAATCTACATGTCAGGATATATTCATATGGTCACATGGAGAGCACGTGACGTAAGAGGAATAATACGAAGACACAATAACCCTGATGATGGACTCACACATTAAAGCAGTGAAGTGATGCACATTCACACCCACAACGGGCCATCACTGTCACATGCCTCACATTAAGATGACAATATGTCGATACCACAGACAGGTGGACAGAAACCAGGTCACATGCTTCCACGATGACCTCACACACACACACACACACACACACAGACATAAATACACTAATGTCGTGAAAGTTTGGTATCCAGGTCTAATCTGAGTGAGTCTTTAACGTGTTAAAGTAAAAGTATAGTTTATTTTACTGAGCCTTGATGGACGTTCCATTTCTGAGAAGGTCACACTTCACATCTCTCATTTTTCCCCTGGAGAAACACAAGGAGAGTTAAACATTCACTAGTCACTAGGTGGCAGAATTTGACCGATTGGTAATATAAACTTTATAAACTATATATTAAGACTTTATACTATAAAGTCTCAGACTCAGTCCACAGTTTCAGACATTTGACAAATTTAATACACTGAATGTCTGTCTATCTATCTATCTATCTATCTATCTATCTATCTATCTATCTATCTATCTATCTATCTATCTATCTATCAATCAATCTATCTATCTATCTATCTATCTATCTATCTATCTATCTATCTATCTATCTATCTATCTATCTATCTATCTATCCCCATCCATCTATGTATCTATCTATGTATGTATGTATGTATCTATATTTTAATATACATTTATTTGGCTAAAACAGCAAAGGTCAAATCACAAATGGAGGTTTCATCTCATCTCGAGTCTCTGGCTTCCTCTTCAACCCAAATATTCCTGACCTTTCCAGAAAACACACACACACACACACACACACACACACAAACACACACACACACACACACACACACACACACACACACACACACACACACACACACACACAAACACACACACACACACACACACACACACACACACACACACAATACACAAACTGTCCTCCCTGTGCCTGAATGCTTGGATCTATACCTCACAAACCAGGTGTGCACACAGAGGAACGCTGCTCTCCTGTGTCCACACTCCTCTCTAAGAAATCAGGATCGACACTCAGGTGTGAATGACGCTCTGGCCTCCTCTCCCTCACCAACATCCTCGCTCCCTCCTTCACAATACACAAACACTGCTCCTCTGCCCGCTGTTTGATGTGGAGACTCCATTCACATTTCCTGTCAACCTGAGAGATTTTTGGGCCTGATCCACGAGCTGCATGGCTGAGTAGACGGGTTCACTCCATGGCCTATGTGCTGTGTCGTAAAAAAGCCTTTCTGGATCTGGAAAGTAGAAGCTGAGTGTGATTCCAGTTTGGCAGCGGATGAGAGCACATCGGCCTCTGCTGGGAAAGAAGGGCCTGCAGGAGACATGAGTAGGTGCTGCTATAAAGTTATGAAACAACTGGATATTAAGGCTCTGAAGTAAAGTATAGATTCTTTTACTGTGATGAGTTAGCTTGAGCTGGACTTTGGGAGAAAGTGGTCGACAGGAAGCAGGCGTTAAACTATCTGCTGAAACTGGTATGATTATGTGTTTGCTTATGTGTGGAATAAATAAATAGTTTTTAAAAAATGTATTCACATTTTTTTCAAAGAAATCTTTTTATAAACACAAAATAATATTTTGAACCCTGGAAATGAGAACTGTTCTCAACACCAGGGCCCAAATAATAAACATTATTCATTGTACTTTATTTAGATACAGAAAAAAACATTTAACAGATGAGAAAGGGTCAAAAGAAAATGAAATAAAAAAAATATTTTTCTAATTAAAATCTACGGTACGATCAGAACCAGTGGTGACGGGATATCAAGAGTGTTACTCCAGGAGGATAAGAATGGATCATTGGGTCACATGGGAGTGTGACTGTTGGCTTTTGATAAAATACTTTATTTATTGCACATGATAACATCGTTTTCATGAAACTGTTGCAAAGATATCAACATATTTATTTCGTGTCACATTTTTGTGTAGATAGATAAATCGATAAATAGAAAAGTCAAAATAATAATCAGGTCAGAGAGTTTTTCATGCAGTGTGGTTTTCGATGAGGCAGTGAGGTCTCTTCTATTTGTGAGCACTTTTGAGCGGGTTGTTGGTTGTTCTGGTTGTTGTGATTGTCTTGTGTCAACATGGTTGAAACTTTATGGTAATTTTCTTCTCTCTGTGTTGACTAACCTTCAATATGTGATCTTTTCCTCTCTTTGTGGTAATTTCTTGTTTTCTTTACGGTCTTGTTTTCTCTTCTTCTCTTTGTGATACATTTGAGTCTTTCATGGCCAATTGCTATCTTTCTGTTGATTTTGTGCATTTTTCATGTTATTGTGGTCATTTAGCATTTTCTTTTTACGGTTATTCTTATCTCATTGTGGAGGTTTTTTGTCGTACTTTTTCATTTATTTGTAATGTCTTTGTTGCTGTTCAGTTTTTTTATTGTCAGTTCTGATCTATTGGTGGTTGTTTCGTGTATTTTGTGGTCATTCTTCATCTCTATGTGGTTAACCTTTTCATTTATTTGAGTAGTTTTGTGTGTATTAAAATTATTATGTTTAATCTATTTGTGGCTGTTGTTTTATGTAGTTGTTTATCATCTATATCAGGATGTTTTGTGGTTTATTTGGTTATTAATCATCTAGTTATGGATGTGTTGTGTTTTACATGGTTATTGATCATCTGTATGTGGACGTTTTGTGTTTTATAAGGTTAATAATCGTCTATTTCTGAATGTTTTGTGTTTTATATGGTTATCTATCATTTATATGTGGACCTTTTGTGTTTTATAAGGTTAATAATCGTCTATTTATGGATTTCTTGTGTTTTATTAGGTTAATAATCGTCTATTTATGGATGTTTTGCGTTATATATGGTTATTAATCATCTATTTTTGGATGGTTTGTGTTTTATATGGTTATTAATCATCTATTTATGGATGTTTTGCGTTTTATATGGTTATTAATCATCTATTTATGGATGTTTTGCGTTATATATGGTTATTAATCATCTATTTATGGATGTGTTGTGTTTTATGGGGTTAATAATGATCTACTTATGGCTTTGTCGTGTATTATAAGGTTAATAAAAATCTATTTCTGGATGTTTCGTGGTAATTTTGAATCTCTCTGTTGTTATTTGATCTCTTACATCACAGCATGGCAGAAGGCTAGCGGTTAGCAGCTAGCGGCTAGCTGCAGCCGGGTGGGTCCTGCCCGGAGGGGGAGTGACCTAACGGGGGAGAGAAGAGCTCATTTCCTCGGTAACTGTCACAGTTCGCCTCCTGTGCCGCGGATCATCTCGGCGTCTCCACTCAGAGGAATCTCCAGAAGCTCAAAGTACTCAGGTAGGAATGAGATAATAAAACCAACCGAGCGGATTTCTCTGTTGTTCCAGACTTTTAGCTGAACGGCGAAGAGGACGAAAAGAAAAGAGCCGATAAACAGTGTTTCCGAGGGGGGAAGAGACTAACAACAACTTCAGTCAGCTGACGTGAGATCAGATTTATGACAAGGCTCGAACAGAGAAGGTGTAAATACATGTCATCATCATCAGACCATCCGTGTGAACTGTGCTTATGGACATTTAACTGTGAACCTGTGATCGTTCTGGTGGTTTCATTTTACAGCTCATTCTCTGCAGCTCCATGAAAACAGGCTTCAGGTGACCTTCACTGGCTTTATTCACTCAGTGGAACAACTATCTCCTGTGGGTCAAACTCCTGCATTTCATTCCTCTCAAGAACAACTTTCGTGGCAAATATTTATCAGGAGTAAAACAGCTTATTTCAGTTCACTTCACTTGTGTTTGCACTGGTAACTTTGACGTTATATAACACTGTAATAGAGAAAGGCCACATTTCAAACTGTGGAGAGAAAAACCTCCCTTCAAAGGGATAATTCACCCAAAAATCTAAATCTAAATCTGCACTCCACTGCCGATGGAGGTGGTGGGTGAAGTGTTTGAGTCCACCAAGCATTTTTGGAGTTTCAGGGTCAAACAGCGTTGCAGCTAAATCCAATCCAATTGAAGTCAATGGTGATCGAATCCTCAAATGTAAAAAAAAAAAAACTAACAGACAAAAACATTAAATGCCTCCATACAAGCTAGAAATGGAGGTGGGGAAATTAATCTTTTTTTTATGCATAGATTGCATTCTTTAATCTATCAGGTAAATTGCTAGCAAGCACAGCTACCTAATACCCTAATAGTGCCTGTAAGAACTGCTGAAATAAAACTATCTTGTCTTTTTAATTTTGTTGCCAGGATGTCCAGGGAGCAGCAGGTGGTGGCTCTTGCCAGGAAGGCATTCGAAACGGGCAGATCCAAATCTTTAGAGCACCGTGTTCGCCAGCTGAAGAACCTGCAGCGATTGTTCACAGAGAGACAGCAGGAGATTGTAGATGCCCTGAAGAAAGATCTCAATAAGGTGAGCCGTGATTACAGGATAATCAAGTATTTTATCTCTGGGAAAACTTAAAAATAAAACTAATAAGTCAGATTTGAGTCTGTTGTTTTGGACTTTTAGATTTTTGTATTGTTTTGAAATGGCTTTGTGCTGTTAGGTCATAATGTTTTGATGCCACGTACTGTGGTGAGGGTGGGAGGGGTCCGCAAGATGCTATAATGACAAAGCAGCCGCAAGGTAATACCAGACATAATGATGAATGCTTAGTTCACCATTTTGAAGTGTTTCATGCATACTGTTTCAAACATACCGTGGAAATTGAGGGTCTCTCTCTGCCAGGGGCATTCTTCTACTTTGCAAAAATAAAACCATGCTGTAACATGTGAACATTTCTCCTCCAGCCATTTTAGACTTCAAGATTTCAGTATTTGTTGAACAGTTATATGCGGGGCCCCCTAGATGACAGGGTCACATTGCAAGGATGTTATAAAAAAAATGACTGTACTGTACTTCTGCCATAGAGTGACTTAACAATAAAGTCTTACATTTATTTCCACTGGTGTTCCTGTTGTTTACAAAGTTCACCAACTTAAAAGAAGGCAGGAGTCATCCAGTGTTTGACATTAAAGATATAATAAAATAAGAGCTATCAAAAAAATGGAAAGAAACAGAGAACGTATCAGAGACACTAAAAGAACTTTATACCAAAAACGATAGCGAGTGCAAAACAAGCTCAACGTGCAGTTAAAGGTTAAAATGTCCGCAATGGAAGGGATTAACAGTAACTTTGAATATGAGGTAAGAGTTAAGCTCAGGCACTTGGGAAGATTTCCAGGTGCTGTTTCAAATACAAAACTTTCTTCAAGTCCACAAACAATGTGTTGCTGCTTTCACCCCACCAGAGTGAGGTGGGGACGCAGCTGTATGAGACTGTGGGTCTGGAAGGGGAGATCAACCTGGCCATCAAGAAGCTGAAGGAGTGGGCTGCCCCTCGAAAAGTGGAGAAGAACCTGTTGACCATCTCCGACACAGTCTTCATCAAGCCGGAGCCGCTGGGAGTGGTGCTGATCATTGGGGCCTGGAACTACCCCTGGGCTGTCACCATCCAACCGCTCATTGGAGCCATCGCTGCAGGTACTGCTGCGTGGGTGTGTGTGCATGTTTGTGGGGTTGGTGAAGGGGAAGCAGGTGTGTGATGTATCGAGGGCAGCGTTCATATTTCCATCTGATATCGTCATTTCCCCTGTGATGGACTTTGTGAGGGGACTTGTTTGTGCAGCCATGATGTCTCAGTTTAACTTTTGAAACATTTTCAAAATTACTCTAAATGGCACAAGAGGTCAAACTAGTTCTTTATTGGGCCAAAGAAACAAGTTTTGTGGGAAATCCATTGTCTAGTATTTTCATAATCCTGCTAAAACATAACCTCAGTCACTTGATCATTTACTCTTTTCTTATTACACTTATTTTCCATTCTTGTTCATTTTCCTCATCTTGTGATCACAACCACTCACGTTCCTTTTTTATTCTGGTATTTCGCAACTGTCTTTATTTTTCTATTAGACTGGGTCAATGGTCACTCTGTGAACTCTCCTCTACTCTACTCGTGATAGAAGTGTGAGTTATGTATTTTTTGGGTGTGTGTTCTCATGAGTGCAGGTTACGGTGTGATTGCATGTTTGAACATCTCAAAGGGCAACGTTAATCTCTGAGAGAATCACCCCGCTCCCAGATAATGAGCGAACCCGTGAATAATGCATGCCTGTCTCAGAGGCCGACCTCTGCTCTGAATCGAGTGTTTTAGCTCGGCCCTAATCACTTTGTGATGCAAACCTCAGAGCGGAGTGTTTGCTTGCTACAGTTTAGCATGACACTGCAGTATTTTAACAGCCCATAGTCTCTTTCTTGATTCTCCAATGTCTGTGTGTTGCTTGTCCCTAGCGATAGTTTTACATAGTAGTGATTAAGAGAACTACTGTAGGTAGATGGTTCATTTGTTCTTGATTTGGATACATTTTGTTTTGACCCAGACATTGATGACTGGAGAACTAGAATGAACTGCAACATGTCCAGCACATGTTTGCAAAGCATGGACTTTGCTCTTTTGCTCCACTAGATAATCAGATATGCCATGAAGGATTATATATGCTCAGTAGATGATAAATAATTTCCCTTAATTTATTGAGAAATGCAGGTTAAAGATCATGTGACTATCACCAGACCCATTTTGAAGATTTTCAATATAGACACATGCTGTGTAATATTCTTAAACATGTAAATACACTGTCAGGTCTGGAATTGTTTGCCAAAGGTTGCACACTAATATTGGTGTGTTGAAAAAAATAAATAAATCGCTGTTCTATTTTCAATTAAAGGAATTCAGCAAAACCTCCACTAACAGATGCCAACAAAGCAGAAAGCCATAAACAACTGTAGTCTGTGTAATAAGCAGGAGTTACATATACCACCAAAAAAAAAAAGTTTCAATATGTATCATGTTTAAATTTATCGCATCAAATGCAAATTTCTTTCTCCAGAGTATTTACTCCGGTGCTGCCTTGAGAAAGTGTGAAGTACGCCTGGAGCCTCTCAGTTTGAACTTTGCCTTTTGACAAACTGCACATCAGCTCCAGAGGGCGAAAGGAAGATAAAACATCAAGAACAACAATCTCCAGGACAGGTGTAATGTTTTACTGGAATAACAGCAAACACAGGAAGCACTGAACATGAGGAGGAGAATGAAGCAACACAAGTGTCTGTGACTCACTTTTAAGAACGCTCTTTAACTCTCAACATCATTTCAGATCATTTTTTCCCTCCAGCATTTCTAAACACTGTGGTTACTCGATATCTAATGTTTGACTTATCAACTCAGTCATGAGTAAACACCACGAGAAGTTTATTCAAGAATCAAGATGATAATGATCACACCAGATTTACAAGTATAATGGTCCAACATCCTGCACGTCGTCTACTTCGTAGAATTAACAGTACCCTGGGAGGATGTTGTTGATGAAGCGAATCAGAGGAAAGGGCTGCAGACATGACATTTGAGGCAGAGCAACGTGGCTGGAGAGCAATACTTTGCCCCGTGGACGTTGGCTGCAACATCCACCATCAGGTTGATCAAAGATTTGGGGATCCATGGACTGTAGCTGAAAATAGAATGGGAGCGATCTGCCAGGTCACTCCTCACCTTCCTTCTTCTGAGAAGAAGAAGAGTTGGGTGGAGGTGGTTTGTCTATTTTGCTTGCCCCTGACACAGCTCTGGAAAGTTTGATGAGGCCAAGTCTTATCTGTTGTGTTTGTCATTTTCCTGTGCAGGAAATGCAGCCGTAATTAAGCCCTCTGAGATCTGTGTTCACTCCGCAAAGGTCATGGAGGACCTGCTACCACTCTACATCGACAAAGTAAGGATGGAGCACGTAACGTCAGGGTAACACACATCCACAGTCATTCTAGTGAAGTCAGACACTGTCGTTCTTCATGAAATGTAAGATCGTACATGACACTGGGTAAAAGGTTGATGCTCATGGATAATCAGGAATAATTATTAGAACTATCTGTCTCAAAATACACAACTCAAGACTTTGTAAAACTTCCCACATGCCACAAAGACATTCAAAATGCTTCTGCTAGCACTTGTAGCTTTGTGATACCTGAACGTGTCTTTCTGCCTGCGTGTCAGGAGCTTTACCCTGTCTTATGCGGAGGAGTGCCGGAAACCCAGGAGCTGCTGCGGCAGCACTTTGATCACATTTTCTACACCGGAAACTCTATGGTGGGCAAACTGATCATGGAGGCCGCCGCCAAACACCTGACCCCTGTCACTCTGGAGCTTGGTGGAAAGAGCCCCTGCTACATCGACAAGGATTGTGACATAAGCATCGCCTGCCGGTCAGAACAAGTTTTTTATTTGAATAAAATTTTAATAAATGCAGTCTCTCATGAACTGTTTGTCCTGACACGTATTTTGACTCCAGGCGTGTCACCTGGGGAAAGTACACTAACTGTGGTCAGACCTGCATCGCCCCGGACTACATCCTTTGTGAGCCGAGCATCCAGGACCGGGTCATTGAAGAGGTCAAGAAGTCCATTAAGGTACTGAAGCTAAAAAACACCCCTCTGAGAGTGAGGAAAAGTAATGATCTATTTGTTTCAACCTAAACTTCAAAAAACGTATGATCGTGCCCACACCAACAGACAAGCAGGAATCTGTATTAATCAAAAAGACAATTTTCTGTAGAGAAAAAAATCTACAATAAGTTTTAAAACCTAAAGCAACAACGTCACTCCTGCATTCTTCTGCTACGTTTACAGCAGCCATCAACACTACTCCAGAGTTTTTGAGGGGCTGAAACACTGCTGGTCCAGATTTAGTTTGAAAACTTCTGGGTTGGGTTGTGTAGTAACAGAGGAGTAGTATCTGTTTCCTGTTACCGTACACATGCACAGTGTAGTGAATGGTCATGTGATAAAAGTTTTCAGGTGTGTTTGTGTAGACAGGGATTATTGCTGATCTGGAGCTAAGATGCTTGTGTGGACAGAGATCTTTGAGTGAAGCGATGTAGCAAGTGAAGCGAAACAATTAGGGATTCCTCATTTTGTTTATTCAGTATTGTTTGCTCACACGTTCACAAGAATATTAATTTGGTATCACATTGTTTCCTCTGGTAGGATTTCTACACAGAAAACCCAAAGTCCTGCCCTGACTATGGACGCATCATCAGCCAGCGCCACTTCAAGAGGATAATGGCCATGGTGGACGACAGCACCGTTGCTGCAGGAGGAGACAACGATGAGTCAGACTGCTACATAGGTGAAATATGAGACAAAATCAATATGGACGCATCTGCCTGACCATGTGACTCAAAAGCATTTATAAAATATAGATTCATAAATAATGAACAGTGTATCTGTGTTGTTTAGCCCCCACAGTTTTGCGTGACGTGAAGCCAGAGGCGAAGGTGATGCAGGAGGAGATATTTGGACCTCTGCTTCCCATCTTGCCGGTCAGCGGCCTGGATGAAGCGATCAAGTTTATCAATAAGAGAGAGAAACCTCTGGCCCTCTACGTCTTCACACCAGATGACAAGGTATCTAAGATGATGGACACGGGACGTATTCTGACGCTCAGCAAACTAGTTAACGGATGGAGATCTGAGACCTCTACATGTACAGGGTGTAGTTTTAGACTCATGATTGATGGTAGTTTGTTTTGCTCTACTCTATAAGGTGATACAGAGAATGGTGGATGAGACATCTAGTGGAGGACTGCTGGCCAACGACTGTCTTGTACACTATTCAGTCAGCTCTCTGCCTTTTGGAGGAGTGGGTGAGTTCACATAGCGCCAGAAACGGCACAACCTTTTTGTTTGAGAACACATAAACTCTGCTCTGGATATTCCTGGCATCCACACTCCTCAGCGTTTTCGAGCCACTGAAACAGAGAAGTCTGGAATCACTGCTGGTTCTGTTTGAGTTTAAAAACGTCAGGGTTACGTTTTAGTCTGGACGGACGTTTCAGCCTGACTTGTAGTTTTTGGAAGCTTACACTTAGGATCTCATGTCATAAGAGTTTTCTGTATTTATAACAGTATGAACAATTTACTGCTATCACCCTGGAAACTAACAACAGCTGAACTCTTCTGTTTGTCATGTACAGGGAACAGTGGTATGGGCTGCTATCATGGTAAGTTCAGCTTTGACCAGCTGAGCCACCTGCGTGGTTGTCTCATCAAACAGCTGAAGATGGAGGGGATGAACAGCATGCGGTATCCACCTCACACGCAGGAGAAGCTCGGCTGGGTGCGCTTCTTCCTTCTGAAGAATTTCGACCTGGGCTGGTTGGGGCGGATGGCGCTCTTGGCTGCTCTGGCTGTGATGTCTGCGGTTGTGCTTCAGGTGAGTTATGAAGGGAGAGAGAGAGACGCTGAACAGACAAAAACACAGTCACATGTTTGTATCACAGGGAAGCAAAGCAAAAATATGACACATGCTAATAATTTCACCAAAATACCGTCACATTTTCCAAGATGTTTCCACAAGTAATAGAGAGACGATCAGAAAATGAGTCCCCATCTATGATGTCATATAATTGGCGTCATGAAGTCACAAATCACATCATATTGTAGGAATGACATCATCATGACATCACGATAATGTCCGAAAAAGATGTAATATATATATAGTGTAGTAAAACAACCCATAACACCAGAGACACAACCTCAACAATCATCCGTCGTCACATGTGATAACTCGCGTCACGATGTAAATAAAAGTAAAACCTGATTGTGTGCATCGCCGCTCGGATGCTTTTCATTTAATTTAATATTAAATGTCATTGTAGAGAAACAGATTTTCATATGTCTTTAAAAGCCAAGCTCATCTGAATGGTGCCATTTTAAATAACTAGTACTTTTACATTTACCTTAAATGCCGTCATTTGTCTGTTTTCATTGAAACTCGGCGTCTGCAGGATACACAGATACATCCATCAACCTCTGGACTCGGGACACAGGGCAGCTCAGGACAATACGACGCTCTATGGCGCCAACCAGAGGGCCAAAAATGTAACTTCATGAGCCTCTAACTGGAAAACGTGTGTTTGTTTTGTTCCAGAGTTATCTTCTTTGAAGACATCCTGTTGGTGTCCGGATGACAGATCTGTTGTTTCCTTGACTCTTTGGACCAGAGAGAAGAAGACGAAGCATTTCATCAACAAGTTTCTGCATAAATCAAATCAAACCTGAAAATCACTTGAGAACATTTTGGTTGTTGCCCTAATGTGCATTTCACACATTTCAGTGTGAAACTTTTGTTTTCATGAAGGTGATTATTTATTCCCACCTCAGGCTCTAAAATCTCTGCTCAGAATCAATGTGTTATATTAGAACCTGTCAGATCAGGTTTGGATACATAAGTAAGTAAATATTCTTACATAATGCTGAGATATTTTTCTCAGCCCTGTGATATGAACAGTGCCTGTAGCTTTTATTAAAGACACTTTCAATGCTCACAGAAAGTTTCTCAAATTTAACTAACCTGTGATTTGTTTACGTTAATGAAGGTTTATTTTAGGGAAGAATTTTACAACTGTTCATTCTGAGTCTGTTTCATTTCAATGTTGGATCAGCCGTCAACTTAACACTGAGCCTGAAGGTACTTGTACTGTACCTTCTGTGTAGGTTTGGTTTTTATGTGTCGTCTCTGTGTGTGTCTGTCCGCTGACGAGACACAGGTCAGACTAAAGTGTTTCATCACCGGCTTTTGAGTCGTGGCGAAATCACACTCGATCCTATGAAGGACATTTTATTTCTTTACGCCTGTAACAAATTGAAGGAACGTTTTCGAAATGGCTAACAACAATAAGTTGCTGAATGTTTTTTAATCACAGTTATTCATAAAGGGTTTTTAATTAACAGTTAAATTAATTTACAGTTATTTTGGATAAATACTGAAATAAATATATTTCTAATGGTATCAGCTTGTGAGGTGATTATTCAAGTGTGTTTCCTAATTTTCTGTATCATGGCTTCCACTTTGACACAATCAACTTTTATTATCAATAATCTACATAGAAAGAATACAGCTGAACCAATTGTTTCATGGAACCAGACCACAGTGGTGGATGTGTTGCATGTGACGACTGTCGATTCATTCGCTGTGTTTATACATGTAACAAATAAATACTGCTTATTCTTTGAGGGTCACGCTTGGGTTTGGACAGCAGGAGCCAGTCCCAGCTGACATTGGTGGTTAGTCCATCACATCACCGACAGACAGAGACATTTATAGTAATTTATAGTTTCCAGTTAACCTAACCTGCAGGAAAAGATTGGCATCTAATAATAAATACATATATTATACATTTACATAATGTTCTAATCTTCATAATTATCTATATATGTAGATTGAAGCTAACCTTAACCTAAACTTAACTTTAACCTACATATCTGCATAACTAATCTTCATAGTGCATCATAATAGTAGTTTATACTCACAATAATATACTTTTGTGTTTTTTATACCAACAGGAAACAACAGATTTGAAAGAAGTTTTGTGTGGATGATGGCAGTTTTGATTTTGTGAACCACTTGAGGTGAAATATATCAATGTTTCCATCTTTTATCTCATTCAAAACCAGGTTTAAACAACCTCAGTGGGATAATGACACAGTTTTTAGGTTCAAGGTCCATGTTTTACTGGAAATATCACAGTTCCTGGTGTTGCCACCAGGTGTCGTCTGACAGGTGAGGAAGTCACCTTTTGTTTCTTCAAGGGATACACACACACACACACACACACACACCCACACACTAATCTCCATGAGACTTCAGGGGACATACTTTCACTTGCATTGATTTTAAGTAAACTTAACCTAACCTTAACCTAAGCCCTTAACCTAACCATAAAACATGTATTTTCCTTAGAATGTAAAGGTTCACATTATGGGGACAACCATTAAGTCCCAATAAAGAAGACATGTCCCCATAGTGTGACTGTGTAAACAGTATTATGGCCTCACAACACAATACCTGGACCACACACACAGACACACAACACACAACCTTGAACTTCTAACCCTGCCTGACCCTGATTCTTATATAAGTCTTAACCCTCAAAGAAAAAAGTGAGGACCAAAAAGTTCTCACTCCGTCTGTGCTCAAAATGGTCTCACAAAGACACACACGTCACAAGTACAAGTACGCAAACACACACACATACAAGTTTCCCTCCCACCCTCAAATGCTGCAGAGTCAGAATGTGAAGGGCAGTTGAAATTCAGTCTCTGGTCATTGGGCTGCTCATGATCATGGGTTTTTCTTTCTACCTCCTGACACTGCTTTCTCTCCTCTCTCAGTCCACAGGTAGGACACACACACACACACACACACACAAACACACACACAAAACATAGTTTAAACCTTTGCAATGCACACACACTGCTACTTATTCCAGATTTTACACTTATAATATAAATTATCAAGAGATTGTTGCAGCATTTCGCTCAGATAAGTCTTTGTGAATGTGACTAGTTTAGCCTGAAAACCTGTTCAGCTGGAAGACACAAGATAATTAACAAGAGTAGAAAAGCACAGAAATAAATTTGCATCACAAAGATCTGCACATTTTCACTGACTTCAGTCTTTGCCTTTTCTCACGTTAGTTTTTAGATAATTTAGTTTGTTTGAGATTATTCAAACAAACTAAATTATTTTTGGTTTTTAAACAAAAAAAATGTGGAAAATGTGTTTTATTTGAGCGACTGTTCAAAACATAAAGTTTACTGTGATGGTAAATAATGAAGAGCAGAAAATTCTCCCAATGAGAGGCTGAAATATTTTATTAAAATAGTTGCCAATTGGTTTTCTGTTCATTGATTAATCTGTAAATGTATTGATCATCGCAGCTCAAATGGACATAGTAATACCATTGGACACAATTCACAATAACGAGATCAATAACCTGACTTACATCTTGACTCACTAATTGCCGTTATGCAGCAATATCTATCTAATGTTTGCTAATATAGTGTTAAATTCATACACAGTGTTTTTACAGCTTCTGAGTTCAACTTTTTGTTTGCGAGAGGACAAATGTGTTTTATCTTCTTTCAGAGATGTTACATGGAATAATTCAAGGGGTGAAATTCTTTTTTCTGGCTCATTGGAAATCAACAAGGAAATGTAAAGAAGAGGGGATGATTTTAAAATAAAACAGAGTAAAGGTTGTTGATTTGTGCCCTTTCTGCACAACTCGGTTTGGCACAGGTGTGTGAGCCAGGTGGAGTAAAGCCAACCTCCACCTGTGCATTGTTCTCAGCTGGTGAGAACTGTTGTCCCCTCTCAAAGAACGGCATTGTGGGATGCAGTGGGGTTAATCTGTGTTCCTATATTAGCTAAATGGTTCCCTGTCGCACTGTTCATTCCCACAGCAGAGTCACACACCGGAGTTCCATTCACATCAGCAAATACAATACACAACCACAGCCCAAGACTCACAGGTGACTTCACCAGCACCTGTTGGATGGACGTGTTCAGTAGTGTGAAGTTAGTGAAGTGTGTGTTTCTCTGAGTCAAACAACAACTGAAAACAATCACAACACAACAAAAGACTTGTCTAAAAGATAAGAAATCAGCCTGTTGTGTGTTTCTACAGTTTATAGTGACAGATGTTGACTTAATAATATGAACCAATACAGAAAAATGGCTTTTACTTGATCTAAATCTGTCATAAACTTAGTGAAACATTTCCATTTATTTATTTGTTTTGAGCTTTGTTGGCCATATCGATCACAACTTGGGCCACAGATCCAGATCAGGGAGCGGATCACGGCATCAAACTGACGGCAGCCAGCACCTAGAAGGAGATGAAGACGATATTTGCTTCACTTTAATGTCATCTTTAACTTATATGTCAATTGCGGAAAATGCTAAATCCCACTATTTTATATTTCAGTATTTGGATAACATCTAGTTTAAGTACATAAAGCTCATGATTTCTTTATATAGGTGCTTTCAGATCATCTTTATCTAATCGAGCGAAAAAGACGACTGAAGGGCAGGATTAGTAATGCGAGAAATAATCATTATCTTGGCTTATGTGTGAGTGTGTGAGTGTGTGAGTGTGTGAGTGTGTATGTGTGAGTGTGTGTGTGTGTGAGTGTGTGTGTGTGTGTGTGTGTGTGTGTGTGTGTGTGTGTGTGCTTTGCCCGCTCGGCCTTCTCAAAGTTCAACTGCACAGCACAAACACATTAGCAGATCAGCTAAAATCGCTGACTGGGAAAAACAAACCCATTGTGGCTAATAGAGCGTGAATGTGAGAAACGATTAATACCCATTCATTGAGTGAGAGAGCCAGCCTCAAGAATACACTGTTTGTCTGTGATGTCTCTGCAGCCCAGTGGTGTTACCAGAGCCAGTACTCCTGTGATGACACATGCAGAGGTAAGTTTGTTCACCCACAACCGGGAACTCAAATTGAAAAATGTCAAACCAGAGATCAGCGCTCACATCCAGAGAGTTTGATTTTGTGCCGCTCACTTGAGCTTCATCAAAGAGCAACGTTTTCAGTTTAACCTTGAATGTGGAGAGGAGGCATTCCTGCTGAACTCAGACTGGTTCCACTGGAAAACCACACGTGACTCTGCGTGGTAACACTCAGGTGGTCCAGTCCAAGATTTGATTGTGTTGCCTCTTCTGTTTGTATTGTTTAGACCCCTTCCACTGGGCAGCTCAGTTTCCCAGCTGTGGAGGGTTACGTCAGTCACCAATCAACATCGTGACCAGTAAAGTGCACGTCAACACCGCTCTGCCACCTTTCAACTTCATTGGTCACACTGACGTAATCAACATTACAGTGGAAAACAAAGGGCACTCAGGTAATTGCTTTATCTTGCTTAATAGACAAAAGAGATAGCATTCGGATGTGAGCCACTTCAGGCAATGCTCCGGCACTTCTGGCCTGGTCTTGTGGCCCGAACAAAATGGAGCCTAAAGTTAAAAAAATAAAAATAGTACATTTTAAATTCCAAAACAAATGCGGGCCCTTTTTTGGCAAACATATGGTGCCCCAGGCAAGGTGTTATCTGGATGTGAACCTACAGTGGCCCAAATAGCACAATACTAAGGTTCCTGTTCAACTTTGACCTCTGCCACTTGTCTCCTCCCTGCAGCTCACTTTCATCTGCCACAGTCGGTGCGGCTGACAGGAGGAGCTCTTCCCGGTCACTACAGAGCGGCCCAGTTTCACTTCCACTGGGGAGGGAATGGCAGACCTGGATCAGAGCACACCATCGACGGAGAGAGATTCCCCATGGAGGTACAGCACTCACAAGACAGCATCAGTGACACAGAACTGTGAGAGGAGATGTAATCGAGTGTAAGCCATCAACAGTGGCATGTATTATTGGACTACTCACCACTATTTGTCTAATGGTCTGGATGGATGGTGTCATTCAGCTTTTGAATGTATTCATACTACAACTACTCATTATTAATAATCTGACACAATATGAAAACTACAGAGTGTCTACAGGCTTCTCCTCCTCTCTCTGTTCAGCTGCATATAGTCCACATCAAGGAGCCGTACGGTTCTCTGGCAGAGGCAGAACATGACATGGCGGGTATCGCTCTGCTCGCCTTCCTGTTTGAGGTAATGCGCTGAGATGTGGTCACCTCCATAACTCTGCTTTTTAGGTTTTAAATTTCAAACAGTTCAGGGTTGTGTCACAGTGTTGATGGTCTCCTCACAGGAAACAACAGACGATCATCCTCATCTGGACACAGTCATCACTGCTCTGGGTCGAGTTCAACACAACGGTATGAGCTGGGTCACTTTAATGTGTGAAACATGAAACTTCGACATCGTGAGGGTCTTGAGCTTGATCCCATTTTTCACTCTATCGCACAATTTGACCAAATTCCCAACTTTACCTAATGTGACACGTCCTCTCTGTGTTAAGGCAGCAGCACAGTGATTCCAAACTTCCGCCTCAGTGACATTATCCCGTCTGCGAAGGACCTGCACAGTTACTTTCGCTACGTGGGCTCCATGACAACTCCAGGGTGCGAACAGGCAGTTGCCTGGTCAGTGTTTCACAGGACCCTGTCCATCAGCAGCCGACAGGTGAGCGAGTATCACTTAGAACAGTTGCTTAACTCTGTGTGTGTGTGTGTGTGTGTGTGTGTGTTCACAAAGTGACTATATTGAGTGTAGATACTCCCGAACATTTGAGAATGTAAACCTTTCCAAGGAATAACACAAATTAAAATGAAGAACCTGAATATGAGCAGAACGTGTCAGCTTTGAACTTGTTTCTATTCTTCTCTCCAGCTGGATGCAATAGTTCAGCAGTGTCAGTTCTGGACCGGACAGCCCATGACTGACATCTTCAGACCCACACAGCCTCTGGATGGCAGAGTCGTGTACCGCTCCAATGCCGCCGCCGCTCCGACCAGCGCGTGGTTCGGTGTATTCTCAGTTGTGCTCATGACAGCGGGTCAGACACTCTGACTCAGCACATTAAACACCTGATGATCTAAGTGGCAGAAGTTAGTATGTGTGTAAAGGGAACTTTTTAACTTTGTGTTAGCGTAACAACAAACTGTCAGAGTCCAGGTTTATTCATGAAACAAAAGGAATACTACTGAATATCTACTGCTATCTAAAATACTAAGATCATGATTTCCGTGTGTCCACACACTGTAAATAAAGATGGACAGCATGTCTCCACTTTCTCCCATCATCCAGCAGAAATGAAGCCAAAATATCCATGTCACAAACGCCACCATCTTGTGCTGATGTTGCTGCCAGATCGATCAGCTCTTGATACAGAGCAGCGGATACTTGTGCTCAACCAATCACGAGTCAGTCTCAGCTGCCAATCATGATGTTCCACTCTGTTTTTATAGAATCAAATAACCAATTAAAACCAAACTTTGAATCAATCAGAAACAACACTTGGGATCCATAGTGTTAAGGTCCTTAATAAGGTCCATTTCCCATCTTCTGACGCTGAGGCGGTGGGGTTTATGACTTGCAGGCCACCTGGGGGCCTCACTTTTGTCGAGCTGTCATGTTGTCCATCTTTACAGTGCATGGTTGCAACAGTGACAGAAATTATTGGGCAAAGTTAATGTTTCTTTTTTTGCTGTTATTTTTTCAGCAAAGAAATAGCTGACTCTGCGTGAAAAGTGGTCTGTAATTAACTATCTAGTCAGAATAAACTTGGTTTGATTTAGTAGCAGTAAATTTACTTACACTTAATTTGCTCTTATATTATAGATTTGTTTTTAGAATGTTAATTTTGTCTGTCGTGCTTCCTAGACATTGTACCTACTGTGGCTCAGATGATTGAACATACAAGACTAGATGCTACAGCATTTCTTACACATACTGTACATTTGTTTATTTGTCAGAAATCTGACAACATTCTAAATGTGCATAAATATCTGTGATGCTTTGCCACACAAACAATTTGATATCTGCTCCTGCTTATGATTTAACCTTCTTTGAGTGCGGCGGAGAAATGTGGCACCAGATTTACTATAATAACAGTAAATGGCCAGTACAACCTAGTGAATATATTTTACACATAAAACTTTTTAAAGAATTTTACATTAAGAATGACCCGACTGGGCTTTTCAGGGAAAAAAATCAATTACGGATTTCATGGCAGCAGAATCACAAAGTGGTCACTCCTTGTAGTTGTACCTTGTTAAACTATTTAACTTTAATAAATCATTTTATATCTATTTCTCTGCTGTAAAAAAACAGATAATTTTTGAAGCATTAAACGACACCATCGTGTGCATGTGTATTTGTGTGTGTCTCTGTGGCTCTACACAGGAAAATATCTGATGGATACCAAATGACGCCATGATGGATCAAGATGTAAAACACCAGTAACATTTATTTCGTCTTTTTTGAATATTCTACATGTGTCAGGTCTTTTGTAACATTGAATGTGTGTGATCAACTCAATCCTCCATCAATATGAAAAGAAGAAGGGTGAATGTTTGAAAGGCAACGTGGTTTCTAAGTCTTTTTGACCTCAGTCTGGTATCTCATCATCATATTTAATAGTTATCAGTAAAATCGATTCAAATTTTCAAGGTATTACCAGGCTGAGTTCACTGTGCCTGTTTCTTGAGCCAGTTCCTCAGGTGTTCCACCTGTGCAGTGACGCTACTCTTGGCTGTGCCTCCGGGAGCGCTGTACTGCTCCACACTGCTCCTGTAGTCCCACACAGAGGATACGTCGCTTCCAAACAATGGGCTACATGACAGAGCAGATACAGAAAAAGAATTGGGTAAACATTGGGGAAAATCATGACTGCATGAGAAAGAAAGTATATATCTAAAATATATATATTTTCAATATGCTTATAGGTTGCACTTGTGGACGAGTAACAAACGGAGACAATCACCTAAGAGCTCTCAGGTCTTCCACGGTGAGTTGGTTCAGTGCGATATTTTTGGATTCAGCCATAAACACAGCTTTACCAGAGACACCATGGGCCTCTCTGAATGGCATCTGCAACGCAGAATAACAGATTTACACCGTAACACACAAACACATCACCACAACAAATCTCTGAAGTACTCACCCCCTTCCTCACAAGGTAGTAGGCCAGATCTGTAGCCAACATGTCAGGACTGAGAGCTGCTTCCATCACACTCTGGTTGATCTGAAACACAAGAGAAACATCAGTGGAAACTAAATCCTTGTCAGTTTGTCTCAGAAATCTTCAGCATTCATATTTTATCAAATGTATTTGAACTGTGGCTCAAAAAAAAAAGTTACAAAGTTAAACAATGTCCATTCAACTACCATTACATTTAAACATCAACACTGCTATGGATCCCAAAACCAATAGAATGCTTTGTTGTTTTCAAAATGATTGACAGTGAATCTCAGACCTGGAGAGTTGACATGACTCCAGTTGTCACCTGCAGCACAGCATGCACAGTATCATAGCAGTCAAACATGGCCTCCTTATCCTCCTGAAGAAGGAAAACAAAGACAATGTCCAGAAACAAAGTTCTTCCCATGAAGTTAAAGACGCGCAAAAACACACTTTCACACCTGCAGGTCTTTGTTGTAGGTGCTGGGCAGACCCTTCAGCGTCATCATGAACCCTGCACACTGAAATACAGACAGAGACGAAACATGGTTAAACTAATGCAAAATGTTAAGCGAATTTAACGGAAAGCAGTTAAGTATGAAATTATGGAAATTGGTTGAGAGGTTTATGCGTAGTCCTGCTAACAAACGCTGATGAAAACGTGACCTCATAACAAGGTCTCTTCAGTAACGTCTATCTTTAGTCTTACTCGGCCAAAGACACGACCTGCTTTGCTCCTGATCAGCTCCAGACTGTCGGCGTTCTTCTTCTGGGGCATGAGACTGCTGCCTGTGCTACACACACACACAATCAAACGTAGGTGGGACACAGGGAACACGGAAAAGTGGTACACAAGGAGGTAAAACACAAATATAGTCAATCTCTCACTTTTTTTACACTTCCCTGTAAAAATATTTAATACAATAAATTAAATTTCATGTCAAGGTCAAACTAGTTTCATGTGTTTGATTAACATTCCTGATTCCATCAAATATCAAGTTCATAAACAAACACACACCCTTATCAGACATGCATCAAAGACAGGTTAGATGGTTTGACAATCATTATTTTTTACCCAGTCACTTTGCATACCTCGTTCTTTAAAAATCCCAAATTCGCCTCCTTATTTAATCCAAAATTTTATTGGTTCTTTCGTTGACCCCACGCATCGACCAAGTTTCAATAAAATCAATTTAGTAGTTTTTGCGTAATCCTTCTACTAGACAGACAAAGAGCAATTGAAAATATAACCCGCCTTGGTGGAGGTAATATTTTGTCTGTAATTTAAGGATAGTACAAGAAAATGCAAACCGACCTGTAGGCGTCAGACAGTGAGATGAAGGAGAACTCTTTTGTGCTGTACAGCAGCAGGTCCTCTGCCATCTTGCTGAGGTGGGTCAAACATAATGAAGCCCAGAACAAGAACTCCACTAAAGAAACACACACGCAAGAAAACATGAACATCAGACAACGCAGAAAGAGGTAACGTCATCTCCACAGGTCAAACACAGATGGCTGGCATGTGGTTTATGTACCAACAAAGTCTCTTTGGCCTGTGGCGTCCATACTGTTCAGACTGATGTCCTCAAACTCCAACTCTGCAGATTCAAAGAAGAAGAAATTGTGTAGGTTTTTATATTTTTTTAAAATTTTTTTTTCAACCTGCAACAATTGATTTATTTTTTGGCCACTTGGAGGCAAAGGAAACAAACAAGTACTGACAAAGGGCCATGTCTCTTCTATTTGAATTACCCAAACCTCCAATAAAGCTGTTTGAAATTTCATATTATCATTTGAGGTATAAAATATATGTTTTAAAGCTGTAAACTCTGTGGTTATTGTTTTAGCAAAGTGGCCCAACCTTTCCGCAGTAGCTCCCTGTCGATGTCAAACGGCGTTCCAGCGATGGCACCGCTAGTAAAGAAGCATTCTTATTAACCGATCATGTCTGCGTGTGGAAGTCAGTGTCAGATGAGTATGTGATCACTGTGTACCTTCCAAGAGGTAAAATATTAACTCTTCTCTTGATCTCCTGAAGCTGGTCGACATCTCTGCTCAGGGCAACAGCATGACTGAGGAGGGGTTCAAATGTGGGGAGACAGAAAAAGGAGGCTGACATGAACAACACATATTATACTGTATATTTGATATAAACGTAGGAGGTGTGCACTGCACAGTAAGTTTCTCTATGTAAAGGTCACCTTAGAATCCAGTGACTCCACCGGATTGGCTGAGCTCTTTGCATGTGGGTGTAACCAGGAAATAGGGCGTCGATTTCTCTAAGGTGCAGAAAGAGGTGACAAACTTTAAGAGGGCACAGGTACCAGCAGGTGTGTGTGGCTGCATGTGACAGTGTGTGTTGTTAGCTTACGCTGCAGCCCGCTCCACCATGGTAGAAATCATCTGGAGGGCATTTTCTGTGAGGGTTGAGATGGCATCTCGCAGCCACAGCCTCATGTCAGTCACCACCTGATCAACCAGAACACACAGAGCACAGCCTCAAGGGCTACTCCATCCTTTGAAACAACTCACAGGCTGGAAGCCAGAATAATCTGTCAGTCATTTGAGTTTTAACCCTGTGAAGACAAACCTGGTCATTTCTGCTCCTGCCAGTGTGCAGCTTCCCTGCAGGTGCACCAATCAGCTCCTGAGAAAACAACCTGTTAGAGAACTATAACATCTCTGATCACAACCATCACGGTTCACATTCAGAAATATGAAAATATAGTTCTATACGATTACTTTTACAGATAATTCCTCAGCCAGAATCAAATTCTATTTTTATTATCTTACTATATTTATTTTCTGTAGTTTTTTCTTAGCTGTTATTGTAATTCTTTTACTCAGGAAGCTTATTGCTTACTCTCAAAATGCCACAACATTAATATAAATGTATGTTTTCCTTAGTGCCTGACTTTGATAGAGTACAGTGCATTTGTAGTACAATATTACAATAACAAAAAAAACAAATCTTCAACCGCAGTTGCAGTAAATGATAATGATTTAATTTAGCTGACTAACAAACACCGCAAAACTGTTGTATTGTGTGTATCCATTTAAAGTAGGAATTACAGTCACCTTGAGTCTGCGCTCGTTGGCAGTATGAATGTCTTCATCTCCAGGTTTAATAATAAAAACACCTTTAGACCACTCTTCAGAAATCTGAAAAGAATAAAACACGTGTTCACATTTTCACGTACTTCTATATATAATCAATTTGAATCAATTTGTGTGTATCATATGGACATGTTCTTACACATAAATATAGGTCTCTATTTATATATGCTTATTAGTTAGAAACTTTTAGAAATAACACATAATTAAATATTGAAACAATATTTAATACAATCCTTTCATGTTATCGCTTTATCTTCACAGATATATCAGTGTAAGCGTTTAAGTATTAAAACTTTTATTTAGAAACCTTTCAATTTAAAGAATAAACAATGCATTTACGTGTATATCTAAAAAGAACTTCCACAGGAAACACTGCTACTACTCTTATGATTATCCAATGGATATCCTGGGCACGTTGATGACGTTCACAACACGCAACAGACAAATGAAACAACAAAAAGAAAACAAACATCTCAGGATGAAAAAGCTGCGTCATACACAGACAAAACTGTCAGGAGAGCTTTTAGTGGTTAGGTCCTGCCTCTGCGCGCTGCACCACCTCACCTGAACACGCCAGAGATTTCTGTGTCGTTGTGACTGAGCAGAAAATCTCCTGCTGTATTGTTCAGACGTGAAAATGTCCAAAGTGAGCGCCTCTTTGTCCCTGAATGTTGTTGTGCCTGTATGACGTCTGTCCCTGTGTGTTGTTGTACTTGTATGACATTTGTCCCTATGTGTCGTTGTTTGTCCCCATGTGCTGTTGTCTGTCCCTGTATGTTGTTGTCTGTCCCACTATGTTGTTGTTGTTTGTCCTTGTGTGTTGTTGTCTGTCCCTGTGTGTTGTTTGTCCCTGTGTGTTGTTTGTCCCCGTGTGTTGTTGTCTGTCCCTGTGTGTTGTTTGTCCCTGTGTGTTGTTTGTCCCTGTGTGTTGTTGTTTGTCCCTGTGTGTTGTTTGTCCCCATGTCTTGTTGTTTGTCCCTGTGTGTTGTTGTCTGTCCGTGTGTTGTCTGCCCCTGTGTGTTGTTTGTCCCCATGTGTTGTTGTCTGTCCCTGTAGGTTGTTTGTCCCCATGTCTTGTTGTTTGTCCCTGTGTGTTGTTGTCTGTCCCTGTGTGTTGTTGTACTTGTATGACATTTGTCCCTGTGTGTCGTTGTTGTTTGTCCCCATGTGCTGTTGTCTGTCCCTGTATGTTGTCGTCTGTCCCCATGTGTTGTTGTCTGTCCCTGTATGTTGTTTGTCCCAGTGTCTTGTTGTCTGTCCCTGTGTGTTGTTGTCTGTCCCTGTGTGTTGTTGTCTGTCCCTGTGTGTTGGACACTTGTACCCCACCTCTGGCCCTTTTATCAGCTGGTATTGGCTCCAGCTCAGCCCACGACACTCATGAGGATATTTAACGGAAGGAGAACGGTCTCGAACCATCAGGGATGGGGGGAAAATGTCGGTCCAGGCGCAGCCTCGACAGCTGCCAACCATCGCATGGTGATACTGTCCACACTGGAGGGGCAGCCAGGGACACTGACTCCCCAGCTGCTGGCTGTGTGTGTGTGTTTCTCCGGGGGATTTACCTGCTCCAGCCCGGACAGGATCTGCTTCACCTCGTCGGCGGTGACCAGCTCTGCCTTCTCCAGAGCCCTCGCGTACGCCTTGCTCCCCCGGACGTCAGCGTCCCACATCCTCTGGTCGTAGGCGATGGACGCGTTGAACTTCTCCATGACCGGGTCGGTGTCTCCCACGAAGCGACCCCCCCACAGTTTGCTTCCCTGCGGACACAGAAAGGCGACACGACTCATTCAGCGGAGACAACATTTAGCTGTTAGCCGTCTGTTAGCATCGCCCGTGTGGCGGCAGATAACCGTTACCTCTGTGGCGGCCATGTTTACTGACGGTGAAGACTGGAGCTGTTTAACACGAGCCCGATGTAAACACGCGCTGCCGTGACGTCACCGACCGACGCACTGAGGCGGAGGCTGCGTCCCATTTTGTTCAGGAACCTTCCACAGCTGAGTGAAGGGACCCGGGCTGCGTCCCAATAATCCATCCTGTTTCAGGATTCAAGGGTTAATTGATCATATGCACAACAATTACGTTTAGCAGGTGATGGCAATGAAATGCTTGAGTCCCAGGCTCCCCTCTGGCCATGCTCAGAAAATTACACGAGAAAAAATAAGAATAGAATATAAAAAATTACAATAAACCTAAAAGTTGACAGATGGGAGGAGTTTAAAAGTCTTATATATATTATTATTTGTCATTTTTCTGTGTATTCCTCAAATTTTTGCTGAATAAAATCTAATTGTATTGTTTCTTCATTTCCTATTGTGTGTAATAGGAAAAGATTCAACAACTTAAATCAGCATCTCACACTGTCTCATCCACCTCGAGCCTGTTCCTGGTTTGTGCTTTTCTGCAGTGACACAGATTGGTCTTTAGTTGTTAGGATCTGAATCCCCAACAAGGTTTTCTCATACATCCAGATCCTACGAATAAGCAACATTTTTGTTCGATAATATAAAGCAGATATAAGCAGGTGGTGGACAGATTTCACCTGTTGAAAAAAAATACACAGAGAAATTTCACTAAAAGGAAAAAGAAAATACTTTTTAAAACAACTTTATTGAAGTGTACAAAGATACATCACAAACTAAATATGGCATTTAACAGTGAACAGCATTTCAAAATCAGACAACACATATATAAAGCATAGAAGAGAATTGCGTTCAAATAGTCAATTTTGCTTAGAAACCTTCCCAGCTGAGTGAAATGACCCAGATTTCATATATATATATATATATATATATTACTATACTACTATATATACTAGTACTATACTACGAGGAATATATAATAATAATAAGAGATATCAAAGCCCATTTCTGCCCATTTTCACTCTGCAGTTCAACAAAGCATGACGTCATTCCATTTTAAATGAGAGACAGTTCTGTAGAAATTCTCATTCGCGGAAGTTGCTTCACACAGACACACCTTAGTGATTCAGCACAACGAACCAGGAGAAACTGTAAGTAGTTTTTTTTCGATTAGTTATTCAGATTTTAAAATACCTTGTTCAGGCCCAGATCCGGACTGCTCATTTTTTTCGGTGGGGTGGGGGCTCGAAATTTGTAGACTCAGTTTTTTGCGCAGCCGGACAAATTTGTCCCGGAAGTTCTTCCACCTCTTCGTGCACTCCGCGACCTCCAACCCCGTGTTTTGGGCGATTTCTCGCCACGAATTGTTTGCCATTTGGCAGTCTTTATAGTTCTTTGAGGACGTATTGTAGATGTGGTCGTACTTCCTGACTTCCTCGATAAGACGTTCCTCCAGCGGGTCCATTGCTGCTATCGGTACACAAGAACTTTAAAAATGGCGGTTTAGGAAGAAAGGCCGGAAAAAGCAAATCCCGGAAATTACATTCTGAGCGGACCAATCACAGCGCTTACGCCGACGTGACGCGTAGTTAGGATTTTTGGGAGGCGCGCGTCAGGCTTTAGACTTTAGACTTGAGAGTTTTTCCCGAATGAACTGAATGAACTGAAGACCACGCTCTGTTTTACAGGTGAGCAGTGTCAGGAGTCATCTGCATTAACTCCTCAAAGCTAATCTTACCAGGACGACTGATACTGAGGTATTATGACGTAATTTTGATTATTTTGTTCGACTCTAACTTTGAAACTTGGTCAGTCAGTGAGGCGGGAGATACATGCGCCATTAATGGACGGGATGGGTATTAACTTGACCTGAGATGTTCTTGCACGCAGTTCGCCATGGTTCGCTTACTTTGCACAGTTTGTATTTGAAGGTTCAGATTGTAAGATCTAGGTGAAAGGGATCTATTTGCAGAAAGTGAATATCAAATAATCCTAGTGATGTTTTCACTAGTGTGAATCATATATTTTAAGAATTGTGTTTTTCTTTACTCTAGAATGAGCCCTTTATATTTAAATATTTTATATTTACATCAGGAGTAGCTCCTCTACAGAGGCCACAATGTTTTTATACAGTAGCCCAGACTGGACAAACTAAACACCTGTTGAGTTTGTATTATAACGGAAGACTACCACTGGTTCTCTCTCATGTTTCAAAGGGGAGGGTGAGGTGAGGGTATTCAGCTGCAACATGTCACTTCACCACTAGATGTCACTAAATTCTACACACTGAAACTTAAATCTCCTACACACACATATGTTTATAATAAAATCATGTATTTGTTAAGTGCCTTATAAAAAACATTTTCAAGCTAATGAGTTGGACTTTGTTAATATTTTGAAGAGTACAGATAGAATTTGTTAAAGCATTACTGTAATACTGAGTTATAGCCAAGCAGGCTTATATTGAAAATGTTGTGATTAAGTGTGTTTGTCCAGAATAATTACAGAATAACCATTTCTGATTTCAGTACAGTTGAGTATCACTGTAACCTGTGCTATGTCATTATAGTAACCCTGCTCACTTATGTATGAGTGATGATGATGTGTACTAAAATGTTGTTTGAAGTCAGAAATCATAAGAAGTACACCGGATTTGTGAATAACACTGGGAATACATTCCGTGACAAAGAAGAGGACAATTTAATGTATGTTTTGTGCACTTATAAAAAGGGTTATAAACTGAAACAGAGACAGACACTCAGAGAAATGTTGTGTATTTGAAATTATGTTGAATTTGAATAAGATGCAGTCTGGAAGATGAACTGAATGCATGTTTTCATTGCTGCTGCATTCACAGTGTATTTTACAGATTTTTCTTTGCACTCATCTCTTGATTGGAAACATTAACAAAAGTCTAAGTGTTTTTAATAATTGCATTCTATTTTTTGTGCTGTATTTTAATTATCTCTATTCAATGTCTTTACCTCCATGTTTGAAATAAAGCTGAACTATGTCACAGACAGGAATGCGCTAAATGGTGATTATATTTTTTTTGGGGGGGGGTGTACTTTTAAGTTATTTGAAATCAATCATTCTTGTTTTCTTTTTCCTGTAGATAAGATACAAATCTGCTGGAAACCAGCCAATAAAAATGGAACCTAATTTGGAACAAGTGGAGAAAAGTATTGAGGTACTAATTGTGTCCTATGTGATAAAATGTACACTTAATTCTTGTTAGTTTAATTCAAGTTGTTTCAAAACTATATATCCTGTATAAGAATATTTCAATTGCTGATTTACATAGTTCAAATTCTTAAGGGTGCATTTCATCATATACAGTAAAATCATTAATTATATTTCTGTCTCTTATCTCAAGAATAAATCAGACAACCTGAAAGAGGAAAGGAATCAATCTGCTAAACCAACTCTTGTTCAAAAGGTTTGTATTCTTCTTCAGTTACATTTAACTTTTGATTTATTATGTGTAAGTGTTCGTTTTCATCTCACTTCAGCCGTGTTTTGAGATGATAAGAAAATAGCTGTGTCTCAAATCAGGGCGCATATCCATTGGGTCTTTGCTTTAATCGGAGGAAAATGTTCTACTGTGATTCACTTATATGTGAATTATTTTTCATTCCTATAGGAAGAGGAGCCACATCCAACCCACTCTTTTGAGTGGAAATCAAGTGGCAAGACAGGCACACATGTTTCCTGCCAAACAGCAGGAACTGTTGAGGACTCACTGAAAAGAAACGCACAGTTTAGAGTAATAGCAAAAAAGAACAAAGACAAAGAACTTGTTCTTATCAGAAATGGGAAAGCTATTAGTTCACACTTCCCATGCAGCTTAATTAAAGAAGAGAGTTTAACTGTCAAGTATATCAAAGCTGTACCAAAGAAACAAGGTGGTGGCTCTGTCCATGTCACCAGAAAAGGCTCATCTGATGAGGTTTTGTTGTTTCATGTTCTGGTGAGAGGTGGGAAGAATATAGTGAGAATCATGAGAAACCCAGAACTAAAAAGCCATGTTCAGGAAATTACCATTTTTGCATTCAAAGATGAAACTGTAAAGCAAGCTCTAAGAAGAGATGCTCGATTTCTGAATATTATATTCCAAAAGAACTGCATGCTCTCCAACATTTCTACTGAAGCCACTGTGGACATGGCCAATCTGGTGGATAACCTCGGTGACAACACTTACAGAATCATACTGGGCAATAATTTACCAGCAAGTCTGCCTAGCAGCCTTGAAGAAGATTTCACACAGACAGCTGAGTCTCAGAGAGCTGACTCTGGGGAAGAGCAGGATCCATCAGAGCAGTCAATGAATGACAATGTCAACACAAGTGGTCACACAGCGCCAAAAAATACCCCAATGCCTAGCTCAGAAAAAATGAAGCGTTACCTCTCTTCGGAGTTTGAATATATAATAAAAGGGAAGAAAACTGTTCAGAAGCTCTCTCGTACCCAGAATCTCTTGCGTGTCGAGTATGGCAAAAATGCTCAGACGTGCACTGAAGTGAAAACCATGAAGAAACTGATGGATCTCAGTAATTCAGTTTGTCAGGTTAGAATAAACGGCAGACCAATAGCAAGTGGCTTTCTCCTATTCGACAAGTTTGTCCTCACAAATGGCCATGTGGTCAGATACAATTATAATGACACTGAAAGGCAGCTTGATGCCAGGGTCATCGTCCATTTCTCTTATGAGAGTCTAGATCAGACGGAGAGAGGACAGGATTTGGTTGAAGAAGTAGAAGTAGAGGAGGTCGCTGGCTTTGAATTCTCTACCGAGCAGATGTATGACTGGGCTTTGTTAAAGCTCAAGGATGATGTGAGGTTGCCTTATCTGTTAAACAAATGTGGATACATTAACCAAAGCCATGGAGTTTGCATTATCGGGCATCCTGATGGTGGAGTGAAAAAAATAGATCCATGCTTGATTATTGCATCTGAAAAGCGAATCGAGGTTGTGGGCAAGAGCTTTAACAAAAATCGAGAGAACATTCAATTGATAACGCAGCGTTTCTTTGAAGGTGTGGCAAAATCTGTTGAGCATCAAAAAAATGTTCTAACTTACAAAACTTGTTTTTATGGTCAGGCTCTCCTGTCTTTGATAAGGACTGCAAGGTTTTGGCAATGCATTCAGGAGGGTATCTGTACGAAGATACAAGGGGGGCAACAAAGAGTGTCATCGAGTTTGGCTATCCTTTATCTAACATCATTGAACGCATCATAATCCAGCTGGTTGAAAGAGAAAAGCTTGACGTGTTGAGTGCATACCTCGCATCTGATAATACACACCTCAAAACCATGAGGAGGAATGTGAAGAAACTGGTGGAGAGCAGAAATTTCACAACATTCAAAGCTGTCGTCAGCCGTCCACTGACAACGGATGACGAGCGTTTGAAGGAGCTTTTTGAATTCTTCCGTCAGAAAGAGGAACCTGTCCCAATGGAATTCTAATTGAATCAATCAATTACAGTGCTAACTGTTGACAAAAGACAGTCAGAAAACAGCAAGCGAATCTGTTTTAATTGATCAGGACACTTTTGCTAACCACGCGAGGAAAGGCAGGGAGTTGCAGAGGGATCAAACTGTGGCTGGTTTATAAATTGCTCTAAGCAACACAAATCACTGGAGCTGTGTGCTTTTCGCCTGATGTGCAACTCCATATACTTGTTTTTGTTGAGGCTGTATATCAAACACCTTTTTATTTTTTAACACATTTATCATAGTATGAGCTACAATTTTTTTTTTAATTGTCATGTTTTCACCTTGTGTCACTGAGATTTTGATTCAGCCATTTTTTTCAAAAATGTATAGCATTTTGTGTGCATTTGCTGTATTTTGTCATTGTATATCATATATGTTGCTTATTGTATTGCAAAGGTCTACTGAAAGGATAATTGGGATCTTATCTGGTCAAAACTGGGTGATACTTGTTTTTATTACTCTGTAAGACAATGAAAAAGATGGATGAGTGGACCTTCAATTATATTCTTTCTTGTATTGGTTTCGGTCGTCATTAAAAAAAAAAAAATTGAGTTAAATCTGTGTGAAATAATCTATCTATAATAACCTATTCTGTCTCAAACGATGTCTGTCACTTGTCAGCATCACATGCAAACATCTTTTGTATTGATATTACTGTGTTTTTTTTAACGGGGATATAAACGTTATTGTTACTTTGCTGATTATCATAGTTACTATTTTACTGCATGGTTATTTTGTATTTTCTAATTTTGTGTATATCGGTTGAGGCTTTAAAACTATCCCATTGGGTTTTCTGCCTCCCCTGCACTGTCTATTATGTTTTGTGATTTTTCTATGTATCCTTTTCATCTTTGCTGAATAAAACCTAAAATACCTTAAGTGAATTGTTTCTTCAATTCCTGTTTTGTGTAATAGGTTAAAGAGTTAAAGCTTTTTTTCTTTAGTTATAATCTGAATCCACAAAGTTTTCTCACATCCTAGAATAAACCGTGTTTTCTGAAAATACACTGAATACACTTAATTATTGAATTAATTTCACTTCTGAAATAAACAGAAGGTACATTGAGTTTTTAGTTGTCTGCTCTTTTGTAAAATCAATCTGCAAAGATAATAATTACATCCATTTCTCAAAAGCAACCAAAATTAAATTACATGGTGTTTTTTCAGCATAGAGAAGTTGTGAAACTTGTGAAATAAAAACTCATGTGGATCCTCCCAATAATGTACATTCACAAAATAAAAGTGATAAATGTCTTAAAATTCCTTTCCGAAGGAGAATGATTAAGAAGGAGAAGAAGAAGAAGAAGGAGAAGAAGAAGAAGAAGAAGAAGAACAAGAACAAGAACAGCTTGGTGCCGGCGGAACGTTTGACGCGTCCGACAATTTCTACACGGACGCTTTTGTGCAGGGAAGCAGAAACCACGGGGCTGACAAAATGGAAGTGTAAGATTTGTATTTATTGAATTTTCATCGATGTCTGTGCACAGCTCTTTATATTCAGTCTGTGGTGCACAGTGACGTTCTGTATGGTTGGTTGTGTTTATCATTCAAACTACAGTCAAACGTTGAAGGAATCAGCTTCAGTTTGTGTGGAAACGAGAGTTTAATGTCACAGCCGGTGTTAGAGTCATGTTCACGCTTCTCTCTTTAGAAACAAACGATCAAAAGACGAATGAAGCCTTTGGGGGAGAGCTGGTGTTTCCTGTTTGTGTATTTGTGCTCAAGCAAATGATTAATACACAATGAACTCCTCTGGAGATACACAATCGGACCCGGTGCTGGACGCTATAGATGTAAAGGATATTTCAATAATTATTGATATTGTTTTATTACGCAGAACCAATGGGAGCTATTATTTAACAATAAACTACAGGCATCTTCAATTAAAAAGTGAGGAAAAGAATGAAGAGCTTTTTTAAATCAATATAAATCAATTTGTCATGGACAGAATATTAATTAACCGTTTTAAGTGATTTATGCAAAACATACTTGTGCTTGTTTTCTGTGTCACCGCTCTGGATTTAATGAGTGTTTGTGCTTTTGGGAAAGTGTTACAAGCGTTTTACCATTGTGTTGATTAGCCTGTCGGATCAACGAGGACCTAAACGTCTCAAGTGCCAAAAAGATAATTCTACCAAATAAATGATTATTATTCAAATAATAATAATGGAAAAGAAAAGTGACCATGATGTGAATTTTTAACTTGCCTGTGTCCACATCAGTTCCTATTAGTCTCCCTCCCATCGTGACATTTTTTTAAATTTCTAATGCAGTCTATATAATCCAGACTCAAGGTCCACAGTTCATCGTTCAGAGCTTTCAGCCACATCTCATGATCTTCATTCAGCAACCACAGGAGGCTCAGGTGTCCACACGTGCCCAAAGTAACACCTGAGTTAATGCTGCTCACTAAATAAGGACTCAGAGATGCGGTTAAAAGCTCCAAAGTCCAGGAAGTTGATAACTGAGATTACATTATTTGTTTATTATTTTAAGGTCACAAATGAACTTTTCTGCTCATGCATTTGTCATCTTTTCAGGAAAAACGCCAACGCTGCTATGCTCAGTAACTACGAGGTGAGTTCACATGTTCTGTCCTTTTTAAATGTTTTTCCCCGTCCAGTGATGAGATGGACATACTTCTGTGTCACTTCAGATTTGGTCTCTGTGTTTTTCAGGTGTTCAAACTCCTGACAGACCTGAAGGAACAAAGGAAGGAGAGTGGGAAAAGCAAGAACAGCTCCGGGCAGCAGAACTTAAACACCATCATGTATGAGGTCGGCTTACATCCTCTCCTTAGCTTCACTTCACTCATCCTGCTCTGTGTCCCTGTCGTGTCACATTTAGACTTTAAAAAACAAAAGAGCGAGCTCAAAGTTTCCTTTGCTTTGCCACACAGACACTCAAGCACCTGTCGAATACGCCCTGCAGCAGACAGAGTCCAGAGGTGGTCAAAGAGTTCCTCACCACCATGATGCCTCACAAACTCACCAAGTCAGTAAGATCTCTCAAATACTTCAAGGTTCAGTGTGTAGAATTTAGTGACATCTAGTGGTGAAGTTTCATGTTGCAGCTGATCACTCCTCCCCTCCCTCTCTCCTCCCAAACATGAAATAGAACCTGTGGAAACCTTCAGTTGTCATGAAAAGTTTGTCCAGTCTGGGTTACTGTAAAAAACATGGTGGCCTCCATAGAGAAGACCCCCTAGATGTCAATATAAAGTATTTAAATATAAAGTGTTTAAATATAAAGTGTTTAAATATAAAGGCCCTTTTCTAGAGTAAAGAAACAACAATTCTATCGCATGAAAACATCACTAGGATGATTCACATTCAATTTCTGCCAATAGATCCCTTTCACCTATATCTGACCCTTTAAAATACATAACATACTTAACATATACAGCAACTTCAGATGTGTGTCTGCACTGTTCTGTTTACCACGTACACACTGATGATATTGTTTCTCTCTCATCAGGGCTGAGAAACTGCAGCTACTGAACCACCGGCCGCAGACAGCAGTGGAAATTCAGCTAGTGAGTGTTTTACTCCACACTCACCACACTCACCACAAGCATGCAATAGATGATTGTTGTAAAAATATAAATCAACCATTTTAATGATTCTTTAGCGATGCACAATTTTTATTAGCAGAATCTGAGAAATATGGAAAAACTAGCAAGAGCAGGATACCCTTTGAAAGTATATCACCGTTACATACGCCTGCACTACACATTGACCCACACCACCTGACAACTGCTCGAAGCCGACTTGTGACTCACTCACTTACTTCAGTCTCTGCATCAGTGGTGATTGTCTCCCCAGCTTGTGAAGAGTCCGGTCATGCACAGTGAGAGCACAGGCAGGGTGCATGCAGCAAATCATTGAATTCAGTCAGAATGAAGTGACTGGTTTGGTTTCTTACAGTCCTGCGAGGGCCACAGACACTGGCTCTTTTTTTTTTTTTCAGACACCTTTAAACATTGATGGCTATCGGGATGTGATCAGCAAATAAGACCAAACACGTTTCAGAAACAACTTACTGTGTCCCCCTACCTTTCATTTTCTGTTTGTGTGCAGATGGTAGAGGAGAGTGAAGAGCGTTTATCAGAGGAGCAGATCGAGGAGCTCATCCAGACGGTCGCGGTCATTCTACCTGGTGACCCTGAGCAGGAAAATACTGCACCAGCAGAAGCAGAGATGGAAGAACAGTCATGATGCAGTTTAAGGCCTGAAATGACCCACAGGTGAAGAATTGGACTGGTTGCTTTATTTCTTATCACTGCTTGAACTGACAGAGCGGATGCAGAGGGGCTGCCTGGCCATGGCTCACAGTACATGGATATCACTGAAAAGCCTCATTGAATGATTCACATGAAGGTGAAAAATCGCACATTGTGTTGTCATTTATATGTGTACAAACAGCTGGATTCAGATCCCACGTGTGCACTCTTTCTTAATTACAGGTTTTTGAACAGTGACTTGTTTTGCTCCTGACTCTGACACCGATTTGTATTTCACAGCAGATAATATTTTGGCAGAGACCGTCTGCTATTAACTTGTTTTTCTTTTTTTTTTCTTTATGATTTCCAAAGCTATAATATATCATAATATGTCAGTCATGCAGTTAAACCTGCATTAGTCAGACAGTATTATTACAGTGACTATGAAACAACAAGTACAGTTGGGACCATGAGGTGACTGGGTTGAAACGTTGTCTTCTTTTTTAAACTTGCTGACCTTTTCGCTCAGTAACAAAATGAAACCTAACAGCCGTGAATGAAAGAAAAGGCATTAACACCAATTTCTGCAGACGTTTTATGAATGTTGATGTGCTGAAGACGAAATGAAAAAGGTACTTCTGGTTCTCATGTGGTGCAGCATAACAGACTGAACAGCTGCTGCTGAAGCAAGGCCATTATCTGAAACTCCTTTGACACTGGTGTCACCTTCAGCTCCTGAAAAGAAGTGTATCCTCTCTCTGTGCGATGCAGTAAGTCAGTGAATGCAGCACTAAGGTTGACAGCACCTGTGGGATACCATGTACAAAACATGTTGGTCATTCTATTTGCTGTAAATTGAGTTATTTTAGGAGCTTGTCTTGGTATATTTATACACTATTGTAGTCATTTAGTACACAGGCATTATTACTGTTGCTACTCAGAAATTACACAGTACATATTGTAGACTGATACACAAACCCACAATCTCTTTAGCAGCTGACGTTGAATCAGCTTGTGTTTTCTCTGCCGGGATGTTGTGAAGTAGTAAAATAAGAACGTGCTGGTTAGACTTGTTTCCTGTTAGTGCATCACATCCATTTCCTATTCTTGCTTTATACCTTGTAGGGGCAAGATACATGAGGCAAAGTGAATGTTGCCTCATGGATCAGTTGGTCTAACACAAAACCATGTACTCATGCATAACACTGCTAAATCTGACCAAAAACATTATATATGACACAATTAACTGGAGGACCCTGTGTGTGAAATGAAGTGACAGTGAAGCGATAGAGTTTTGTCAGACTGAAATGAGTCACTTAGTTTCACTAGTTTCTTTCATATCATTTATAAGTTAAAAACAACTTTAAGCCCACACAGGTGCAGGGAGAACATGGCGACAGAGAACACCCAGGGGTTTGAACAGGGGGCCTAGTTGTTGAGAAGCAACAGTGCAAAACACTGCACCACCAGAACTCAATGGTTACTGAACCAGAGCTTCAGAAATCCTCTGAGATGTGAGGGTGACCATCCCAGCAGTTCTTGAGTGCTGAGCTAGACAGGAGCCATTTTGAGTTAAAGACACACGACTCCCTGCTTGAGTTTCTCAAATGGTAATTAAAGCTGAGACTGGTCAGAATGGAGGAGGATGGGTGCAGCCATAATTCAGAGAGGTCTTTGAAGAAAGTCTGCTCCAGACTGCACATGACCAGGGACTGGGATCATGTCTGTTCACCTTTCAGCTCTACAATGACCTGAAGGCAACACTAGTTAGAGACAGGTCTCTGCCTGTCCTTGAGTGGTTCAGGCAAAGAACGTCTGTGCAGGGAACTGAATGGGACAGTTCACAGAAATGTTTCTAACTATCTGACAGAGATAGAAATTAAAAGTGTAGAACACAGAATATAAACAGCAGCATCATAGTAGAGCTGTGTTCAAAGTTTTATCAAAGCATCAATGACAAAATATTCTTAAAGTACCCAAACTAAAGTATTTTGTGCGGAGTGACACGTTTCAGAAGAATTGTTTTATAAACCTATTTACATTCATTATGTGCAAGTCTTTCACTGATTATTTGTTTATCCATACTTTTATTCCTTATATTGAAACGAACAGTCATTTGCTTCAATATCACTAACATGACCTCGAGTGGAATCTGAATCCTTGGGGCTTGCAGACACCACAGGAGCAGCATGGAGGCATGTTGTGGTTTTTTTCCCCCCTTTGAGAATCGATCCCTAGTTACTTTAATTGCATTGGATGAGCTGCAACACCATTTACCCCTGGAACTCCCAAAAAAGTGTTTTGTGGACTCGAACCCTTCAGCAGCCTCCTCCCCCCATCTGCACAGTGCTGAGTGGATAATGGATGAGTCTTTTTATTTGGAGGGGGTGATCTCTCCCTTTTAAATCCCACACTGTGATTACATTTCCCCTGGGGGCTTTTAACTGGGAGTAAACGAATCGATGAGGTGACGCTGGAACACACGCTTTTTCCACGGCGGCGGAACTGCCCCCCCTTTAACGCCTCCGCCAATGGGAGCCCTCGTGGCAGATGCGAACCAATCGGCGCTCGGGATTCTCCGCCAGGGCTGCGCTCGTGCTCAGCCTCGGAGTGTTGACGCCTCCGCTTCTTCACAAGTTCAGAGGCTGCGTTGTGTCTCCGTGTGTTTGAGAAACCAGAGAAATGGCGGAGAGGTTCCCGCGGTGACCCCCAGCTGCTCCACACGAGAGCCGGACACGGATGTGTGTGAGGGCGGCGGCGGCGGAGCTGTTCGTTTCCAGACTGCTTCTTTTTTTTTTTTCGGGGAATTTTTCTGGGATCAATCTTCACGTGTGTGTTTTTCTCTCTTGGTCACATTTCGGTGAGTGAACTCCATTTGATATTTACACCGCGGGTTTGATACCTGCGGCTGAGAAGCAGTCCGGTGATGAGGCTGCTCCGTGCCCGTGTGTAGTCGCACTGACAGCGGGTCACTCACCTGGTGGCTGCCCGCCCTCGGGTGCATTTTTGCAGACGAGGCGCATCATGGAGCCCGGCCAGATGTTCGCTGCTGGCTGGGCCTCCGCCTCGAAACTGTACAATAATCCCGTTTACACACACACACACACACACACACACACACACACACACACACACTGACAGACTGATGCCAAACAGCAGCTCTGACCTGAACATCTGGTTCACCACACAATTTGTCCTGCAGCTGCAGCTGGATACTCACCTTTAGGACACTGAATGATTTCTTCTGCTTTAGTCTTTAATGCGATCACGACGAGAATGACCAACATTTTACAAATCTGAGGTAGCTGTAGTGTGTTGTACCTCCTGCCTGTGCACGATATACATATGCATACATAAGCAGTATATAGATATTTGTTATCATTATTATTGCCATTGGTGAAAATTATACTGGGATCATTATTGAAATTGTTTTATTATCCACTATTATTTAACAATAAACCACAGACTTAAAGGGGTAGATTTAAAAAAATAAAAGAAATTCAGCCATTATCTACTCACCACTATGCCGATGGATGGGAAGTGCAGTGTTTGAGTCCAAAAAACACTTTCAGGGTTAAACAGTGTTGCACAATTGAAGTAACTGGGGATCAATTCTTCAAACAAAAAAACCCAGAAAATGGCCCATACTGCTCCCGTGGTGTCATCCAAGTGTCTGTAAGTCCTGACATTCAAATTAGACTCGCAACAGAGACATTTACACCATGTTTTTAGCCTAAATGTCGTCTGTTATTCTTCCTCAGAGCAGCGTTCGTACTTGGATCACAGCCTTTAGGCTAAAATCATGGTGTAAATGATCATGTGTAAGACACCAAATTCAGTGTTTTTTCCAGTTGCAACATAGATATTTAGCAAGAATTGCTCATACACATATGTACACATACATCATCCAATGGAGAGCATTCAAGGACACAATAAGCTCTTGTAGTGATGATGCCTGAGTTTGAGTTTGGAAGTTGCACACTCCCTCTCAGTACCGGCAGGAAGTCAGTGTCACTGCTTCATCCTGCGAGGAACAAGGAGGCTTTCTTTTCAACCTGCTGGTCAAAGGTGTCACCACTCTGCACCAGGGTCAATGGTGCAAGGAAGAGTTCAGAGGCAGTTGAACATGTACCTCTTCATATAACAATTTCACATTTTTTGAGGGTAAACTAGTTCTGCAGCACAAAAGAAAAAAACACGCTCAAAAGAAATACACAAACTAAATCACAGGAGGCATTAAAGGGAACAGCTGGGAGGATGGACAGTTGTATTAAAGTATAGTAACACATTAACCTGAGTTTTGAGGAAACTGCAGATGGAGTTAACCTTGTCAGAATTGCCCTCGGGCAGGAAGTCAGTCCACTCATGATCGGATCACTCAGGACGGATGTTAATCCCAGGTCTGAACGTGGTGAGAGTTTCCTCCCCTGTGAGGACATGAATGTGACCCAGAGTTTCCTGACTGACAGCTATAGTCCGGTGACAGACTGTGATTGCTGGTTGCTGTTTTATTCTAACCCTCGACATGTTTGCTGGTTTGTTCCTGATCAGAGAACACAGTGGTCTTTTCAATGCCAGTTTTTTTTAAGTTGTCACTCTGATAATACTTAGCGCCGTCTTGTCTAGCACATATTTATTGTTTTACTTTCCCTGTTTTTCCAATAACGCTGATATTTGTGCCTCCATCCCATAGAGAGGTGTTTCAAAAACTAAAATTCCCAGTATCTCAAAACACATTTTATTTGAACTACATTCTTCACCCATTATTTAACTTTGGACATTTTCAAACCTACCAAACCAAAACTATATGCATGGCTGCACAACATTGATATTTGTATTCTGGTTGTTAATTTTATTCAACCCAACACCCAAAGACATTCAGTATATCACTGTGATTAACTAAAGATCAAATTCTCACATTTGAGAAGCTTCTTAGAGGAAATTGATAGTTTTGCTTGGAAATGACTGACACGATTAATTGATTATCAGAGTAGTTGCATATCATTTTTCTGTCTGTCTTTGAATGGACTAATCCCGGCAGCTCTGTGTCCATGCCAAATTCCAGCTTTTCATCATCGACCAAATGTGTAACTGAGAAAAAAATCAACTAATTTATCAAATGAATACAATTGAAAATAAATATTAGTTCTGCCCTAAAGTGAGATTTTTTTTTTGCAATTTGTTTAAATCCTTTCAGTGTGTAGAATTTTGTGACATCAAGTGTTGAAGTTACATGTAGCAGCTGAACACCCCTCACCTCACCCTCTCCTTCCAAACATGAAAATAACCCCGTGGTAGCTTCAGTTGTCAACATGTTTAGTTTGTCCAGTCTGGACTAATGTAAAAAACATGGCACCCTCATTAGAGAGGGTCCCCTCGATGTGAATATAAAGTATTTAAATATAAAGGGACTTTTCTGGGGTAAAGAAAACTACAATTTAGATGAAATGAACTAGTGAAAACATCATGAGGATTATAGGATAATAGATCCCTTTCACCTAAATCTTACACACTGGACCTTTAACTGTGTTGAGGAAAAAAAGCATCAAGCCTCAACTTAAACCACTGGCCTAATTCTGCAAGTGGCTTAATCTCTGCATGGAAATGCATTAGAATTACATGTAAAGCCAGTGCATACCGCTGGATTTAGAATGGATTAAAGCAGCATCTTAGTTTCCCTGCCAGGTCGAGATGTCCTCATTTCCAGCTGTCTTTCCTTTTACGCTTTGATGGTCAGGCTGAATTTCATGCGCAGGCTTCTCCAGCACAGAGAGCACAGGGTTTCCCACGTGGCATCCAGATGTGAGGCTCACTAAACAACCAGAGAGAAGAAAGAAACCAAAGTAGGAGGCGCGTTCAAACTGGGCTTCTGCAAAATGTAAAGCTGCTGTTAGCGGCATGTAAAATGTATCTTTAGTAATTATACATTCATCATTAGTTATTTGTTAAAGCTAAACTTGCAAGCTTGTATATTTTGTGTTCTAATAATCGAAATTTTACTCTTTCACTTTAATGAAACGTTCCATGTGCCCACTGCAGGAGAGAAATGGGGAAGTTGCAGAATGGCTTGGTCAGTAGTAATCTGATAGTAAACAAATCGCCCTGCCGTGTGGAAACTGTCAGTGACAATGAAAACATGAGGAAGTTGTAATTAGTGGCTTCAGAAACACGGCCTTGGAGAGTGTCTGCATTTCATGCCGCAGTGAAGTTTGATATGGCTGAAGAGTCTGCGACTCCCCAGAGGAAGGATGCAGAATAGCTTCTCCGAGGACAGAAACTGGATTCATTTCAGATCCAATGAAAGTGTGTGCAAGTGTTGTTGGCAAAATAAAGCAGCAGCCTCCATCTCACTCTGCATGCTCATGCTGCAATAGCTCACTCATGCAGGGCAGTGCACTCACTTATTGGACATTTAGAATTAGATGATTTATGTTTTTGTTGGTCAGCAAGTTGTGAAATTATTCTGCAGTAGGATTCACAATAGAACCAGAGGCAAAAACTGATTCTGGTGCAGCTCTCACATGTTCCTCTCATGTTTTCGGTCCTACAGGAATGATGGATAAGAGACATGCTTGGCTGTGGAGTGCAGCAGGCCCGGAACCCACTCTCCAACACAAAGGCTGCAGACCGACAAGGGAGTGAGGGGGCCCGGCCTCCGTCAGGCCTTCCACTGTGTCTCTGTCAAGCTACGTCCAACTGACCTTTCCTGAAATTGAAGACGAAAGCACGCGCCCTTAAATATTATTTTATGTCTTCCTGACTCCCAAACACACCCGGATACCATGAGGAACACCAGGTCAAACCTGCTGCTCAGCTGCTTGCTCCTCTGCTCCGCCTCCCTGCTCTACTTGGGCATGAGCGGGATAGAGTGCCCTCCAAAAAGCCACAGGTACCGATGGATGGAGCTCAACCTGGCCTCAGCCAATCAGAGTCAAACCCTCACCGAACAGTTCCCTGAGGACACGCCGCTGATCTTCATCGGAGGTTTTCCCAGGAGCGGCACCACACTGATGCGTGTCATGCTGGACGCCCACAATGCCGTGCGGTGCGGGGAAGAGACCCGAGTGATCCCTCGCCTCCTGGCCATGCGGGCCACCTGGAGCCGCTCGGCTAAGGAGAGGATACGACTGGACGAGGCGGGCGTCACTGACCAGGTGTTGGATTCAGCCGTGCGAGCGTTCCTGTTAGAGGTGAGCTGAGCCCGAAACACTTTAAACAACCAAGTTTGCAGAATAACAGATGTAGAAGAGAAGTTTGCTATGTTATCAAAGGCAAATGTAAATATACAAATAAAGTTTTAAAGCATAATCACTTTAGTATCATTATTGATTTACCTGATAATTATTTTCTTATAGATACGTATGAACCTGTCACCTAAGAGCCCAAATGTTGACTTGAAATGTCTTATTTTGTTCAACTGACTAAAGAAGCAGCAGTTCACATTTAACATGATTTATGTTTTTGCTTAAAAATGGGACAGTTAACTAATTCATGCGTCTATTATGTGATATTTACTTTAGCGGCACAAGTTGTCTTATTTTTGCATTGAAGTTTGTCATCATTTTCAAAATTCCATGAAGGAAACAGATGACACATAAAGTATAGAGGAAATTATTAAAGGAACCGTTTTGGAAATACATGTATTTGCTTTCTTATTAGGACTAAGATGAGAAGATGCCACCCATGTAATCATTTCTGCCAGTTGAATATGAAGCTACTCCTGGCACTGGTACTTGGCTTTGCTTAGCATTATGACAGGGAACAGAGTACAAAAGCTAACCTGGATCTGTCCAAAGGAAATGAAATCCGCCCCACAGCACATATAAAGTTTATTTTTAACATGTTAAATCTTGTCTGATTAAAATGAAGTTGTGGTTTTATCAAGAACGCCATGAACATTATCATTTTTACACACACAATTTTGGGATCAAAGCATCTTTATTAGTTTTTCAGGTTATTAAGATGTGAAAAATGTAACATTTAAAATACAGTTGAACAAAATCCTAACCCACAGATACCCCTACCCGGTTACACCATTAAAATGATCGATAATCAATAATTGATTTATAAACATACAAAAAAAAACAAATGAGGTAAGGAAAGAGAACAAGAAAAACTGTATCCTGGGTAATAATTAGTGTGTCTTGGGTAAAATGTTTATGTTTATATTTAATAGAATAAGTGTTCATCTATATTACAAATACGACAAAATATTTATATTTGATGTCTCAATATGAACATTAAAAATGTATGTATTAAAAAATTATGGATTGCAAGTTACGACTCGGCCATTTCTTGTTTTTTATTTTACATATGCGTTTCAGGTGATAGTTGGCCATGGAGAGCCTGCACCTCGCCTCTGTAACAAGGACCCATTCGCCCTGAAGTCTCTCTCATATCTGGCACGCATCTTCCCGAAAGCAAAGTTTGTGCTCATGCTACGAGACGGACGGGCCACCGTCCACTCCATGATATCACGCAAGGTACGCTGGTTCCCTTAATCATCAGAGCTGCAGGCAGACACATTTCATCACAGACTTCCTCTTTCCAAACAGTCACGCCACCAATGTGTTTTTGCAATTGTGCTTTTAGACCCTGTCATGACTGGTCTGTTGGGTTTTCTATCATCTCTCCTTTCCCAGGTGACCATCTCTGGCTTTGACCTGACGAGCTACAGGGACTGTCTGACCAAGTGGAGCAGTGCAGTGGAGACCATGTTCAGCCAGTGCCAGGCAGCGGGGAAGGGCAGATGTCTCCCCGTGAGCTACGAGCAGCTGGTCCTCCAACCACAGGAGGAAATGAGGAAGTTGCTTAACTTTCTAGACCTGCAATGGGATCCATCAGTGCTTCACCACGAAGAGCTGATCGGCAAGGCCGGTGGTGTGTCTCTGTCCAAGTGAGTATTTGGCATTTGAGCAGACACCAAGCTTACTTCTTAGCTATAGAGGAAACGAACCTTGCAGATGGTTTCAGTGTTGCATGCTGTGGTTTTCCGATATCTACCTCTGAATCTTATCTTCCAGGAGTTAGGTGTTACTTTTCTTTGAAAATATATGTTGCAGTCAAAGTCCATTTCCCAGGCCACTCCCATTTTCAGATATTTCAAAACTGCAGCACATAAACTGAAGCAATCTGCATGACTAGATGAATGTGGCCAAGATGTCTCAAAGTGCATTTACACTACAAAAGCCACACAATGGAAGATGTTGAAAATGAAATGGGGAGAGTAACTTTCTGTGGTTAAGTAATGTGAAAACACTGTCAAGTCCCCACATATATTTTTTCACCAGTATTTTCTCTTGATGACAGGAGTCTATGTGAGTGAGAGGAAGGCGACAGAGGTAATTTAAAACTCTATTGATCAGCAGCAGCAGGTCAGAGTTCAGGGTGAGGGGAGTCAAACCTCAGTCACAGGAAACTGGTGCAGCAGGTTCTAGTCTAGTTCCTTTTGCTTAATCTATGTTTTCTATGCATGACATTTCACAAGGACAGAGTTCACAACACCGAGAACTGCAGAACAGCGTGACAGACTCAAAACACAACCTGTCTTCAATTGTGGCTGTTAAAGACAATAGATCCATGGGTCTATCTCTTATAGATTGGCCGATAACAATTATTTGTATTTGTATTGGAGCTATCCTTGTAGCATTTTTTTCAATCTCACACTGAACTCATGTTTGCCTCGGTGCAGGGTCGAGCGTTCAACAGACCAGGTGATGAAGCCTGTGAACACTGACGCCCTCTCCAAGTGGGTGGGACACATTCCTTCTGATGTGTTGAGTGACATGGCTGAAATCGCCCCCATGCTGGCTCGCCTTGGCTACGACCCTCACGCCAACCCCCCTAACTACACAAGACCAGAGCCCATGGCCTCTCCAGTCAACTACTCACAGGTGAGCTTGAAGGAGACATGTTATGCTCATATTCAGGTTGATCATTTTCGTTTGTGTTATTACGCGTTTTATCTCCTTTAAAAAATGTTATATAATTCTTTATTCTGTTTTTTATTCCAATGAAAAATGGGTGGTCTAGATTTGATGAACGTTGTTTCTTTTTCAGAGTTTTAAAACAGCAGAATCTCCACATCTCAGTTAAACAACAGAGGAGAAATCTGCTCGCTCAGCTTTGCTGTTCCCTGATATGGATGCACCTTAATCACAGACCAGCTCAACAGTAATTACACCTCATGAACATTTCTATAGTGTCTCATATGTATTTTTGAATTGTATGTAAGACTTGAATGCAGCGGTAATGTCTGTTCACAGACTAAAATACAGATTTATGAGATGGTTGGGAGTTTTAAATTTCAGCTCTTGTGCTGTATGTGGATTACCTGAGGTTCACGGCAGCTCAGACATTATCACGCTGCATTTTGATGCATCCTCACACCTCGTACCTGCAAGTTTTTCATGTCTGTCGGTTGTTATGGCTTCACCACAAATGTGAATGTGTCTTTACACAAATCTCTTACTCACTGAGATTTCAGTCAGTGTCCATGAAGCATAATGACTGTATATTTTTGAAGATGTATGTTTATTTTCTTAATAAATTATTTTGCCGTTGACCAATCATTCAGGAACTGGAAAGCTGTTTATTCCCAACTGAGAATTTTTAATTGTTGTATAATGTCGAACATGAAATAAAAACATGCTTACATGTCACCAAATAATGTTGTTTACATGCTTTGTCATCCATCCAATGTGTGTAGCTGATAGCTGAAACACAGTGCCCTCCAGTGATGCAAAAACAACCGGACAGACATTACCCTGAGTGTAAAGTGCTTGAAACAGAAAAAATGTGAAATTTAGTTACAGTTTCATTGTAAATGAGATTATATTGGGAACAAAATGAGCTACATCTCATGCACTAACACTGGATTGAGGTAACAGTGTATTTCTACTCAGGACAATGAGCTAAACACTTCTAACTTTTAGTCACCTTTCATACGGAGGGTGGGGCGGGGTCACGGCAGCACACTGGGTGTGAATGTAGGATTGTGTTTTGGTGAGTTTAGTTCCTCTGTTGGCAGGTTGCGAGGGTGAGGCCACGCCCCCTCATTGCTGGGACGAGTGAGGTGGCCCGGAGTGGGCGGGGCTTCTGAGCTGCACCTGATCATGTGCAGGAAACATCTGGAGAACTGAGCGACACATACACAGGAATTGAAGAGCAGTGAAACACGTGATGAAGAGACGAGCGCTTACAGAGCCGCACTGGTATGTGGCATGTTAAAGCAACACTATGTAACTTTACTGAGCAACAGTGCCCTCTGCAGTCTCCGAGCGATGAAGTTGTTTTCATGTTGTTTCCACTCACCAAAGTTACACTGAGCAAGAACAGACGTTCAGGGTGAGGAGTGAGAATTAAAGAGGAAACATTTTCCATATTTCAAGTCAGTGAACCAATTTGGAAGCTGCTACTTCAATGTAAAAATGTTGCAAGGTGTTGCTTTAACTCGATACAAGAACATTTCCACTTTCAGGAAAGAAATCTCTTTGATTACAGAGGATGTTCTATGTGAATTGTGTCGTCTACGCAGAGATAAATGTGACAAGGTTAGACTAAGGATACTACGGCTGGTAATCAGTTTTTGCAGCAATGTAAGAATTTCATTGTACAGGGAAACGTGTTTCTTTACTGTGCATATGACAATAAAGCTTTGAATTGAATTAAACTATTAATTGACGGAGCCTATAAGGTTTCCTAGAAGGACACATGGAGTATTTACGCAGAGCGGCTGATACCTGCTTGTTGAGCAGCACATAAATAAAAGGGTTGAGGACGGTGCTGGCCTTTGCTAGGAGGGCGGGGATTAAACTGGCAGTGGACGGCAACATGCCTGGCCGTCCAAAGGAGGAGAGCATCGCCACAACACCATATGGCATCCAGCACAAGAGGTAGCCCGTCACCATGAAGACCACCATCAGAAGGATACGGCCCTCCCTCTGCTCAGCTGACGACCGGTTGATGTCGGTGACCTGGAGACAACAACACACACACAGTTCATAGTGAGCGGCGAGCATTGGAAGTGGAGCTGGACATCACACTGGGGTCAAAGGTCAAGCTTACCTGCCTCGCCACCTCTCGCACGGCCAGCAGGATCCTCCCATAGCAGAACAACATGAGCATCAGAGGCAGGAGCAGGCAGAAGATGAACAAGCAGCTGACGTAGGAGCGAGATGTGGCTGAGCGCTGATGCCACTGGACTGAGCAGGTGGTGCCGTGACCCTCGGGCCCGTAGCTGCTCCGCAACACAGGACATTTTCTCTGATGTCACATGGTTTAAGGTCAGTAAGTTCCTGTTCTGTGTTGTTTATATGTTCTTCTCAGCCTGGAGTCATTATGATCACTGAAGTCCAAATCTTATCTGATTGATAAAAACTAAAATAGCCAACATTTTACTTTTACAACTTCTTATAGGTTCTTCTTTTAAACACTGCATACTCACCTCCATGGTTTACCCTCATCAGAAAAAATAAATGATTGATCTATTGAGTGAACTGTGGGGTTAACATTGAGGCAGTACAGACCTGCTCCAGCCCAGCAGCGGCGGCAGAGTCCACACCAGTGAGTAGAGCCAGGAGGCCGCCACGGCGAGCCTGGCCCTGCGTTGCTGAGATGATTCTGACTGGGTGCTGTGAAGCAACGCTGAGTATCGCTCAAAGGACAGCAGAGAGAGAGACACCAGGGATACTATACCTGACAGAGAGAGAGATGGTTTTGTCTATTTTGTTGATTTAGTTGTATTCCTTTCACTTAGTGTGTGTTGTCTTATTTTTGGGGCCTCTTTAATCAAGGATGACAATATGAGAAAGTCACCACATATTTGTGTTCTGATACTGATTCCCCTTTTCTCTCTTGCAGTATTAATGCGTGACTCTGGACCCGTGTGCACAAACAAACAATTAAAAGACAATACAAAAAAGCTGCAGTTTTAAAACACAAGTGAGATTTAATGTCTGACTTACATCATTTAAAGAAATAAAAACGTAACATGAGGCAACAATATAAATATGATTTAAAAGACTATAACTCTGCTGAAATGAGATATGAAACACTTTGTTCTTTGTTTTAGCAATTTGATGTATTGATCCCAAGATTATAAAGGGTGACGACATGCTCTGATCTCCACCACTGATTAATGTAGATTGATAATAAGCTGTGGAGCCACACGACCACTCACCGAAAAGTGCATTGGAGAAACCGTACCACCGGCAGCCGTAAGACCCGGTCAGCCACCGGCCGTGCACACTGGCTGCCAAGCTGAGCGGAGTCCCGAAGATGCAGACGAGCATGTCGCTGGCGCTGATGTTGATGAGCAGCAGGTTGACCGGAGTCCGCAGCCAGTGGAAGCGGGAGAACACCAGCAGCGCCATGAGGTTACAGAGGAAGCCCAGCACCAGAATGAACCCGAGGAACACAGCCACCGCGGTGTGACCTGCCCGGCTCAGCCCGGGGTCCGACCCAGAGCTCTGCCCGGTGCTGATGCTGTTGCTATGCTGCGAGAGGGTCACCATGGCAACCGGGTTATCGGCGTATAGAGACAAATCGGAGACAGGAGGAGGTGTCCCTTCAAAAAACAAGAAAGAAAAAGGAATGAAGAGGTGGGGGGAGTTTCCTCAGCCACACACTGAGCATATAGAATTATGACATGACCACAAGATGTTTAAGTAGCCCAGAGCTGCGGATGGAAGTGGGTTAGTCCGTCCCAACTGAGCAGGAAGTGTGTCTGCATCATCTCTTTTTCATGTAACTTAAACCAACCTGACCCTTAAAAAGACAGAAACATCAAGAAGAACAAGGGAAACTCACTTAATTCACAACTGCTTAAACATCTTATCTTTTTAGTGACATTTGTGAAAATCAAATCAGATTAATCTATAGGCCAGATTGGGGACCTACATAGCTGAGCCAGCTTATCAATAATACAAGATGATTCAGGGGATAAGCCAAGAAGTCACTCAGCCTGAGATGCCGAGGGCACATGAGATTGGTGATTATTTCACTATTTTTATTGATTCATCTTTTCTTGAATCTATTTTATCTTGATGAGTGAAATCCCAAGATTGTAAATATCTGAAGGTGAAGAGGAGTTCACCGAAAAGTCAAACCACTCCACCTCGATGTGCTCAGCATCTACCACTGGAGGGGGCTATTTCTCTGACGCATGAAGGGTGTCAGCTGCCGTAAGACCTGCACACGCGTCAGTTCAGAGAAAGTTTATATATATTAAATATATTTTTTTAAATATAAGTTTTTCCCATGAAAACAGAAAATGATGTCATTCATTCAGAGAAACAGATTTGAAGTGAACGCTTTTCCCGCTTCATTGTGTGACAGGTGCATTTACATTATTTTATTAAAATCATTATTTTTCGTTTAATTTCAATCTCACATGTTTGTGTTTATTTTATTTTTCTCAAATTTGCTTCGAGCGTTTAGCTTCAGTCTCGCGAGGGCCCGCGCGGACGTTTCCGTGACGTAGACGGAGACCTTCGTTTCCGTAGCAACTGGGGCCGGTCCGTTAACCGCAGCGACCGTTCAACAACCGGAGCTCACCGGGGTGAGGAGCAGCGGCCAGCGTGGGGGGGGGCCACTATCGTCGGTAACCGGACACCACCGCTGCCGTGCAGGGCATAGAGACGCGGGGGGGGGACGCAGCACCGAGCCCGCGGTCCCGTGCGGAGATGCTGAATATGTGGAAAGTCAGGGAGCTGGTGGACAAAGCGTGAGTACCCGGAGCAGGTGGAGCTGCTCGCCCGCACTCACCCACTCGGAGGCTGCTAAGCTAACCGGTGGAAGCTAACCGGTGATCGGGCAACATCAGCAGCTTCACCCGCCGAGCGGAGAGGGATGCTGGCCGTGACGTCACGGACCTAGCCCCTCAGCTGTTAGCTCTGACTAGCCGGCTAGCTGCCAACCTTCAACCTTGGAGCATAAATAGAACGTGATTGTGTTTTTCTAGTTGTGGCATCTTCTCTTGTGTCCCTTCTCCACTCTGGTTCACCCGGCAGAGGAATGCTGCGATATGATCAACGGGGAATTCATTTGTGTCCGACCCAGAGCGAGAGCTATCCAGTTAGCTAATTCCGCTAAGCTAGCTAAGCCCAGCTCGGCTGTGTCATCAGTGAACTGGTCCTGTTAGCGCTGATGCTGCAGCCGGATCGCGCCCTGTCCCACCTTCTGCCCGCTATCTTCAGCGAGCCTCCACCGACATTACACCCAGACCGGGAGGCGGAACTACACTGGTTGCTAATTTTAAGTGGCTCGATAATTGCACGTTCCCGGCTAATTAGCTGCCAACTCCGCCTCACAGTTGTAGCTACACCGGTCTGACGAGGCCCATGGTCCCAGACACATAACAAAGCTCGTCAGGGACCAAACACATTGTTGTGTAGTATCTAATCCTACCTCAGCTGTTGGTCTCTGCAAAGATGCTTCTCTGTGATGTAGATCTGTGTGCTAACGATTGCTGCAGGTAGTAAACAGTCTAATACAACAACAGAGCAGTGTTGAGGAGTTATAGTCACAGTTTTACCATTTTGTCCATTTGACCATCATTCACACTCAGGGAGTAACAACAAAACAAAGTAAAGTAAATTGTCATTCGGAGGATTTAAATGGTATTTAGTTCTGAAGATGATATTGTTATCATTGATCAATCGGACAGATGTAATCAGGAGCTCTGACCAGGGGTGGGAATCACATGGTAACTCAGGAAAGGATACACAGCCCTCAATAACGATAATAATCACAATACAGTGATTATGTGATCATCAATACATAGGAAGACAATCTTATAACAATCTGTCAATATTTGTCCATCGGAAGAATAATACAAAATGCAGAGTGCAGGACAGAGTTTGAAACAAACTGAGAGTCTGTCTTTAGCAGACACACTGTTCCTTGTCGATGTCCACATGTGCCATCATTCTAGTGTAAAATACCCATAAACTAGCAAAAGTACAAACTATGTACATAACAAAATAACGCTATTTGGTAAAATATGAAGTAGCAGCAGAAGTAACAGTATTATTAGTATTTGAGGGAGCATTAGACACCAGCTCCCAGCTGTTTGTTGTGCCTGGTCTGTCATGATGAATACACTCTATTATTGATCTGCCGCCTCAGAGTGGGCAGTGGCAGCATTGCTCTTCATGCAGATTAAGAGCTAACACTATAATAGAGCCCTCGCTCTGTGTCTGTCTTATGTTCTGACAATAACTGAGTCTAAGGCATCAATTATTTACTTTTACCTAGGAGGGTGGCAGAGCTCGGAGAAAGAGACAGAGGTAGGATAAGAAAGCAACTACTTAGATATTAAGATGTGACAATAAAAAGCAAGGAGCAGAAGATGAATAAACAGAAGTGGAGAAAGACATTTTGAAAAAGGAAGATGAAGTATGATGGGCTAGAGTAGCAGTAGATAAGATAGTCACACGAGAGTTTGTTTGTTTAAAGTTGTAATTCAGTCTGTAGAACAAGCCGTGCCCATAAAGAGATGCAACACAAACACACACAGGAAAAACAAACACAGGAGCAGGTGAGGCCACAAAAGCAAAAAGGACAGGAAGCAGACTGTATGCACACAAACATGACTGTGTGCACTGGTCTGTACACAAGCTTTCAGGAAACTGTCATTTTTCATCAGTGCAGCATTTATTTTCTCTATCTTGATTATTCAATACTTGATTATAGCCATTTTTTGTGATTAGCCTGTATAGCATGTGTGTTTGTATAAGCTTTGAACTAATTGATGAACAAAAAAATATGTTTGTGTCAACAGCACCAACGTGGTGATGAACTACTCGGAGATCGAATCCAAGGTGAGAGAGGCCACCAATGATGACCCCTGGGGTCCCTCTGGACAACTGATGGGAGAAATAGCCAAGTATGTGCAACACGCACACACACACACATAGTGTGTTCACATTCAACTAAAGGTGGTTTATTTAGGAGAAACATCCTGCATGGGTTTTACCTGGATAACATATATATTTGTTTGGTTGTGTGTAGGTCTACCTTCATGTATGAGCAATTTCCAGAGGTGATGAACATGCTGTGGACCAGGATGCTGAAGGACAACAAGAAGAACTGGAGACGAGTGTACAAGGTGTGGTTATATTCTGGTTGGCAGTTTGTTTGTTCCTGGACAGTTTTATTGTTCTTTCCACTTATATACCAAGATATGTGTGAATGCTGTATTTGTATTGTGCAAAGATAAGAGCAGTGCATCTCAATTACTTTCTCGTGTCCAACCTGCATAATCACATATGAATTATAGAATTATGAATGATACAAAAGCTGAGAAAGAGTGAGATGGATTTTTTAAGCAGAGTTCAAGAGAGGAGACGTAACTCAAGGAAGGGAAACCGCTGGTAGAAGAAATCAATTCACTCTTAACAGTTGAGTAAAGTAGAACTGACTTTAAGTATATTGTTGGCGAACATTTCTTCTAGATAAGCAATGATTAGTACGTCCCCTCGTCATTTATGTACCTCTCTCAATTATGTCCTCACTCCATCTCCTGCCATATCTTTGTCTCTCTCTCCCAGGCCTTACTGCTGCTGGCCTATCTGATCAGGAACGGGTCTGAAAGAGTCGTCACCAGTGCCAGAGAACACATTTACGACCTGCGATCTCTAGAAAACTACCATTTGATTGGTGACTTTTTCCTCTTTCTCTCCTTTATTTTGTGTAAATTTGAGATATGTTTTTAGCTGTAAGTGCCAAGACCAACACAGAGATTTGTATATCTGGGCGTGTGTGTCAAAAATAGAAATGGTTCATTCTCTTTCATATTTCATACTAGTCTGTCCATTTGATTTGAATCTTTCTTAAGTAAAAGCCTGATGGTGGTCAGAATAAAATAAATAAATAAATGGAATGTGTACTTGTGTCTGTTTGCAGATGAGAATGGTAAGGATCAGGGCATCAATGTGCGTCAGAAGGTGAAGGAGATGGTGGAGTTCATCCAGGACGATGACAGATTGAGAGAGGAGAGGAAGAAAGCCAAGAAGAATAAAGATAAATACATTGGAGTCTCTTCTGACAGTATGGGAGGAGGTGGAGGAGGTGGAGGAGGAGGAGGAGGAAGCTTTAAGAATTGTAAGTAACTTGAACTATGTCTTCTATGACAACTTCAATCAAATGTGGATTGACGTGATAACACTTCCCTTATTCAAAGCTATGGGAGTTACAGTTTGTTTGAGGAAGGAAGCTGTGTGAAGCAAGCATGTGTCTTTCTGTTTAGATTTAAAATTAGAAGTTCAAATTGTCCAGTATATAATCAAACAAAACAACAAGATATTTTATTTTATTAACCGAACAATGAATCAATACAATATTAAAATAAATATTTGCAGCAGAATATATAGCGATATTCAATAGTTACACAGATTTAGGAGGTTTATATCAGTGGTGTGATGTACTGCTCATGACCTTTGGTTGATGCCTCTCACTGCACTTTCCTGTCTCTTTCAATCCAGCTAATGAGTTGGATCGGAGTAAGTGGGACGAGGACTGGGATAAGAGCAGAGGAGCTTTCCCCTTCAGCGAGAAGCTCGGAGAGATCAGTGACAAGATAGGCAGCACCATCGACGACACACTCAACAAGTTCAGGAAGAAGGAACGAGACGACTCACCCGACAGAATCAGGTAAACGTACACACAAACAATGTTCACGTGAACACGTATATATAGTCTTTCAAAACGTCTGAACAGATGCTTGTATTGAAATGGACTAAGGATGTATATGAAAGTTGCTACTTGCATCCTCAGTTATCAAAATAGCCTATTGTCTTCCTTTGTGGAAAATAAAACTCCCATTACTTGTCAGTTGGTAGTCGTGTGGTAAAACGATCACAAACACACAATAACCCAATATTCTGGTTTGCCATAGTGACAATGAGGAGGACCGAGCATCTAGAAACAGCAGGCAGGAAACCCTGGAGTTCAAAGATGAAGAGGAAACTGTCACAACAAAGAGTATTCAGATCACACAAGCAACAGAAACCACAACCACCACCACACGGAAACGCAGCGGAGCATCGAGCAGCAAGACTCTGGACCTCGGTGCTGCAGCTCACTACACTGGGGACAAGAGCCCAGAAGAAAAGGTGCTCACCACAAACGCTCACACTTATCCTAAAGTGAAACACATTCTCATTCACACATGAATAACTGCCATGTCTCTCTACTTCTCTTGTTAGTCATCAGTCAGACAGTCATCCAGTAGCGGCCTCGCTGACCTGTTAGTGATCGACCCTTTATCGAATCAGAGCAATACAACAGGTAAGAGCAAACACTCACAAACTGGAACAAGAAACAAAGTCCATGAAGATGATTTTAAAACCTGGATGTGTGTTGTGTTATGTAAATCTTTGTTGGAAAAAATGGTTCATAGACTTTTGCTTTTGTATGAATACAATTGTGTTCATCCATCTAGGTGGTAGCTCAGACCTGATCGCTGGTTTTGCTGACTTCTCCTCTCCTGCAGCTTCTGCCAGCCTCCCAACCGCCTCGGGTAAACTTCTTCTTCCCTCTGTGATCTTTGGCAGCTTTCACAATAAACCTTTCAGAAACAAATTATACATATTTGTAAATATGAAGTTATTCAGACAATGGGTAATGAATGAATGGGCCAGTTCTGGTGTCATTTGTCTTCCTGTATCATACATTTTTCAACTAAACCAAACAGGTAAAGTGTGAACTATCTTAAATGCTGATATGTACTCTCTTAGAACATGTTCAGGTGTTGTCTACCATCACAAAAATCTGTATTGTGTATACATTTTTAGAGTGCATGATGGTTATAGTCCAAATCCGTGATGTTGTAGTCACAATTAAACAACTCTCTTGTGGCCAGCTGCTGTATCATCCAATGAAAATGGAGAATTTGGAGACTGGAGCACCTTCTCAGCCAAACCACCAGCGAGCTCTGCTCCCTCTCAGCCTGTCACCAACCTGTTTGGCAGTGTCCAGTCGCCCACTGCCACTAATGCCGCCCCCGGGCCACCTTCTGCTGAGCTTTTTGACCTGATGGGCGGAGTTAACCATCAACTAACCAATCCACACACAACACTGAGTGCGTCTCAGAGCTTGACTTTCTCTCTGGGGGGAGCACCACCAGGAGCAACTGTTGCTATGCCCACAGTGCCCCTTTCTCGCTCTCAACAGGTTAGTGTGGTACACATCACATTATTACCATTATTTAACTATATGTATTTATCAAAGGGTAAAATGATTTGTCATTTCTTTCAGAGCTTGGGAGGCATCACATCTCAGCAGCCCATAGGACAACAGCAGAAGGTTGGCGTCGGAGGTCAGGGATCATTGGGGTCGACATGGTCCGACCCCTCCGTCAATATCAGTCTGGACTTCCTATCAGCAGGCCTCAACCCCACTAAGACGCCGCCCACACTCAACAACATCATCCAGCAACAAGGTATCACGTTTCACTGGGATTCATTTTCTGTGTGCAGATAAAAAAGCTAACAAACGCATTACCCAACGTATCTGCAGGTCTTCAAGTCTTAAAAATCACTGGTTTATCTAAAAACCATATTTAATGATTAATACGTGATATTAGATATTATTACAACATTTTAACTCTGGGATTTGAATTAATAAAGTCAGAGGGATAAAGTGGGTCATGACAAAATTTACCGAACTGTTACACGGCTTCATAACACAAGTGTCAAACTCTTCCCTGTTCATGTCTGCAGGTGTGCCCCCCGTCAACCTGTTGTCCCAGAACTTTGGAGGACTGAACCTGAGCTCCCCGCCCCCTGTGACACCCATCAGACCACCAGCCAATTCCATGATGGCAGGTGGTGCCATGACGATGGGCATGCCTGCATCAATGGCAACTGGCATGCCACCCTCAATGACCACGGGTACCATGGGGATGGGCGGAATTCCAGTAAACCAAGGCATGATGGGAATGAACATGAGCATGAATATGGGCATGACCACTCCGGTGATGATGGGTGGCGTGGGAGTGCCAGGAGTCGGTATGGGCCTGTCACACTCCGTCAGCCCAGCTGTGGTCCCACCCAAACAAGATGCCTTCGCTAACTTCGGCAATTTTGGGAAATGATGGAGTGCAAATGTGTGTGAGTGTGAATGTGCATGTCTGACAGTGTGAAAGCGTGAACCATGGACGGACCGCTGTACTTGAAGACAACCTTGCATGTTTCTCTCTATGCTTCTGCTCTTTTTGGCGAGGTGATACCAGTGATCATTCGCTATCCCAGTCTGATGACACAATCTTTGAAGTGGGGGAGCGCCCCCTGGTGCCCCTCACCCTCTGGTACTTTTCCTGAAGAGCAGGGAAGTTGTTGACCCCACACTCCTCACCTGTTTTATAATATGAACTGCAGGGTCATTACAAAACATCATGACAGAACATTCCTCTCTGTAACTGCGCAGTGAATTCAATCAGTAGGGTCAACTCCGGTTAAAATGGCATCGCTGCCTTCATTTCGCATTGTAGCCCAAAACATCACTTTTAACATAATTTCAACCTACTTCAATCACAAATTTTACTTTAGCAGTTACAGTATCTAACGTTCACAGTGAATGGATGTACAGTAGGAAGAGATTTGTTGATGTGTAAAACGTAACTGAAGCCTTGAATTGCTCAGATATAACAGGGTTACTGTTAAAAGTGATGCTTGTCCTGTACTTTTCATTTTGGATGCCTCTGCCATATTAATGCCCAATGAAAGCAACAGTCAGTATTTTAACTAATATTTCCACTCAACACATCTGCATACAGACACTGTTTATGGTGGTGGAAAATGTCTTAAATAATGAGTATTTTCTAGCCTGCTGTGGGAAAAGAGGGTCATCATCTGCGAGAGTGAACATCATAGTGTAATTATTTAAATGTCTTTCATGTTGAAGGCAGTAGTACACAGCAGTTTTTGGGACACCTCAGCAATGTACCATAACTTAGTATTTTTACCACTGAAGAATTTTCATCTTGCAGCTAATTCTTTTGGTCTCTTGCATATCTGGGCCTCACAAACGATGTACTAAACGCATTAGTTTTTAATAAATGGTTCCTACGGCTATAGCTGAGACCGATCGAAGGGGGTTTTGGGATCCTGGGTGAAGCAAATGTGTGAGAAATGAATGACTGTGTATGTGTGTGTGTGACTTTGTGTATGGATTTAGTTTTCTCTGTTTGATGTGCAAACATGACTAAGCAGAGCCTCTTGTCATTTTCTTAGGCACTGCACTCCAAATGACCAAATCTTTATTTTGTTACTCTCAGAAGGATGATTCCATAGCTGTTAGTTTAATATTTTATTAGTTGACTTGTAAGGTTATGTTCATATTGGAGAACTACTAATTTTTCTTCTTTTTTTTGGTACAGCTCATTTCATTTGATTGTACACTATATTTTCTGTACATCATTCATCATTAAATTAAATTATAACAAATGAAGGTACAGTTTCCTCCTTTCTCCAGTTTCCAGGTTAGTTTGTCTTCATGGTCGTACTGATTTTTACATTGGGTCCTGAACAGGGCTGTAGTCATTTAAAACAGGGAGATGACATCATCTATATTTCTTTTGGGATTAACAACCTCAGGAGAGTTTATACAAAACCTTTTGAATTTCATTTTTTTTAAGGAGGTACAATGTGACAGATGTAGGATAAATCAATCCAATTGGCTAATAGACAACTTCCCTAAACTTACACATGGTCAATAATATGATCACATGAGGGTTTATCCTAAAAAGAACTGTGAAGAAATCAGCATGAATATTTTCTGTTGATGGATGAACATCGCATCATGTTTTTGAAGCGACACAATGTAACTTTTACTGGGCAACAGCGCCCCCTGTAGCCACATGTGGTCAATAAATCAGATGAGCTCTGTGAGCGATCGAGTGGTTTTCATCAGAGCGTTTACCTGCAAAGTCCCACTGTCTATATTACCCATGATCCCCGGCTTTCTGAACCAGAAGAGCTGCAGCTGTAACAAATAAAACAAACTCTGTTTAGAATTCTTCATATTTTAAAGTTTCCTGCTGAATATTGGAGATAAACTGGTTTAAGTCTTTTAATTTGAGCTACATTTCAGCTTTCCTCTTGAACTTGCTGCACCTGGTTCTGACAATATTTTAAGGTAATAAAATATATAATAACATTGCTGCTTTCAGATCCTCACAAATTGTGCATGCAGAATCGAATGGAAGAATCGGTGGAGTAACTTAAGTTGTCAGATGAATGTAGCACTAGTATATTTCCCTCTGAAATGCTGTGGTTCAGTGTGTAAGATTTAGGTGAAAGGGAACTATTGGCAGCAATTTAATGCAGAATAATCCTCATGATGTTTTCACTAGTTCATTTCATCTAAATTGTATGAACTGTAGTTTTCTTTACCCCAGAAAAGGCCTTTTATATTTAAATACTTTATATTTACATCGAGGGGACCCTCTCTACGGAGGCAGCCATGTTTTTTTTTACATCTTTTGAGTTTTTATGACAACTGAAGCTCCCACAGGTTCTTCTTCATGTTTGGAAGGAGAGGGTGAGGTGAGGGGTGTTCAGCTGCAACATGACACTCCAACACTAGACATCACTAAATTCTACACACTGCACCTTTACAGTACAAACTATTGTGTGTGGGGGAAAAAACAAGTAGAAGTACCTCAGGACAATAAAGTATATTTTACACGCACGCACGCACACACACACACACGAACAAAGACATCGTGACAAACAGGAAACAAGCGGACAAGTATCATCCAATCAGATCACACACAGCTCGGACTGCGCCATGATTGACAGTGGCCTTGAGCCAATGGGAACGGGAGAAATCACCAAGGGGCGTTTCCAGGAAGAGAGTGGTTACATTTTCCTGTAATGGCGGACCAGGCAGAGAGCGAGACCATCGGATTCAGCGACAACAGGTCAGATAAAACCAAACGCAGTGTTGAAACGAGCGAAGACTCAGTGGAACATTGAGCACAAACTGAGTTTCAATTCCAAGTTGTCTTTTAGGTTGATAGGTTGCGTTAACCGGCGCTTTTCCTTGTGAATGCAGCCACGCTAGCTAACTAGCATGCGGCTAACTAGCCTCTGTTTCCATTCGGCTCTCCTCTACTGTCCGCTCGTGGCACGCGGTAAATACCGACAGCCCGGTCAAACACCGGCAGACATTTCCCTCCTGCACCGGGATGCTTTACTCACAGAGCCCCGCTGCTTCTGTCCAACACGGCTCCCGTCCTGAGTGTGCAATATGGGCTTATTTGCTAGTGCATTATAGCATGCTAGCTCAGCTATGCTACATTCATTAGTAAGCAGAGGCGCACAACTGTGTTTTGAATGGACCGTCTGTGTGTCAGCCTCGTTAGTGACACATTCACCCACTGAGCGTCCGACTTTAGTTTGGGATCGTAATATATGTTCCATGTACGACCAGCAAGACGTCACCCTGAAGAATTCAGCGTTTAAACATGTCGACTAATGCCCATCACGAAGCTAAGTGCTGTCCGACCCGGGTGGTTGCATCTTCCGGCACGTATTTCTGCAGCTCACATCCAGACACTGTGCACAAGTTTCAAGCACATGAGCTCAGCTGGGAGTGTTCATCAAATCCCCCAATTCAGTCTGCAGCACGTGAAGCCACAGACTCACAAAGACCTGTCTTCATTTACAAGGAGTTTGACGCAGGTGATGTGTCCTCAACATCACTCTGTCAGTCTGGGATCTCTCGAAGAGAGAGAAGACACTGAGTTAAACTCAATCCATAGAAAAACTGTGGCAAGTTATCCAATGTTGCTTGGAATAACCCGCCTGCAGATTACATTAAAAACTGAGCTCTAAGACAGTTTGTTTTTAAGTTACTGCACATTGTAATAATGCATTATCTTCTAAAAGTGAACACAGTCATGCTATCCACAAAACATTTATACTAATTGGTTTTGCACAGACAACAGTGATTTAACTGTTCTTTATTATCCAAGATTACACTGATATCATTGCAGTCTGGAATATAAATATGTGAAGAAATGATACCAATTGATTAAAATGACATGTGACCTGCAGTAAATGTTTTTATACTAACTTGTTTTTTTTAGTGGATGTGAATGAGGAGATTTGGGTTGCTATATGATAAAGTAATTCCTAAGATGGATTTCCTCCAGAATTACCTTTAAAGTTCTTGAGACTGGCAGCTGGCAGTGAGTCCTGTGTGGCATCATTCATTCCTGTGCACTCTGATGTTATGACCGACAAATTGACAATTTGTATTAAACATAAACAAAGTGATATTCAGGAAACAATCACCTGGTTAATAAGATGCCTGTATTTCCCTTTATTGTTGCCCCTGCTTACCGGTAGTAAACGTTAGAATTACCTACAGTCCAGTGGGACGTTTGAATATAATGTTAGCTTGTTAGGATCTAGCAAAGTGGCGATATCTTGGTTCTACTCATTTAACTCATTGTTACCTTGTTGTGATAGAATGGCACAGCAGGCGGTGCGGTTCCGCGGCCCTGCCCCAGCACCTGCGCCTGTCCAGACCCCAGTGTTACGAGGCCCACCACCACTCCTTAGGCCACCACCTCCTCCTTTTGGCATGATGAGGGGTCCACCGCCACGACCCCCGTATGCACGTCCACCCTTTGACCCCAACATGCCACCCATCCCACCACCAGGAGGCATGCCACCACCTATCGGACCTCCTCACTTACAGGTGACTGTTTCCCATTCTTATACTAACATGCATGTTTGATTTCATGGAAGTGAAGGGCTGAAGTCTACATCATACTTCAGTTTTGAGCTTCAGTTTTGGTCATTTGATGGTTGGGTTGTGAGTTGTTGAGTTATTGATACCCAGTTTTTCACGAACCTTCAGTGGTGCAGTCATTTGCCCGGGCAGTGTCTGTAGATAAGCTAACCACAAAGCAAGCTCATAATTCTTGCATGATTATCAGCAGTGTTTGATCTTGGAACAGTACAAACAGAATCAAGAAGGGGCATGTCTAACACAGTTTTTATAATCTCCTTGACCTCTACCATCTTCCTAATTGATTTTAGATGCAGTGTGTTTCCTTATTGAATGATATAATAGTGATTTAGCAGATTTGAATTCATAGAGTTAAATAAACAGGCTGCTGGGTAAATTAGCAATGACTCATCTGAGTGGCCACTTTTCTTTTACCTTGTAGCATCACATTTTGTTGGTGAAGGGAGGATTCATATGTGATTATACGGATTCCGAACCATATACCGCACAGTTTGAAAGCTAAATGCTGTGTCTCTATCCTTTTTTCTGCAGAGACCTCCATTCCTTCCCCCTCCCATCGGTAACCTACCGCCTCCTCCTGGGATGCTGTTCCCTCCTGGGATGCCTCCTGTTCCTACATCTGGAACCCCTGCACTCAACCCTACAGAGGAGATATGGGTAGAGAACAAGACGTCGGAGGGGAAGGTAAGCTGGGAGTCGTATGTAAACACACAGCAGGATTGCTATGCTGGTAAATGCATTCTGGAAAAAGATGGATAAATAATGAATGGTCTCTCAGTATGTCAAAATTAAAGTCCTGTTGTAGAGAGAATTAGTCTTCTGGGGTTTTCTGATGATGTAGAAGTTTTGTGTTCGAATACACATGCTCACATACATGATGCAGTTTGTCACCAAGTTAAAAAGCCTTTTCTGTCTGTTTACCTTTTCACAGGCGTATTACTACAATGCCAGGACCAGAGAGTCATCGTGGAGTAAACCTGATGGTGTGAAAATCATCCAGCAGTCTGAACTCAACCCTCTTCTTGCAGGGACAGGAGCAAGTGGGGGGGTGACTGCAGCCGCCAGCTCAAGCACCGTCAACACTACAGCCAGCACGGCCGCAGCAGCATCCTCTACTCAGGCCCTGTCCACAACTCCCTCCCGCACTCTCACCTCCAGTCCAGACTCCCCCTCCCCTTCTGTGACAATTGCAGGTAATTACTTGGGGTATTATCAATCATACTCACATCCACTCATACGTGAAAGCAAAATTTGAAATCCTCTTGTTTTTTTCCTTTTGCTTTCATAAGCCACTGTTGTAGCAGACCTCACCCCTGTTGCCACGGTAACCTCAACTGTTGGCGTGTCTCCAGTCACTGTGGTGACTGTTTCCACGGTGCCATCACCTGTTACAGCGGTGCAGACTGTGTCACTTCTGCCTGCGGCCCTGCCTCACAGTGTGGCCCAGCCCACCACTGCCATACCTGCCTTCCCCCCTGTCATGGTCCCACCTTTCAGGGTGCCTTTGCCGGGCATGCACATTCCTCTACCAGGTAATAACTGCTAACTCACCAAGAGCAACAAACTTACAGACAAAAATAAAGAGCTGCTGTCACTATGCTACTAACCGGCTGTTAAATCTTAAAGCAGTACTTCAATAAATTTGTCAGTGAGCTCTAGGATTTTGGTTTTAGACTGACATGTAGAGAAAGGATGACCATTAAAATATATTTTAATGGATTAGTATTGGCTAAAATATAGCAGATCAAAAAATGATCCTTTTTGTTGTACTTCACACGATTGAGTTTTTGTCCACCTCAGCCTGCTGATGTTGCTGTGCAAACAGGTGTATAACAGCCTTTTTTACGCATATATGCAAATGAAATCTACTGCTTGTGAGTCAGCAGAATGCACAGATTTTGTCTTAGTAGCTTCATAGTTCAACTCTCACTCACTAGCAGAGAGCAGCAGCATACAAACTGTCAATTCCTCCAATTACAAACGTTAGTTGCATGTCACATCAGCTGTAAAGGATTTACCATCCAGCCAAAAATTATTTCACTGGAAAATATAATGTTGGTGATAAGTTAACCAGTTAAGATTTGATTCCTGATTATTTGTCTGATGTTAGGCTCCTTATCTCTACAAATATTTTGAGACAACTGCCATTTAGTTTTCAAACCCTTTGGAAACCCTGATTCAGCATTACAGGCATATTTATGATGACAAGAGTAAATGAGGATAGCTAGTGGATGCCAGTTCTGTTATTGGAACACCACAGGATTATTTAGGGCAACACAAACTCACTCACAGCTTATACATGTAAATAACATGAATTTCTCTGAAAGTATTTAATACTAGACACAGACGGGTTGAGTGCAGTAGGTTACATATACATGTAAGTTAATGTAAATGCTCCAGTTGGTCCTATGTGTTTGCTTTCAGAGATGTTCCTGTTGCTTTTCTATTCTCCGTAAAATGTCGTAATACTTTTTTCTCTCCGTCCTTCGTTTTTTTTAAAGGAAAAGCTCATTTGGGGAGATCATTTTTTATCAGATAGTTACAGTTAGACAGGGGTAGGCCCGAATTAGAAATTTTGTTAATTCATATTATCAGATTGAGAGCTTCTTGATTGATTTCAAGATGTGTGCTGTACCAACCAACGGATTCACTCTTTCAAATATACCTTTTTTCTGTCTTTGTATCAAAATGTAGATATAACAGTCTCCAAATAAAGATGCATTTCATTTGTATACACAATGTACACTGGGCTCTCAAAGTTAAAAAACATCAAGAGACCTTTATAACACAACAATGATGCACTGTCTAAAACCTCGGCGTGTTTGTCTGCGTTTGTCTGAGTGGGAACAAACACTTTAACACACCATGGTAGCTGATGTCTAGTGTCCTGCTGTGTTCAACCAGATCCTTGCTTGTCCATTGTTCTTTCAGGTGTAGCAATGATGCAGATAGTAGGTGCACCCTGTGTAAAGGCAGGCCCCAGCGCCAACGGTAAACACCCCACCGCTCGCCTCTCAGACCCACAGTAGATGGCATGGTAGTGAATGATGTCTACATGAGTCATATGGTATATATTGGACTGTGTTGAATGCTGTGAACATGATCCATTCAGTGTACAGAGGTGAAACCTCTCCCATTTCAACAAACAGACAATGCAGAATATTAGCTTGATACTGAATATACTCACAGACTTCACATCTCTGGATTAAATGTGTCATGCGAACCATTTCATCATCACCATATTTTAGAGTGTAGCTCTGGACAATGTGCTGAAGTCTTGTTTCCAGCACATTCTTGTTAACCCATCATTAATGTTTGACCGTGCTTCTACCTTTAGATTGACATGTCTTATTCATGATGTCCTTATTCTCAAGACATCACTGAAATACCTCGGGATTCGCTGAAATACTAATGGGAAAGTGTTATGGGAAATGTAGTTTATTTGATTATTAGCACTCTTAGCATGCCAAAAGGTTTTAAGTAGTGTTTCAGACAATGGCTGTGACGTTAGTAGCGACAGGAGTGATATTGAAGCAGTTTATAGAAGAGTTTGGTTTTGCTGACATGTTTTAGGAGAAGAACAAGGGGATCTCTGCTTGTCTGCTTTGTTAGTTTTTTAAAAGACGTTCACAAAGTTTGGGAACACCGCAATGATTTACAAGGAAAGTCAAATGTTTTATTTAAGTCTCTCTCTACTTCGGAGGCTGAGAAAAGATTGGAAATTCTGTCAGCTCTTCAGAGAACTCTCAGGTTTTAGCTGGTGGTTTTTCAAACAACACTTTGTATGGCACCTTAGGTCTTAATGGGTTAAACTGGAAATGCCCCTTGTCCTCGGGAAGTGGTAGGCCCTTGTTTTGCTTTGTTTAGTCCGACTGGTAAATGAGAGTTAATTTGAAAATCAGTAGCTAAATCGTAAAGTGAACCAGTTAGGAATACAAGTCGTGGTCATGTGGTTGTCCTCTTGTCCTCTTTTGTGGCATGGTTGTGTGTTTGTTCATGTATGTGTGTTTGCTGTCTGTAAGTTATGTTTAGACTGCAGCAGTTTCTTCTTTTCACTCTAATAATCTACTCCTCCACACGTTGAGGCACATACTTTTAATGTTGCAGTTAATCAGTTTTATGCTGCCTGTGGAGCTCAATCTCTTACCTCTGGTTTTCCTAGTTCATGTTGATTACAAATGGGCAACCTGGAATATGACTCGCCACAAAATTACATATAAACAAATGCCTGATAGAGGTTAGTCCACCACATTGTATTGTATTGTTGGTTAGGACAGAAAGATGACAGTTGGTTAATAATGGTCTGTCTCTTTCCTCTCTGACTGATTACAGGCATGCTTCCTGGTATGGGCCCGCCTTTAGTTTCCATGATGCACCCCCAGCTGGCTCTCTCGGCTGCTCCTGCTTCCATGGCCGGATCGTTGCACCTTCCAGAGTGGTCAGAGTACAAAACAGCTGATGGGAAAACGTACTACTACAACAACCGAACACTGGAGTCCACCTGGGAGAAACCACAGGCCCTGGTGGAGAAAGGTAGGCATTGCTCACAAGTGCACACAGAAAAGTTAAAGCTTTATTTGTTGAGCTTCATTATTAGTAATCTTTGTTTGTGTGTGTCTGTTTGTCTGTATCAAGACCAAGGCAGTTGGGTTCACTTTTAACACTTTCTCTGTACTGTTATCAGAAAAAGAAGCAGAAAAACTCAAGGAGCGTTTGGCCCAGGAGGAAGCTGAGGCAATGGAGATGGAGGATGAAGAGAACAAAAATGAAAACATGAACAATGAGAAGGAGGTGTGTGAAAAGATGAAACATAAAGTTGCTTTGTTGCGATAGGATAACTAATTCAATATTATCACTTAATTTATGTCCATTATAATACATGTTGGATTTTTTTTTTAAAAGCACCCGTATATTTTTATATTAAGGGTATTTTTTTACTTTCCGGTGAAATCGGTTAGATATCTCAAATCTCAATACATGTAACTAGAATTAATGCGAAAAGACACAGAGAATTATAATTTTTTATGTTATCGGTGTAAAAGTAGTTCTGGTAAATTTGTATGATTCAGGCACTGTTATGCTCTATAGCTATGTTATTTCTCTTTTCTATCAAGGAGCCTAAAGAAGAAGAGATGACAGAAGAGGAAAAAGCCGCCCAGAAAGCCAGGCCTGTAGCCACCAACCCTATCCCTGGCACACCATGGTATGCACACCTCAACGCAGAACATGTTATCTACACTGCATTCATATTTTCTCTACACTTAGTGGCTCTTCTTGATGACTGTGTGTGTCGGATCAATTTATCTCAGGTGTGTGGTATGGACGGGTGATGATCGCGTGTTTTTCTACAACCCCACAACACGGCTGTCCATGTGGGACCGACCCGAGGAGCTGGTTGGTCGAGCTGACGTCGACAAGCACATCCAGGAGCCGCCACACAAGAGAGGCCTGGAGGACAGCAAGAAGACAGGTGTGGACAAAGACGCACTCGCATTCAGTCAGTAATTATCACATTGCATAAAGCACTTGATTTTTAAAATTTCTGTTCTGTTTCTGTTATTCTAAACACTGTACTGTCCTATTTATTTTGTCTGTGTGGTCGCACACAGGAATCAACAAGGAAGAGCCAGAGTTAGCGATGGCTACTGAAGAAAATCTAGATGAGGAGCCAACAAAAGCCAAAAAGAGGAAGTAAGTTTCCCAGTAAAACTTGTAAAATACTCACTTCATACTCCTCTACTATCCCATTTACTTTTCTCTAAATTCCTTTCACATGTTTTAATCTTGCCTTCGTCTGTCTCCTTTTTTACAGGAAGGAGGAGCCAAAGGAGGCGGACTCAGAGAAGGAAGCAGCAATGGAGGCAGAACTCAGAGCTGCCAGAGAAAGAGCCATAGTGCCTCTGGAGGCCAGGATGACCCAGTTCAAAGAAATGCTGCTGGAAAGAGGGGTAACACAACTCTTATGCTGATTGATATTTTAAGGTAAAGTTTATTGGTCTTTGTCTGAAGACACACCATCACAAGACTGGGCTTTTAGGCTAATGTTTTCCTGGCAATTCTTTTAATGAACCTTGTTATTCCTTTAATTGTTCTCACATGTTGATAGTATTTTATTGTCAAGGACAAATTTTACATAATAATGTTCCTGGTTTTGTTAGTAAGTGGTCATAGTTAACAGTTGATATCAGACAGTGGTGGTATATCGTCACAGATCAGTGTCTAATACCACTGTTCTTCTTCACATGCAGGTGTCTGCATTCTCAACTTGGGACAAAGAGCTTCATAAGATTGTGTTTGACCCTCGTTACCTTCTGCTCAACCCAAAAGAAAGAAAACAGGTTTGGTCCCTCTTGCTGTCTTGTGTTTCTGTCTCCTCCTTTATAACTCATTCTCATTTTCTCATAGTATTGTCATTACCATAAGGGCCATGCTTAAAAATCCTTCAGTCATAGGTTTGTGGTTCATGTCCATTTTAGGTGTTTGATCAGTATGTGAAGACGCGAGCAGAGGAGGAGAGGAAGGAGAAGAAGAACAAGCTGATGCAGGCCAAAGACGAGTTCAGGAGGATGATGGAAGAGGCTAAGTTCACACCCAGGTAAACAGCTTTAAGATATTTACAGCTTTGGCATAAATCTACTGATATTTACTCAAAGGTAAATAAAGCCATTTTCTGACATGAACTCCTCAGAAGCTTGCAGGCTGCTTCCAAAGTATTAGTATTTAACATGAGATGTAATTCATATATATCTATTTTTCAGGTTGTGCCAAAGAGATAATATTTCTGAGATGTTTGGAACTCTTTTTTTTATTTGCAGAACAACGTTTAGTGAATTTGCGATGAAGCATGGCCGCGACCCGCGATTCAAGACCATAGAGAAGATGAAGGACAGGGAGGCCATCTTTGTGGAATTCATCACCGCTATGAGGAAGAGGGAGAAAGAGGATTCCAAGTCCAGAGGAGAGAAGGTAAAACTCACTGGCACGTTAAAATCTCAAGTTGAAGGTATAATGAACTTTTGGGCAGATTTCTGATTCGTTTAAATATTTGTATGTCTGGTTTCAGGTGAAGTTAGACTTCTTTGATCTCCTGAATGAACAGCACATAGAGGGAGGCCAGCGATGGAGCAAAATTAAAGAGAGGCTAGAGACGGACCCACGATACAAGTCTGTGGACAGCTCTGCACTCAGAGAAGAACTTTTCAAACAGTACATCGAGAAACAAGCCAAGGTGGGAGCATCTCTGCTTGTTTGAAACATGAATTATGTGTAAGGGACAGTGAAATGGAGCGAGGATGTAAAATTGTAATTTCTCTTGTTATTCATTCTCATTTTTTGCCATGTTTCTCTGAATTTTTTTGAGAATTTGCATGAGAGTATGATAGAAACCCAGCTATTGTCGGCATCCCATCACAGACCATGTGTGTCACACCCCACAGAACGTGGACATCGACAAGGAGCGAGAGTTGGAGCGGCAGGCTCGTATCGAGGCCAGTCTCAGAGAGAGGGAGCGTGAGGTTCAGAAGGCCCGATCAGAACAGACCAAAGAGATCGACCGAGAAAGGGAGCAGCACAAGAGGGAGGAGGCCATCCAGCATTTTAAAGCGCTCATGTCTGATATGGTGAGATTCTCTGCAGATTTTCATTTTTGAATGAAATGTGCTGTATTTAAAATTTCACGAAGTCTTGATATGTCAACAGTTTGACATTTTTAGATATAATGAAGAAAAAGTAAAAGCTGATTCTAACCTTTCAGACAAAAGTCTAGTTGTATCCATTCAGTCCCAAAGGAAAGAAGTCAGATGCATTTTGACTGCCGCAATAATCACATTCCTACACATTTGTGAAATCCAAGTAAATTTGTAGGAGCACAATTTTAACTAGTGCCTTTCAGCTAGAACCATTATAATTTCATAATTTCTTCCACAGGTACGTTCTTCAGATGCAACGTGGTCAGACACGCGTCGTAACCTGAGGAAGGACCATCGTTGGGAGTCGGCTTCACTGCTGGAGAGAGAGGAGAAGGAGAAGCTGTTTAATGAACACGTAGAAGCTCTGGCCAAGAAGAAGAAAGAACATTTCAGGCAGCTTCTGGATGAGACTAGCATGGTGAGGAGTAAAAACATGAAGCGAGAACAGTCAACAGCAGGAAAAGTGACCAACTATCTTTAATAAGCTTTTTTAATTTATTATCTGTTTGCTTTTTTCTTATGTGTGATAAAAAATGTGGTTACCTGGGTTCGGACAAAAAATTAGAAATGATAATTTGGTTTCAGTTATAACCAGAGAGGCAAGAAGGAAACTGATACTCCAGTTTTTAAGGGGATATTAATGTCCATCTAAAGTGTCTATTTAAATGCTTTATCCATTGTTTTTAACAACCTAGGTCAAGTTGATCACTGGTTCATTTTATGAGCTCATCGATGGGTGTTTGTGTTGTAGATCACCTTGACAACTAGTTGGAAGGAGGTGAAGAAGGTCATCAAAGAGGATCCTCGCTGTATTAAGTTCTCTTCCAGTGACAGAGTAAGTCTTTTCATGAGAAACCTCACTGTTATTTTGTTTGTGTGTAATAATATATTGATGAAATATGAGCTAACCTGTCAACAAGTCTGTCTTTTCTCTGGGGACATTTTGACTTACAAACCTAAATTACCTTTTTCTGGTTGAAGTTCCCCGCTCAATCCAATCACTGTTCTTTCCACTTAAATATAAAAAGCCTTGACCCTGAACAACATGTGCATTTATCCACACATATCTCTGAAGGTCTTCTGCACGTGTTATATGATATGTTCCGAAAACAACAAAAAACTGTTGGAATACAAAAACACGCTGAATCAAGTAGTTTACAATATTGTTCTGCAGAAATGTTTGTCAGCACGAAGACTGATCTGTTCTGTACATGTTAAACCAGTGAATTCATTTCATATCATCAGACTTGTAGCAAACTATGTCACTAATGCAATTTACAGTAATTTAGAAGTTTGTTGACTCATTCGGGGCAAGTGTCACTTATAGGAAAAGCTTAGGTATTTATTGAATTATACAAATGGTGGTGTGGTTTTAGTAACTTTACTTACAGTACTCACTGTACTGTATTTGATTTTTAATGTGTGATGATCTGTTCGTCTGTCTGTGTAGAAGAGACAACGTGAGTTTGAAGACTACATCAAGGACAAGTACATCACGGCCAAAGCTGACTTCAGAACGTTGCTAAAGGAGACAAAGTTCATCACGTACAGGTTTGTACGCTCACTGTCACATAGTAGAGAGGCATTAACAAAGCATGTTATTAATAGCATTTAAAATGTTACAAATGATTTTTGAGCACATTCAGTATAAATATCTTGGTGTTGCAGTGAATCCTGCACAGGGACGATATTGTTCATAGTTTGACCATCCTGCCTTCTTCCTGTCTGCCTCTGTCTAGGTCAAGGAAGCTTATCCAGGAGTCAGAGCAGCATCTGAAGGACGTGGAGAAGATCCTTCAGAATGACAAGCGTTACCTTGTTCTGGAGTGTGTCCCAGAGGAGCGCAGGAAGCTCATTATGTTCTACATTGAAGACCTAGACCGCCGCGGGCCGCCACCTCCCCCCACGGCCTCTGAGCCCACCAGACGCTCTACCAAGTGACAAGTCGCATCACCAACTCGGCCAGTGTCCTTCACGTCCTTGCCCTCCACTCGGCCAGAGCATGACATCCCCCCAACATCCCCCTCATCCCCGCCCTCCTGGCCAGTGGCTGGCCTTGCAGTGTTATGACTGGGGGTTATGTTGCTTAGAGATGTACCAGAGAAATGAATGGTAAAGGTCTCTGTGTTATGTCGCCTCTTAGCCGTGAATTAGCCCTGCATTCAACACTACAGCAGGGAGCAGAGGTTACCTGATCTCAAGGTGACCCTTGACCTCTCACCTCTGACTGACCACATTTGAGGGAGAGAGGGATAGTGATGAGGCTGCTGCCCAGGCAGCCACAGAGGTGTAAGATAACCGATGTAAATGAAGAGGAGCGTGTGTGGGAGTGTGTCTGTGAGTGTGTGTGTATGCATGTGTCTGAGGCGTCCTTAAGCCTTACTTCTCCACTGTGCCACTTACCAATTCAGCGGCTCAGTGTGAATGTTAGTTTCTGCTCAGTGGTTTACTCCGATGTTGCAGCAGTTTCTCTGTTGAATAAATAAAGGCAACTTCCACTGTTTTTCAATTTGTCGTCCTGTGGATTTTATGACTCTGAAAGTCTGGAACTCATCACATTGAGAAAATAGTCAAACTAAACCTCTTTTCATTAAGGAGCAGATGAACCTCCAGAAACCTGTTGTCGGGCCCCTATTGACAGTTAAAGCAGTTAAATGATTTCACCTGACTATGTGAGCAACCAATCATCTAGAGCTGAAATAAGTACGTTTATAGGCCGATTTGATGTTGGTACAAAATGATTTTTTAAAGTTCTCATTAGTGATTATTTTAATCAAGTAAGAAGCAGCTTCTTAAATGTCATGTTATGTTTCTGGTTAACTATGATGTTAAATAAAACCTAAGGGACTTTTGGCCTCTGATTAGACAAAAAAACGTTATACGTTATCTGAATATGTAAAAATGGGCATATTTCACTATTTTGACATTGTTTACACTTTTGGTTTGTAGTAACCTATTGATGATCAATCACTTCATAAATTAGACTAAAACCAGATTATATTTTATCATCCACTCCACCAGATAGAAATAAAGTATATATAAGTTTATATATAAGATATTTTAGTTTGCATCCAGTCATAGTATATACAGTATATACAGCCCACTTTTTATTTTCTTAAAATAAGTTACTGTACTTAGATATTTTATATCACATAGAGTCATTGAGTATATACAGCCCACATATGTTTAATTTAATTTATATACAATCAATGTGTTGTGCATATTTCCTAGTTTCACGTACACGCTTTGATGACGTAAGCAGCTCAGACGCTTGTGATTGGCTGAGACGAGGCTGCGGTTCAGGTGACGTCATGTTGCCGGATGTAAGCGGTCCCTCAGTGAAGTCGCCACCGTCACGTTCAGGTGGTTTAATACACGATCTCTCAGCTCTGCTTCAAAATAAAACAGAGATGAACACGGACGGTGGATCTGAGTAAAGACGGAGTCCAGCTTTAACTGGAGCCGAACCAGCCGCTGCTCCTCTCCTCTCCTCCCCGGCTCTGCTGCCGCTATGGACGGCTCTCTGCTGCCGCTGCTCGCCGCGCTGCTCTCCGCCTGCTCGGTTGTCGGAGACCCGGAGGGACACGCTCATGTTGACGGAGCTCCGCCTTCGAAAATAGGCAAGAAAGCCGGGGTCCAAACACCACAGTCGGCCGCTGGTTGTAGCTGACGTTTGCGTCCAGCTACAGGCTAATATCGATGAGCTAATAAACGGACATTGAACGGAACATCCCCTCATTTTACACGTTATGTTTATGTCTGTGTGCTGCTGCAGCTTTAGGTATATGTAGCTGCTGTGTTGCTAGCTAAATTTAAGGTGATCATTCTTTCCCGTTTTAGTTCGATTTTACTAAAGATCCATGTTTCCACATTCATCCAAACATGATATTCAAGTTATTAGAGATCATCAAAATCTGGTTCATTGTCCAAATAGGTTTCTAGAGATTATAACAAAATGGTCAGAGCAAAAATACAAGGACAACACAGCTGAACAGAGAGAAACAAACTTAAGACCATTATTTACCTTTTTTTTTTTTTTTTAACATGACATACATTCTAGAAATAACAATGTCATAGGGCTCATTTTCTAATATATATATACATATATATATATGTATACATAAATACACATTTATAAAGAGACAGTGTGGTTTTCAGAAACTCTCACATTCTAAAATTTCACTCTTCTTCTCTGATCCCCTGTTCTCCAGCGGTGATCGGGGCGGGGATAGGAGGCAGCGCCACGGCCCACTTCCTGCGCCAGCACTTCGGCCCTGAGGTGCAGGTGGACGTGTTTGAAAAGGGTGAGGTCGGGGGTCGTCTCGCCACCGTGACCGTCAATCACAATGACTATGAGTCTGGAGGTTCCATCATTCACTCCCTCAACCTCCACATGCAGGAGTTTGTCAAACAACTCGGTGGGTGCTCAAACACACACACACGTCATAGTTTGTGAAACATAGTAAGAAATATTGATATTTTGAAGAAGATATTCTGTCCTTTTTACATTAAAAGTGAACAAACTAAGAAAGAAAGTCCCCCCCGCCCTGCGTCTGTGTGTTCTGTCCTTTGTGTTTTCTTGTGTTGGCCCCTGAAGGTATGAAGTACCGTCGCAGCGTGGCGGGAAAGACGGCAGTGTTTAATGGCAAGGAGATGATTCTGGAGGAGACAGACTGGTACCTGCTGGACCTGTTCCGACTGTGGTGGCGCTACGGCATCAGCTTCATACGCCTGCAGATGTGGGTGGAGGAAATTATGGAGAAATTTATGAGGTGAGCCAGAAATGTGAATCGTTGATGCACAGATATTTCGCTAATGATCTGTTGTTCCAATTCAAGATAAGAATGACTCATGTAGTATGTCCATCTGTGTTTACATGCACATTAAAGGATATACAAGTACCAGGCCCATGGCTACGCCTTCAGCTCGGTAGAGGAGCTGCTGGACTCTCTGGGAGGGAGTGGTTTCATCAACATGACACGAAGGCCGCTCTCCGATTCGCTGCTGGAGCTGGGTGTGTCACAGCGCTTCATCGACGAGGTGATCGCACCCGTCATGAGGGTCAACTACGGGCAGAACGTCAGCATCCCAGCCTTCATAGGTCAGATGAAATGAGCGATGGAGTGATGGTGCGGTGGAATTAGAGTGAAGGTTGCAGTGTTGAAATTAGCAACATCATAGAGAGGAAAGAAAGAGAGGAGACACAGGAGGGGGTGGGAGGAGCAGGTAGATGAGAGTAGCAGAGAGGAAGGCAAGGTGAGAGGAGGGTGCGGACTGTGGGATCATGGGAACAAGAAAACGTGTGGGCAGCTTACAATTAGCTTATAGAACTTGACACTGTGTTGTGAGTGACTGTGTGCGTTTTTTTTCAGGTGCTGTGTCTTTAGCTGGTGCCCAGAACCACCAGTGGGCGGTGGAAGGAGGAAACAAGCTGGTGTGTTCTGGCCTGTTGAAGATAGCTAACGCTAACCTGCTGCAGGCAGAAGTCAACACCATCTCCCCCATCCAGACAGGTCCTTACTCCTGATATTGTCTGAATGCGACCACACCGAGCAACTTATTTATTTTTATACAGTTTTAAATGGATTTTCAGTTTTTGGAGTGACACAATCAAACAGTCCAGTTTGTGGCATATACTGTACAACCCTTGTGCATGGCAGGAACAACCATTGTTTGGGGTTGTCTGTCCCATCCTTGTGAGCATGAACTCTCGAGAGGGAACATCTTGGGTACAAATGTTTTCAGTGGTTAAAGTCACAGTGACATAAGTCTGGGAAAAACATGTATGTAGACTGAAACTGCACCGGATGGCGAAGGCGTACAACCACAGGACTAATTCTAGTTTTGAAATGCAGTATAGTGTTGACACTGACTTTGTGTATTTGTCTTGTAGGGGAGTCGCTCCAGTACCAGCTGAGCTTTACCACTGCAGCAGGAACTGAATCAGAGCTGTATGACATCGTTGTGTTGGCGACGCCGCTCCCGGCCAGTGTCGAGTCTGGAGTCCAGTTCCAGGGTTTCACACCTCCCTTTGACCAGCTCCCCGGCAACTACCACAGCACTGTAGCAACCATCGTCCACGGTTACCTCAACACCTCTTTCTTTGGCTTCCCCGACCCCCGCCTGTTCCCCTTCGCCAGCATCTTGACATCTGAGACACCCGATGTGTTCTTCAACAGCGTGGCGAGCATTTGCCCCGTCAACATCTCGTCAGGGTTCCGGCGTAAGCAGCCTCAAGAGGCTGGAGTCTATAAAGTATTCTCGCCACAGCATCTGGAAAAGTCTCAGCTCAAAACACTCTTCAGGTCAGTCACTTCCTTCCTGGATAAGTCATCATAAAACCAGCAAACATTCAAGAATCGGTCTGCCTATGTGCAACAAATGCCATGCCACACTGATTGAACTTGGTGATTATGCTGTCATATATATGAATACATTTACAGTTACACTTCTCCATCTTGACTGTTCTTCTCATCTTTAGGTCGTACTACTCGGTGCAGGTGACAGAGTGGCAGCCCTACTCTCATTACAGCAGCAGCCAGGGTCTGCCGCCTGTGGAGCTCCATCCCAACCTCTACTACCTCAACGGCATCGAGTGGGCTGGCAGTGCCATGGAGATGAGCTCAGTGGCTGCCAAGAACATCGCCCTGCTGGCCTACCACCGCTGGAACAGACAGGTGGACATGGTGGACCAGAGAGATCTGATGCACAGAATCAAGACGGAATTATGACCAGAAAGTCACAACACGCTTAATTGCGGATACATATCCAAGTGTTTGTGGAGGGAGGTGGAGAGATGGTTTCTGGGTAATTGCGCATCCAAAAAAAAAAGGTCTTCAGGGGTGCATTCGACTCTGAAGAGGTGAGATCCATCCCAGGACCCTCTGCCAGCGTGGATTTGAATGGACCAGGGCATATGGGGGTATCAGCTCACACGCACTGCGTGAGTTTTGAGCCGAGAAGAAGAATCTGTGAACTTCAGTCACTTCACTGGTGATCGTCACACATTCATCATTCAAACACTGTTCTTTGTTCTCAGTTTTTCTTGGAAATAGAAATTAAACAAATGAGTCCAGGAAGCAACACATCCGGCAGCGTCGCTCTGAGGTGGAAACTTAGGACGAGCTTGATAAAACTTTTCTTGAGTCGGGTGCTGATTGAGTTCTTGAATTTTTCTAAAGATACGTAAGATATATCTTTATACATGTTATATACAGAACAAAATATGTTGCTGATACAAACAGAAAAACAACTCAGTAAAAGCCGGTTTGATTTTGCTAATTGCATCGTTGTCTGTGCCAGGGACACATCAAATATAGTATATGAGGCATGTTACCGTATTGTTAAATGATTGGTTGGTAATACTCGTAGTTGAATTGTTGCTGCAGGCAGCTTTTCTCCAGGAATGAGGAAACCAAGCAACAGTGGAAAACACCAGCTGATATTTATCTCAGTAGAAAGTGAATGCACTGAATGGAGATTGTTTTTTTTCAGAGTTGCTGGTGCTCTGTGTAAATCAATATTCCTGTTTGCACGTCAAGACACTTTGACACTTGTCGGCTGAAGACTCAAAAGAGGAATGAGACAGATGAACGGCGGCTTTTTGTCTGTGCTGCAGCAGCTTGTGATTTAACTTGAGGCACATAAACCAGCATTGACGTCTAATCAGAAACAACTGCAGCAACGCCGTCACCTTCGGACTGTTGGAGATGTCGTTAATCTCATTTCAGTAGCATTTTTGCAAAGTAATAAAATAATTATTTATTCTGACTCACAGTCGTTGCCACTGGTGCTCTGCTCTGTTTGACTATTTCATCATCTCCCCTCTCCTCCTGCTTTAGTTGCACAATCCTCTGGAAAAAAACATCTTTCTTCAGTGAAGAATTGAGCCATCAAGCTCACTGGACAAAATAAAAGCAGAGGACAGATCTGTGGATCTGCAGGGGGGCTGGAGCCAATCCCAGTTAACATTGGGCGAGAGGCACGTTACACCCTGGAGGCCAATATATACAGACAGTTCACATTCACACATACGGGCAGTTTCGACTCTCCAATTAACCTAACCCGCAATCTGCATGTTTTTGGACTATGGGAAAATGCCAGATTATACCAAGCAAACACATGAAGACATGCAAACAGAAAGACCCCGGCCCAACCGGCATTCAAACCAGGAACGTTCTGGCTGTTAGGCGACTGTGTTAATGACCACTGTGCCACCCTTTTATAATAAGGTTGAGAAAACACATGAAGATAAAATTAGATATACCACTTCCAACAATGGATAGTGTTGAAAAAGATTTGGCGGCATTATAAGAAACCACCAACTGTTGTTTATCTTCAAAACACTTTGAGAAATGCCTTCTTTTAATAATGTACATTTACTGTGGATTACTGGACTGTTCACATTAAAGGGCTTCAGTTGTGATGTGACTGTGGCATGTGATAAGAAAACACTGCGACCCTTTAACCTGAAGAAAGTCTTTCCAAGATGGAGTCAGAAATTAAAATAAAGGCTGTTTATCTTTTGTTCTGCACAGCTGACGTTCAAGGATTTACTGTATGTAGAAAAAGTATCCACTCGATGTAAAAGAAAAGACAAATAAACACAATGAGCATTATGGAAACATGTAGTTGTTTTTTTTCTCTCCAGAGTTTGCTCTGTTGTCATGGTGATGGATCTGATAACATCATTTCTACCTCAGCACATTTTCAGGACTTCTCATCTGTGTTGGAATAAAAATTGATCATGATGAAGACCATGCGATGAAGGGGAAAGCTCCTGCATGACCTTGTGGGATGTATGACACCTGTGCAAAAACAAAAGTACAGTCTGTTTATTTGTCAGGGGTTTTGCGCAGTGTTGATGTCCTTTACTTGAAAGTACAAATAAAACAATGTTAAAGTTCTCGATTACAAGTAAATGACCTTCATTTAAAAGAGAAATTAAGAGAAACAAACAGGTAAAGGAATAAACTTCTACATTTCATAAAGACTTGTTCTAAGCAAACAACGTGTCAGGTAAGAGAAGGATGTTCCTTTTCAACGTCTTGAGGACATTTCTTGAATAAAATAAGCAAGAAATAAAAATAATCTGTCTCTAACAAATCTGAATAATAATCCACTAAGAAAAAACACTTGTCAGAGGTAAATAACAGGAAAAAAACATCTGTTCGAATCCTTCATCGTCTCAGATTTTTGTGAAGTGAGTTTTTTCCCCACGAGTGAAACATGTCATGATTTTCCACCGAGGGAGAAGCGGGACGATCGCAGCTTTTGCTTCCCTCCTTCCCGGCCACCGTAATGCGGAAGTCAGACCCACGTGGTTAATCAAAACATCATGGCGGCTGGTTTCAAGTGAGTTTCCTCGGACCTCAGCTGTTTCTCACACATGTCGCTTTAAAGACGTGTTTTACTCTCGTGTCGTGTTTGATTCAAGTCTGACGGAGGAATAGTTCGTTAGTAGACGATGGGAACAGAAACTAGGGGGCGCTGTGACCTCGACTGTTCGTAACTGATGTTGGTGAATCTCAGACGTGACGCGGTTCTGATGGATTCATTATTAAATCAATTATTTAAATTCTGACTGTCAGACAATCGATTACACTTTCTCTGTACAATACGTTTATATTATATTAACTTGTATTATTGTATCTTATATCATCTTATCTTTATCATTCCGCAAAAACCGTATACACCCACATACCTTTTTATATTTATATTATATTATAAACTATTCTATACCTGTATATTAGTACACATCCTTTTATTGTTTATACTCATAATAACAGTCTAAATACGCTTGTATTCGTCTATTTCAACATCTCCTTAGACATAATGCACAAATACAGTTTACACCCTCGTTCTGTGTAAATATTCTTTACTCAAGTATATTTCTATACAACAGTATTTTAGCTCGAGGTGTGTATCATGTACGTACTCTGTGTTTTTATTCTCACAGGACTGCTGAGCCTCTGGAATACCACAGGAGCTTCCTGGTCAGTGATTGAAAACATTTGTCTTTTGACTTCAACGTTACACATGTGTGTTTGTTTTTATAACAATATAAAATTCCAACTCTCCTCCTCCAGAAAGAAAACTGCAGACCTGATGGACGAGAGTTGTCAGAATTCAGAACCACAACACTGAACATCGGTGAGACTCAGCTGATGGAAACAAATATTATGTGTGAAATCATCACATTTTAAAGCTGTTTTCAGTTACTTATCTAAACAGCGTGTTGTACTCAATACGACAAGACTGAAAGTTCGGTCTTTGGTTTTTGAATCATTGTAAAGATCATTTATTTTATTATTATTATTTATCTGAATTCTTAACAATGTTGATCAGCCATTATTGATCAGCACACGATCAGACACATGCAAAAGACTGTGGTATCATTTCCTCTCTCAGGGTCTATATCCACGGCAGACGGCTCAACCCTGGTGAAGTTTGGAAACACTACAGTGATCTGTGGGATCAAAGCGGTAAATGATCGTGAACCCTGTTTCACTGATTCTGGATCAGATACACAGATGTTTACTCTCGTGCTTTCTTTTCTCGTGCAGGAGTTGACGAATCCTCCAGTGGAAGCACCTGGTAAAGGCTACATTGGTAAGTACAGTATGAAGGTGTCAAGTGCAGAAGTAAGTGCTCTGGGTGAATATAGACCAACACTCACTTTGTGCCTAATATTATGCAGCGTTACGTAAAATGCAAACTCACACACTCATAATTATTAGTCCGCTACACATACCTATTGTTTTTTCATCGAGATCGCAAAGTTAAAGAAAGTTGAAAAAAGAATCCGGACCCACATCACATCCTTGATTCATGGAAATCTTTCCATTAGTTTTGAAGTTATCTTCCTCACAAACAAACGTTAGTTTCACTCTCTGGACAGATTAAAAATGATTGAATATTATTTTGAGCTGATCTTTGTCTAATCGTGTTTCTAATGTGACTGTGTCTCATGTATTTCCCCTTCTGATGTGTTAATATCTGTGTGTTGGTTTTTTTAATTTAGTAACTGAGTTTTGTGTATGTGTTGCTTCTGTGGATCCTAATAAACAAACCAACACTGACTGCAGCTCTCTGTCCGTCCTCGTTAGTGCCCAACGTGGACCTGCCTCCTCTCTGTTCCTCGCGCTTTCGACCGGGCCCGCCAGGAGAACAGGCCCAGGCCGCCAGCCAGTTCATCGCAGATGTAATCGAAAGGTCGCAGCTGAATTTAACAGACATTTCTTAGCTTTCATCAGCGAGTTGCTGCTTTCAGACGTGAACTGAACTCTGGATAATCTGCAGACATTCTGCTGAGCTTCTCCTGCCAACCTAAACTCCAGATAATGTCAGTGAGCTCAAAAGAATACAAATATACATGTTGAAAATAATGATGAAGATGTCAAAGAGGAAAAAACCACAAGATTCAGTTGCAGTTGTTTCTGATAAGAGCCGACAACAGTGACTGCTCCAGATATTTCTGCGTCGTTCATATGCAAAAGGAAAACTTAGAAGAAAGTCAGGACCCAACGGAGCGGACATCCTCCGGAGTTCATGTCTGAAAACAGCTCGTGTTAATCCTCTTCACTCCTGTCGATGCTTTTACTAACCTACATGTTTTAATCTGGGTTCGCAGCTCTGAGGTGATACAAACAGAGGACTTGTGCATTGAAAGAGGAAAGGTAAATCCAGAAGAGTGCACGTACACTGCTGCTGTTGTTAAGACTGGGATCCTTGGTTCTGACTGTGCTGGTTGTGGTTGCAGCTCTGCTGGGTGCTCTACTGTGACATAATGTGTCTCGACTACGACGGGAACCTGTTGGACGCTTGTGTCGTTGCCCTGCTGGCTGCTCTGAAGAACAGTACGTGCTATAACAAATGATCAATCTCTTTTTATGAGCTGCTTTTCATCCGTATGCTAACTTCACTGCTCCCTGTTCCCCCTCAGCACAACTCCCAGAGGTGACCACCAACACAGAGACGTGTGCGCCAGAGGTCAATTCAGAGAAGAGACGTGGGCTGCACATTCACAAACATCCAGTCGCCACCTCTTTCTGTATCTTTGACGAGTAAGTGACTGAGTTTTTAAGTTTGTCCAGACGAGGTAAAAACCTCGTTCTGTGTTTGTGTGTCTGACTCTGGTTCGATCTGTGTGCAGCTCCATACTGATCGTAGACCCCACAGCCGAGGAGGAGAGTCTGGCGACCGCCCAGCTGACTGTGGTGACGGATGAAGAAGATCGACTCTGCTCTTTACACAAACCAGGTGAAGTGACTGGCTTCTTCTGGTGTTTATCCTACTAACGAAAACATCATAAGGAACACTCTGATGTGAAGAATGCAGAGCTGTGAAAGAAGTTCATCCATCCAGTTGGTTTTAAGAGCACGAATGTTACATTAAGAAGTAGTTTATCTCTGGATATGATGCTGCTCAGCACTTTTATTTATACAAAATGAAAACAAGAATAAATCAGAGGTTAAATTGCAGTTTATGGAGGATTAGAGGCTCAAGTGTTGGAACTTTAAGTGGAAATTATTCTTCCACTTCCATCAATGCTGTGCAACTTTTATATAACCAGAACAGCTGCTGCTGTAACAAACCGAACTGTTTAGAATTCTTCATATTTTAGTTGAATATTAAAGATAGACTGGTTTATAACTGAACTTCTTAGTTCTTTTTAACTGATCTACAGTTCAGCTTTACTCTTAAACTAAATTGAATCTGTCAGTTCCTCACTTCTCACAGGAGATCGTACTCACTCACCAAAGTTACAAGAACATACCATCAGGGTGAGGAGTGAGAATGAAAGAGGAAACATTCTCTCTATTCCAAGTCTGTGAACCATCAAACTTGTTTTATTGAAGCTGCTATTTTAACTTAAAAAGTTGTTATAAATCAAAATAAATGAAAACATCTTAAATAGATCCCACTTCTCTTTCTCTGTTGCTGTTATTTAGAAAGTATATGAAGTAAAAGGCAGTTTAAATTCCCACAGAGTTTTGGAAGCAGCTGCATGATCTTGTATATTTGTAATGAAGAATATTAGAATCCCAGAATTACTTGCACTTCCCCATAATTTAAGATGAAGTGAAGTAGCCGAATAGAGAATAAACTGCGAAACACCTTCAGGCAGAGACAGCAGGTATCCAGAGCCAAAATATTTCTCATTTCTCTTATTTTAAAGACAAAGAAGCATTAAATTAAAGCTGACATAACTGAGACCCACCTCAACATATTTAAGTACACAGTAGTTTAGTATGCAATATTTTAACAGACTCTTCAAGGCCTAAACTGTAGATTATTGAATTTTAGATTTTTTAAGACCCTGCATGAAGCTAAATAAGAAAGAAAACATCTGTGTTCAAAGTCTTTCTCTCTGGCTCAGGTGGAACATCCATGTCAGGAGAGAAGCTGCAGGAGTGCATCAGCCGAGCAACAGCGCGACAGAGAGAGATCCAGAAACTCATCAACAAAGTCCTGCACAGTGTGAAGACAGAACAATAAAGAGACTCAGACGATGCTTTTTTTTATCTAAAAGCTGTATTTTCCACTGTCAATATATATTCTTTTTAATAACAATAAAACTGCTGACAAAGACTGCTTAAAAAATTATTTCTCAGTGTCCAGAAACATCTCACACACACACATACGCACACACACTCAATTGATGTCTCGTAAGAATACGCTCATGGCTCCTGATCTAACTTTAAAAGGAAATGCCTTTTCAAAATGTGCTGTTCCAAAGCAGGTTCACCGTCTTGCATGTTGATCTTGAGACCTTGGTTGAGCCCTGTGTCGGGGTCGCCTACAGAAGACTTCCAACAGACTGAGAGGTAGAGAGCTGCCCCCAGGCACTGCTCCAAGATCAGATTTGCATTTTCACATGTAATGGTTATGTGGAGGATTTGGTGTTGATGAGCTCAGTTGGGGTCCGTGCTTAAAGGGCAGTTTCTACCGGGGGGGTCAACCAAGCAGAGGCGGGAGGATCAGGAAGGCTCGAGAGGAATCCTCTGACAATGTGCATTCGTGATCCTCTCAGGCCACGGGGCCGCCACAAAAAAAATTAGTCTTCCTGAAGGGACAATGTTTTATTGCGGAAGCCCAATACCGACCATTTTTTTCTCCTCAAAAAAATATCACTACGGTTCTTTAAGCATAAGGCTCCCTGTTCTAAAAAGCCCATCCTCCATGGTGGACACAGGTTTGGTTCTCCAAAACCTCTGACGACCATTACATACAAATTTGTCAGCTAGAAAAAGACAAACAAATGGCAAAAAAAAGTCTTTTTGTCTGCAGTCTCCACAGTGAGACAGACAAAGAGCACAGTATGGATCATTCATGTTCTTGTGTTGTTTTTTAGTGTGATTTCGAGTCTGTCATGATTTAGGGAGGGGCTGTGGTGTGCTCCTCTTCCTCTTACTTCTTGGCTGGCTGGCGGTATGTTGCCGTGGCACTCCCCCCTGAGGAGCCGCTGCTCCCATAGCCATTTGCTGCTGCTGCATTTGGTGCTGCAAGAATTGCAACTGTCCCATGCAGAGAGAAAGATGAAAAAAAAACAAAAGACATCAGTGGCAGTTTCAATGCGTTACTACAAACAACATAGTGCACGTTTCCCTCTGTGGGTCTAAGGTACATGTGAAACCTCTGCAGCACTGTTAAAGAAACACCGGCACCAGAAGACTCCCTCAATGAGGCACATCCATATCACTACGTTGTCGTAAGAAAAAGACGTTTTAAACTAAAACAATCTGTGGCCACACGAGAGTTTTGGCTCTGAATCAGTTTTAATACTTGATCATACTATCATAACTAAAAAATATATATATAATGACCACTCACATACACTGAGCATGCAAGTGCCAGGTAATGGGAATTACTTGAATATTAGCTCTTCTCTTTGGCATGTAAACAATTCAATCATTGTAAAACTGTGAATTTAGTTAGTAAAGACAACAGGGTCAGCAAAGCTTGTAATTGATTATCCATGTTGCGTTCTACACTGGTAGACAAGGCTAATGCCGGTTGTTTTCTTCTGAAAGACGGTGATAGGAGCCTGATGAATGAGCGAAGGTTACGTTGTGACCAAAAATATCCAATCAGTGAGCAGTTGAGTGTCTACGTCGATCTCAGTTTCTGCTTTGCTTCTTTCTCTTCAAACTAAAATGGAGCCAGCAGCGTTTCCAAACGTCTCCAGTTTAGCAGCTCTAACACGCTGGAGTAGCACGGACGTTTCCATTGAAGAGTTCATGCGTTTTTAAAGGAAAATGTAGTAATGTGGATGTAGCCTGAAACTGGAACAGAACAGCAGCACAAAGCACAGTGTCATAAACATATATGTATATATATATATATAATGAGTGGCATGGGTTAGTGAAGCTGAACTGAAGCCTTGTTCGACGTACAGGAGTGTGCAGAGAAACACAGAGGAGGTGGTTAATGGGTTGCAGATGGGGGTGAGGAGAAGGAAGAGATACGGGTTGGGGTGGGTCGGGGTGTGTTGGGGGGTGAGGCAGGATACAGTCAAGCAGCACCAGTGGCGTTCTCTTCTGGAGACACAAATTATTGGCTGTGATCCTCGCAACAACACACATGCAGCTCAGCAACCGTGCTTTCTGCTCAGAGTAAGTCAGCAACTTCAACTGGGCAAAAAAAGAGAGAGGGTCTTTTCACACTTGAAGCTTCATGCTTTCAGTGTAACAGTGTAACATCTCTCATCTGTCATAATGCAGTAAGCAGCATTTCAACAGAATGAACCCGGTAACGCTATTTCACATATTGCTAAGTGCTTTGTAAGAACATGCCTCCTGATTCCACACGCTGTTAGTCGCTGCCACTGGGAAGTGCCACAAGCTCTGGCACGTGTGTGTGTGTGTGTGTGTGTGTGTGTGAGAGAGTGGGCTGCTGGGAGCACTGGGACAGCTGTGATCTTTTTCAAACAACATATCAAACAAACATACAACACAAGATGGAGAGAATGTTGTGGATCTACAACACAGAAATAAAAAACAATAATTAAACAAAGAAAGTGATGAAGGAGGATTTGGATGAAAATCAGACCTGGGGTGAAATAGTTTTAGGTTCAACTAGAAGTAATCTTAAATGATTGAAGGATATATTCTGGTTAAGGCCTTTGCACATCATTGACAACGCATTTCAAAGCAAATGACTACTCACATTGAGCTCGTAGCAAATAAATAATAATAAAAAATAAAGTATAAGGAGAAAAAACATGCCTCTGGAAAAGAAAGATTCTGAACGGGTCCTTTTACATTACAAAAAGGAAAAAAGGTGAAATCACGATACACAAAATACTGAATAATACTTGGGGACTTTCACTGCTGTTACCACGGCTACTTCAACTCTGTCAGACAAGAACGCACAACTTAAAAAAAAGCATCTAGTGTGCAAAGGCCTTTGTTGATTAATTTTGATGTGTTTTCATTTGTTTTACATGGATGATTATATAATTATATATATTATATATTATAAAATTCAGCCCCTTCAGCATTAAATGTATCTTTATTCTGTGAAATACAGAACAGAATTGTTTGCAACATGTTTTTCAAACATATTTCAATATGACCTAAGGTTTGTGTCAAGTAATCCTCTTCTTTTTCAGACTTGAATATAAAGTTGATTTACCCTGACATTTACTAGTTCAGCCTGCTACATGAGGGCCTGGACAGTGGCTGATAATCTAGTCTCAGTGTTTGGCTCCTACAGAAAAATGTATATATGTGTATACAGATGTTAAAGTTGCTGTATTACTTGGATCTGTGGCTGGTGCTGCTGCTGAAGCCTCGGAGAAGGCAGCGGGGGCCCAGACCCGTCCAGCCCACAGCCCAACTGGGACAGCACTAAGGGGGAGGAGGAGGAGGCAGAGGGGGAGGGAGCCCCAGAGGGAAGGACGTGACAGATAGAGGAAGAGATGCAAAAGGAATGGAACCAAGTATGAAGAGAGAAAATACACATAGAGGCAAAAAGAGGGGGGGGGGGGGGGGGTATAAGAGGGAGGCAGGTGTGTTTCCAGTGATGCGTTACCACATATGAGGGAAGAGGAGAGATGTAGGTCAGAGAGGGAAGAAAGAGGGAGGGAGGCCAAAAGCACAGGTAAATGACCATGAAGTTTTAAAGAGGATTATGGGTAAACAGCATGAATTGGTTGAGCCCAGAAAGGTGTGAGTGAGCAGGGAAGGAGGAGAAGGAGAACAGGAACAGTGCAAAAAGGGAAAGACAGAAGGGTGGGGGCAAAGAAACAACAGAGAAACAAAAGAGGAAATGTAGCAGAGAAGAAGGGGAGGGTGAGTCTCTCCTGTCAGTTGTTACATGCTCCGCAGAAAGGAACAATGACTAACTTCAGTAAAATCATCATTTTGAGTCGTAATGTACAGTGATTACAATCATGAATACATTAGTTCATCTGATCTTATTAGTACCAGTTAGTGGCATGATGTCAACTTGTTTTGGTTCAAGAGACATATGTGTGTGTGTGTGTGTGTGTGTATATGCATGTGTTTTTGTTTGTGTGTGTATGCGTGTGTGTGTGTTTTTGTGTGAGTGTGTGGATTGGGGGGTGGTGATTCATACCTGCTGCCTGTGGAGACATAAAGCCTCCGACTCCCAGGTTGATGACGGCCGTTTGCTGGTTTCCTAAACTTTGATCTGACCCCTGGTCGCCCTGCGGAGAAAAACAGAGGCAGCGCAACTTAGTCAGGTCATCACACACAAACACTATCCACCAACACTTCTTCAATACCATCAGCATCCCTGCTTTAATGACAAAGATATGAACAACACGAGATCAAACTGTGTTTTATAACATTTCTCCACAGTTACAGATTCTGGGTACAATATGTTACTTTGGCTGCTAGGAGTCTCTCAATCAATAATAACAAAAGACATAGCTTGATGACAGCATGAACAGCTTTGAATCATTACACTGTTACAGTGCCTGCTGGAATATGTCAGTATTAGCTTGGCACTTTTGAGATTCTGGGATTTTCTCCCTTTATTCTTCACAGCTTTCTTCAAACTTGCTCTTGTATGGCTAACAGCTTCTCCACAGCTGTCATGAAGTCAGTCCATAGATTTTCCACTGTGACTCAACGCTGGGTTTCAGCTGGGTTGTCCAGGAAATTTCAAACTCCTTTTCTAAAGCCATATTTGTTAATAAGCTTTGGTTGTTATCCTGTTTGGACCAAAGATCGCTGCCCCGCCTTTCTTTGAGTTCTAGCTTCCTTATGGCAATCCAGCCCAACACATCCCAGAGTGGTTATTGGCTCATTTATCACTTCCCTAATGTGCATCCTGTTAACTCTATATTCTTGTAAGCAAACGTGACCGTGCATCTTACCGTCTCGCCCTGCTGTTGAGGACTGGAGGTCGCCGACTGACTCTGCTGTGGGGAGAATTGAGAGAGCTGCTGCTGCTGCAGAGAGTTAAAGATGAGAGGACCAGTGGGGATCTGGGAACGTAAAAAAAAACAAACGTATACGCACACAAAAAAAAACAAGAAGTAGGGGAAAGACAATACAATGAGGATAAAGGGTTGGACATGGAGAGGAGAGGCAGAGGGAAAGGAATGATGCACAAAGGGGGAAAAAGAGCAGGAGGGAAATGGGAGTTAGAAAAACCAATCAAACAACACAGGGTAACTACACAAACACTGCTACCACAATATCAAAGCTAAAAAGGTTTATAAAAGGGGATATTACATGCAAAGCTCTGGAAGCAAACAGTCTTTAGATTATCTCTATTCTTCTCCTGCTTAGTCCCTGCACATTCCTCTGCACCGGGCTTTTGCTAAGAGACTCTGCATTTCAAGAGGTAGAGGGTAACTCTAAATCTTGCCATCCCCGTCCTTGTGTATGAAATGACATCATTTCCACTGTTGAGCGACAGCGTTGTGGCTGGCTGTGTATGCACCTCCCAACTTCAACTTGGCATCTCTACAGACATCTCAATGACTCCTCCTCAATAAGGGAGCACAAATAATCCCATAAGGCTCCTAAAGGGAGATTTCAGTTGATGTCACTGTTGGCGCGTGCAATGATCAATCTGTCAGGCACATCCGCTATGGTGTCGGGGTGAGTGGTTCAGTTTCATTCAGGGCACCATACACTAAATGATACACACCCTTATGGCTTTGGAATAACAACATAAAAAAGTTTTCATTACACTGTGAGCTGAAAGGAAAAGAACATGTGAGGAAATTAAGACGTGCAGGTGATTCACACGCAGCTCGACACTATTCAAGGTGCCAAACATATGCTCATGCAGCACAGTGTCACAGAACAACCGGTACAGAGTCATACCTGCAGGAGGTTCAGTGGTCTCAACCCGGTGCTGCTGTTCAGGCCAAAATGACTCCCTGCAACACAAATCACACACAAACTTGCACTCTTAATCTCTTCATATACAGACTGTTCCACAAGAGCAGCAAGACTCACTTATTGGAAACTCTAGCTGTACGTGGTAGACCTTGTTTACCATTACATTTTTTTGTGTATTTTCTATAATTTGCTTTTATTTTCTCTATTACGTTTAAGAACGACTTTGTAGGTTAGCCACAAAGGAACATGGGAATTTCATTTAAAATGCAGTCTCAGTCCACCACCTTGCTTCCCTGAGTAGCATGTCTCTCTGCAGGTCACATGGACACCTATCGCTCACATATGATTTTAGTACACATTATGGAAATGTGACATCAAAGTCTCTTACCACTCTGTGCTGCGGACTGCATGGTGGGCATCAGCCCTGCAGATGGCAGGATTCCACTCAGATTAAGGCCTGGACCCAGCATGGGGTTGGAGCCACTCATCAGGGTCTGAGGACTGCTACAGAGATAGTAGTGGATGGTCATGAAATGTAATTAACAAGTGACAATATAGCAGAGATTTTTAATCTCTTACCAGACAGAGCTGACCACGTTGATGAAATTCAGCCCCGTGGGGTTGGCCATAACCTGCGACGAGGTGGTTCCTGTGGTAATGGACGTACCCATGGTGGGCAGGGGAATGGTCATGACGGGCAGCGGCTGGCTTAGAGCCAGCTGCTGCTGCGTGAAAGGTGTGAGGAGGGCCGGCTGCGACTGGCTCTGAAGAAGGTGAGGGTCTGAGGGTGTGGGGGTCACCGAGAGAGGAGTAGTGAGGGAGTCGGTGGGATGCGGGGTGGAGCACGGTGTGTTGGTGGGTGTGGGGGTGGATGGCTTGGGGGTTCCCGATCCTTACGGAGGAGAAAGTACAACAAAACAGATAAGAATGAAGAAGAAAGAAAGCAGCTTGTCTGTCAGACTCAGCTTTACTCACTCTGTGTGGAGCCCATGGGGGAGAGGGAGGCCGGCGACAGCAGGCCCAGCTCCATAGAGTGCTTCCTGTTCAGAGACTGGCTTTTGGCTGGAGGAGGAGTAGAACACTTGAGCAGACCACTGGTGGTTTGTGAACTATATGGATTACCTGAGGGAAAAAGAAATGTTGACATATTTACTGCACCCTTCTCATAAACAGACAGTATAACATAGATCTGGTCTATTTTGCTTTCTAGTGTTCTACAATTTCCAGATCACCTTTCAACTAATGACAACATTTTTATCTTTCACTCTCAAAATATTTGCTACATTAAATAGAGTACCTTGCACTTTGGTCTGTATCTGCATTCTACCATGGGAATAATGTAGGATCATAAAATATTTGAGTTTCATCGAGATGTACCTGAGGAGCTGCTGCCTGATCCTGAGGGCAGTTTGATGGGAGGGGGTCTGTGCTTAACCCCTTTTCCCAAAACAGACGTCTGGACTAGTGGAGAAATACCATCACCCTGCAGATGACATTTAAACAAAATGTTTCTTAAACACTCCTCCAGAAAATATCCAATAAATATCCAGAGCAAATTTAGGTGAGAACACAAATGTACAAGTCAGTTGCCCCTTCGTAAAAAACCCAGAGGATCTCAGAGTGGGCCCATGTGAGAATACAGTAGAATTATGTCAAAAGTTAGTTCAAACTTTTCCTACATCCAAGCAAAGATGCCCTTACCTCATCTTTGCTGGGGGAGGGAGGCCCCTGTCCCACGCTGCCTGAGTTATGGGACATCTTGACCTGACACTTCACATCTTTCTCATACACTCCTTTGTACTGATTAAGAAACCTATTAAACAGATTTAATACAGAATTTACTGCGAAGCTCTCAAATAGCATTTCTGTTAAAATTATGTATTTGACAGGATTGGCTTCTCAACAAAAGAAATCACAGTGACTCACCGGTCTGCATCGATCTTCGAGCCTATGAGAAAGCTGTGAATGAGACAAAAGAGATGAAGATTCAGAGTGGCATTTAAAATTCAGTCATGTATACTGAATTATTCTAAGAGACTGTCCTTACGGGGGATGGATGAGCTTCAGGTCTGTGCTGTCCTCCTCTGCTTTTGGTTCTTTAGCACAGTAGATTTTCCCGTAAACTAGCGGATCTCCCATCGACTGGAAGATTGACACCTTGGTCCTCTGTGCTTGGCCCCCCACCTCACACTCGAAAGTGTAGTCATCTATAACTTCCTGTGTAAACAGAGAGCACAAAGAAAACTGAGTCAAAGACTTTGAGAATGTGTATCTAATATGAAGAAAATGTTGTAAAACAAGGTGAGAAATGGCAAAAAATACTGAACTGATTTGCACAAAACTTGGTAGAAGGATGGGACATGGGCCAAGAAAGAACCCATGCGATTGTATGGTCCAGACGAGGGAGTAGGACTTTCACTTTCTCTAAGGTAGCGAGCGTCAGGCATGTTTAGGGGACTAATATCTATGAGTGTCTGCAGTTTGGTGCAGCCTGAAAGAGTTTAAGGGGACTGTTGGGCCTTGGCAGGGGTTTGTGTTCTACTAAGTGCCATTATAGTTTCCTATGGAGCATTACAGTTGACACACCACCCCCTGCTTATTTCTGACAGCAACCAACATTGATCTTTACCCTCACAGACTGTTAATGCTGCTGCCACACTTACCTCAGCAGGCCAGATCACAGTAGTGGGCTGAGAATCCTCCAGTTGCAGGGATTTCTCAACCACAGCGTACTTTTCCACCTAAAGCAACACAAACAAATCCATCAGGGTTGGTGCAGCCTGCATTACTGTGAGATCAGTGGGTTTCAAGTGGCGTTTGTTCAAATGTTTACATGTGTTACAAAGAAACGCTGAGCTACTTACATCTATTTCCTTCGGTACAGTTAGTTGGCAGTTGCTTTGCTTCCACATGTCGACACACTGCAAGTGATGACAGTAAGGATGGATGAGGAGCAGCAGAGAATACAAAAGGAGCAAAAACAAGTCAGAGAGCACAATGAAAACATGCCTATAGTAGGTGAGGAGATTTTCCTCAACAATGGTAAACTGGGAAATTAGAATTCATTTAACATGGCTGAAGGGTGGATACAATTTTTATCATGTGAGAGAAGGTCTATTAAATAGAAAATGCCTCTGTGAACTTCATCATATCTGAGTATGTACAATGTGTAGATATGGTTGTCCTATTGTATGTGTTTTGACTTCCTACATTTCCAATCTTTGAGATCTTCAGGTCTATGACTGGAGCAGGTTTCCTCTCCTTCCTTCTCTGTAGGTAGTCGTAGAGTCGTAGCTGTGGTGGTATGGGCAGGTGGGACAGCTCCTGCTGCCTGTTCAGAGCAGCTCGAGAGTGTCTCTTGAAACACCTTTAATGCAGACGGACATAAGAAGTATGTGTCTTCAAATGATTGATGCATTCAATTACTTTTTAAATTTCACAAGAAAAAAATTAGCATTTGTTTCCTGGCATTCTAAGTGAAGTGACTCCAACCCCGGTGAGTGTGTTCTGTACCGTTTCATGGAGCGAGTGTTCATTTTCTGTTTGTTGTAAAGCAGGCGGTTGGCTGTGCAAGTGACAGAAATAGAAGGGTCCAGACACAGAGGCTCAGCTGTGGCCAAAATCAACTGACTCTCCAGCTGCAATTTGTCATCCTAAAATGAAGAAAAACAGACGCTACAGAAAACATCTGTGCAATGTGCTAATGATAAAAGGACTAAAAACACACAAGAAAGATCTGCCTACGATACAAAGGAAATTGTACATTTTGCTGCAATATAAATTTAACACTTTCAATATATGCTGGAAAAAATGCTGCAGTGTTTAAGAAGATTGAGGGTGTAGACAGAGAAGAGGCGATTCAAGTGTCAGATGAGGCAGAATGTAGTCTTTTGTGTGTCTCTCTGAGATAGCAACCATGATGATTTACCTGTGTCCACTTGTGGTGGTCACTAGTCATGGCATGGACATCACAGATCAGAGTCTGTAGGAAAAAGAGAGATGTGAACAACCAATATTTGCTCAAGGAGTGTCTTAGTCTGTTTGTTTTACAGTTTGAGAGACGGCTGTTCTATGTGTTCTGATAGATTACCTGCATGGTTGGCCGCAGCAGGATGTGTCTGCTCTGGTAAGTGGGCATTTTGGTATTTCCAGACTGCCTGTAGTCTCTCACCTCTACTATTACACAGCCACAGTGGAAGAAGTTGACCTGAAATACAAAGCAAATTATGGATTTCAACCAACAGATTAATACAAAAATAAGAATTATTAAACTTAATGGAATAAAAAGCTATCCCAGATATCAATAACTTAAACCCTGCATAGCCTTGTTCTCCATTTAGTAGTACATACTTTATTGTGCTTCATGATATACACACATGCATACAAACCTGCGATTTCTCCAATAGGTCCACCAGAATAGGAGGCAACTCCTCAGCATCTAGGTACTCGAGCAGTTCTCCTTCTTCATATGGCAGGCGGATTGTTTCAGAATCTAAAAAAGAAGACAGATGTGAATAATGCACATGATACCATTGCCATTAAAAGATCCAAAAAACAACTGGATGGATAATTGCTGAAATGGTTTCTCTTACCAGATCCATTTTTGCCCCTGAGCATTAAAGAATAGCCGTCATTCCCAGGGTAAAGGTTGACCACCAGACATGACACAGACTCCTGGGACACCAGCTTCTCCAGTAGATTGACATTTCTCCTCAAATTCTTCAGAAAGACAACAAAATGCATACAAGGGACAAAATCTCAGTTACACTGCCATTTTATATAAGATTTAAGATATGACAGGGGATTTTTTTACTGTACACACACATTTATAAATATACATACATATATTCTTGCTGCTGATGTACAAATTTTGAAAATATATGTAATTTTAGTTGCATGTTATGATTCATTAACAGTAAGCAAAACAAGAGTTAACTTTGAAACTTCACTTTGAGATGGGGACATACTTTAAAAACAGAGTTTTACAAATTATTTAAACCCATTGCTTCTCTTTAAACAAGGTTTAAATGCACAGCCCATAATAATGTGGTTATAACCGAGAGTGAAGCTGCATAGGACAAACCTTTAACTCTGGCTCTTTCTCACATTCCTCTATGTACAGCTCATAGAGCTTCTGATACAAACTCTTCCTCCCGCCGGATGTAAGTCTTCTTTTAGCTGGCCGCTGTCGAGCACTTTCAACAATGTACTAAATAATGGACAAAACACTGCGTTAATGGATGATGGGACAGAACAGTGTGTGAGTTACATTGGCAGTGTATTCAGATGGTGCACAGAGGCCCTGTTCAGACCTGGTATTAACAGCCATCCTGAGAGATTTGATCACAACTGGAGCTCGCTAAGTACGTGTGTTCCGACCGGACATTAAAACGTGTACGTGACACATTTGAGTGCATTCAGACCTGCACTTTGTACCGACTTCTTGTGATCAGATCACTCAGAGCCGATGTTAATACCAGCGGTCATGTGTGAGTACAAGCTGTTCAATTCCTCTTCCTGTAAACAAGAACATGAAATAATGGCTTTTACCTCGGCTCGATCCAATGCATATTCCAAAACTTGTTGCTAAGGGGGGAAAAGAGACAGCTTATTCACAATGTGAGCTCCGAAACATGGTAGATCAGCAGTGGAATATTTCATCTTCTACACAACATCACTGAGGAGGGATATGTGGAGGGTAGAGGACCAGAGATGGACGAAGCTCACCATTGTGGTCCACCTCCAGCTGCAAGGCGAGGGACGGAAGACGATGCTGTCCTTTCTGCCCCACGCTGTCACCTTCCTATAGTGACCATTCACACCCTGCACACACACACAGATGGCAGATCAATACAGATACAGACCCTCGCAGTGACTGGCAGGTTGTTAACTCAGCACTGATGCCAAATTGTGGCTCGACTGCCACTAGATTGAAAGATGCCACACACGAGCAGCTCCAGCTAAAACTGCTGAGCTGAACTATTTCATCGTCTGATCACACTTTGGGGAAAACAAACAGCGGCACGATACGTGTCCGGGTGGATGAAACCGGGCGGCGACGGCTCAGCGAGGTGACTGAGAGCGCAGCCGTGAGGGAGGCTGAGCAGCGACGAGCTCGTTGCTGCCTGGTCGTTGAGGCTAGCGCGGCTAACGTTAGCATGCTAGCCCGTTCCCAGTGGGTGAGCTGCGAGTTACCCGCTCCGCTAACGGTGTTTCCGCCCGTCAGAGGCGCGGACCGACGCGGCGACGCGGGTGCCGGTGAGCTGGGTGCACTTGCCTTCGAGGTTGCATAGCGGCGGACTGGAGCTCCGGTGCGAGGAAACCAAATGAAATTGAAATATCGGCGTCTTCATTGAAAAAAAGTCCGAGCGGCAGCCATTTTCTTCCAGTGTGACAACAACAGCTAAACTTCCGGTTTGAGCGGCGGTGGGCGGGGCCACTTCACAACGGGGTCTCGATGGAGACAAGTTTCCTCACGAGACAGAAGTTTAATTTAGTTTAACGTTAAACTTTTTAACTCGAAAGTCATTAAACCACAGGGATAGTTCACTGAAAAAGGAAACTTCACTCATTATGATGGAGGGGTGGGTGGAGTGTTTGAGTCCGCAAAACACTTCTGGAGTTTCAGGAGTAAACAGCGTTGCAGCGAAATCCAAAAAACAATTGAAGTAAATGTCGACGGAGTCTTCAAACGAAAGTAACATAAAATGCCTCCATACTGATCCTGTGGTGTCATCCAAGTGTCCGTAAGAGCCGACATTCAAACTCGACTGGACACAGCTTCATTTACACCATCCTGTCCGTCATCCTTCCCTGGAGCGGTGTTCCCTCGAGGATCTCAGAGGACATCTAGGCCCAAAACACGATGTAAATGATTCTGTCTTAAATCCAATTTGAATGAGATGAATTGAGTTTGCACTGTAATTATACAGTATTAAAAAATGAACGAATAAAATCTGGAATTTAACACTTACTCATTTATTTCAAAGCGATAATTTACAATATTGAATGTTGCTGTTTGATTTAACTGAAACAAATGGAAGAAAAGAGTTTGTAAACTCGAATACTAAAAAGCTATTAAAGTCTTAAAGGATAAGCAGAATAGAGTCAAACATTTGGTCAAAAATATTTCACAATATGCAAATTTATTGTGGATGACATATCATTTCACCAGAGAAAACACTGTACGATAACGATCATTATACAATTTGAATCTCACAAATTCAAGTTTAACAATTTACAGCTGTTCTTTGTGTTCATTTATAAAATTAAGTAAAAATATAGAACACATGTTAGAAATTAACAGTGGAGAATCTGTTGTAGTATGGGCTCTGGATCAGAAGGCCGGATTGTGAAGTGAGTTTTGGAAGCTCTTTTTGTTTAGTGTCTTTTGTGTATCACCTTACTGCTGACCATAAACAGACTGTCAAAAGTAATTCATTGAAAATCACAGCCTGACAGAGTTGGAATCATGATCAATATAATAATAATAAGAGGCTAACTGGACCGCTGACCCTGAAATCAGATAAGATGCAAAACAAATCAACTGGATTGTGATAACTTTGGCAACAATGATATGATGATTTAGTAAAGTTCAAATTCTGCATATCAATTATTCCTGATGTGTTAAAATAACCACTGCAAGTTTATTGATCAGTACTGTAGATATACAGGCTGTCAGGTTTAACAGGGTCATATGGAACACAATATCACAGTGATACTTCATAGTTGATGATCTGAAGGAAAGTAATGAAGGAAATATTGATGTATAAACAAAATAAACAAAGGAATATGCAGTAAAACAACAGAGAAAGAGCCTGCAGTTACTGATGGTTGTTGATATGTGTTGGACTTCAGTGTCAATTTGTGTTTATTGCACAAGGTCAAAGGAAATTATTATAATCATTAAACTTTAAAGATACATTTGAAAGAAGATTAAAACAACTGGTTAAACCTTATAACGTCAGCCCATAGCAGAGGCTGTACAATGTGTATATATCATTAGGCTGAAATCCCATAAATGTACAGTAGGGGGAGAAGCAGGATTGCAGATTCATTAGGCTGACTGCCACAGGTGACCAGTTCAACCACAGCAACATAAGAAATGCATTATATATGTACTTATATATATTCTAATTTCCACTAGAGGTGAGAACAGTTTGTGTCTGTATGTATAGAACAGACGTTTACAGCAGGTTTAGAGGAAATTACCTCCACATGTTTCAATAAATGTGAGTGGTAAATGTCTGGGGAGCAGACGTATAAACATAACAGACATATTAAAGTAATAATGCACGTTTAACAGCTTTTTACTTCCTACCTGTTGCTGAGAAACCGTCACTCTCTGACTTCAGGGCAACAAATATGAAAATGTTGGCCTTCAGTAACTTGTCAGTGAAAACCTGCATGATGCTATGAAAGCACGTGGATTTCACAAAGAAGTTATATAAATCTATTTTGGCCATTATTGGTTTAAGCGTGAGTGAGCAGTTTTGTTTATTCTTCTGGCTGTCGGGCTTGAAAAGTTTTCTTTCAACATAAACGTCTCAGCAGAATGAGTGGTTCCTTTATGAGGACGGAAAGGTTCTGGGTGGGGCTTGGTTAGGATTGGCCCTCACCTGCTATGCGTGGACACACACACACACACACACACACACACACACACACATCCTTTCTTCCAAGGCCACATGATAGGGCTTGCTTGGGGTCAGTAACATTTCAAATAAAAAGTTGTTTTCATCTCTTTCTTCTTGACACAAAGGATGTGATTGCACCTGGTCAGAGGTTTAAGTGGGATTTAGCAGGTTGAGCAACACTCAGGTCCATTGACATCACAACAGGTCAGGAGGCCTGTAAAATGAATGTTTTAACTCTCCTCCAGCCACTTGATGCAGTGTCCTGGTATCACAGATGGTTGTGTTTGATTTTATCATTACATCTGCCATGGTGGTTTTGTCTTCACCTGTGTCTGTTGGTTTATTTGGAATAAACTACGAAACCGAGTTCCACCAAAGTTGAAAGAGGCATGGTACATTTGGTGCAGATGTGGATTAAGTGGCGGATCCAGGAATTTGTTTTTCCATTTCCTTAACAAAGGGGCATTTCTCTAAAATTTTGTTCATTCTTCTCTGACTAGACGATCAGGCCTTGGCAGAGGTTTGCGTTTTACTGAGTGTCATTCTAGTTAGTCCAATCTTGCTCAAAGCAACAGTTGGAGCTGAGACTCGCTTCAATAATGCGAATCGCAGCAGCCCCTCTCATAAATAACACCTCATCAGGAAACCTTCTTCCAAAGACAAAAATACACAGAGCCATAAACAATAGTTTACCTCATCCGACATGAATACAGCATCACGCAGCAGAATAAATCTGTTTCCAGGGGCCGAGTAATGCTTGTGTTTCCCAAAACACTGAAATACCTGTCAGTGCATGCAGTGTGCACATTTCTTTGGTAGACAGTCATATCTACAGCAATGTTTGAACTTTTTTGTAAAGCTGCTGCACATTCATGCTGAGCACCACTCTGCCTGACACTACTGTGAATACTCTGTGTAATCATTCTGCTTAAGTTACCCATGGAGCGAGATTGCAAAGTGATTCCCCTAAATCTTTGATAGAGTTTGAGGAATGCAAAGCTTGGAGTTGGGCATAATCTTGCTGTGTTGGACAGTTTAGAAGAATCTTTACAGTTTCCTGTAGTTGATAAGTGAGATACTCTGTTCAGTTGGTTGAGGACGGAGGTATAACTTGGCTATAGGGTGCTGATGGAGGAGACTGGCCTTTATCCAGGAGGTTTGACTGACGGCAGCCGTACTCACAAACTTCATGACTTCTTGTGATTGGCCTGATGATCCATCGATAATGTTTTAATATTAGTTTGAACACACACGTGCTGCTCAGTTTGCAGTGATGTGAAATTAAAATAGTTTGGATTTCCTCAGCAATGAATATTTCTCCAAAGACTAAAATCCCAGAGGAAGTTTCATGACGGAATAATTAACCACACATTAGAAATCACTGTTTGTGATATGTTTTGGTTGCAGTAATGGCTGATGGGATATTTACATGTACAGACAAAACAATAAAAAATTCAAACAAGTGGGAAAAAGTGGGTTTCACATTGACACCAGCATCTTTTCAGATTCCTCCCTGACATGGTTTCTATCCAGGATGGTGTTGACTGACGTATATCCTCTTCTTTATGTCCTCACCAGTCAACGATGTAGACACAATGAGGAAAAGCACAATGGAGAAAAGATATTCATTTAATATTCCAAAGAATAGTGTCTGCATCAGTAATGTAGTAATGTAAGTCTTCTCAACTGGATTTGGATCCTGTGATAGTGTGTTAGCTTCATGGATTGTACAATAAACTGAAGATGTCTGCCAAACTTACTGAGATTCTGTATATTATGAATGCAACATTAGAAGTGAGGTTTGATCCAGTTGGATAACAATGATTACAATGATTACAACAATTATTACGACTTTTTGTGAAACTTTGTCTTCGGTGAAGGGAATTATTTGCCAGGCTGTACGGAATGCAACAAGCTGGTGCAACGCATCTTACTTCCTCTCTTCTCTCTTATGATTTCACTCTATGTCACTCTGTAACTGTAATTTGCATCTTTATCAACAACAGAGAAAAATGCTATTTGAGACTTGAAGACCTGTCTCATGCACGTTTGACTCCTTAAACAGAGTTGAATATGTCTTGGACAAATTAACACACCGATGAAAGCATTGATATGTGTTAGAGAGCTGCTCTCAGATCAAAGCCATGTGTTTTTGGTACAGATTCTCCTCTCTTGATTGATTAAAAATGACTTTTGAACAGTTACAAATCCTTGACTTAATCCATGCATTGCAGCCAAGCACAGAGGACCTGCGATCAATTACATAGTTTAATGCAGCACTGGCATGTGGCCAGTGCTGATGACTCACTGTCTGGGACACCTACATGTAAATAGCATTTTGATTGCATTGTTAACGGCTCTTGGTTTTCATGAGCGTATCCACAGTCAAGACCTCAGGGGTGGCAGAACTGTGTATTTGGGTTCATATGGGCATGTGTAAAAATTAAGACAATTTTCAGTATCACCTTCTTTAACAGTGCAAAATAGATGATTCCATTAGGGAAACTATTATGGATCAATTTTACTTAACAGTCTCTTCTACAGGACTAGTAGAGAACTTAATAAGTGACTCTTTATATGTCTCCTCCGGCCAACATTTGCTCCGGGTTGAATCACAACCACTGACCTTAAAAATGAAATCATAGGTCAGTAATATGAAGCAAACATACAGTGAAGAAAAAACTTCTTCTTTCCAAATTCCTGACACATGAAAATCTTTTTAGCTTTGGTTGTTGGATGCTAGTATGAGGTGTGATGGATCCCTTGCCATTTAAAAAAAGCCTTTTACAATAAGAACCATGCTGTTTTGTTCAGAGTGTACAGAGCGACTTCCAGATGCTGTCACTGAGCTGCTGTGCCATGAGCTCTGATCGTGTTTTTTCCAGTCCACCAGCACTGAGTGAAACAAACAAGCGCACAGTGTGGAGGGAGAGAGTTATATGGGAGATGACATAAATGAGACAGTAGGATGTGCCAGTGATATAAAGCAGGGTGCATGTTTGTGATGCACATAAACATTTTGTTTGTCCAATGGGGATGGGAGAAGTGAATTCTTAACACGGTGTCAACAAGCAGCTGGCATGACTGCTAATACACTGCACCTACATGTTCTTTTCATCTCCTTCCCTCCGCTCCACGGTCTGTCTCATCTTCATGCTCCTCTCACCTTGAGGGACGTGGGACCTGGAAACTGTGAGAAGAAGACTTTTCCATCTCGGTCTGTTTATTCTCTTTTAACAGAGAGACAAGACCTGCAGCTTTGTGGGGGAGAACATCAGCCAGGGCCCGAGTGAAAGGATGTCATCCAAAAACGTTCAAAAGCAGATAGTCAGATGAAATAATTCTCCAGAGGACGTCACGTTTCAAAGGATATGGTGCACTATTACAGTAGTTGGAAACTGGCGATGTGCTACACTCACACTTGCCTCCGTTTTGTATTTACCGACTGTTTTCTACATTTACTCTTGATAGGACAGAAGCAGAAACTTGAAACAATTTAGATTTTAAAAACTTTGAAACTATTCTATTTCGACAAACAACATTTCACTTCTCGTATAAACCAAAAGAGCCAGTCATGTAGGTCATTTAAAATTCCCCAACTAAATAAATTATTCAATTTTATCAACTGAGACTTGCATACTTTATTCCAACATGTAAATGCACCAGATTTAACCATGCAGGCGGGTTTTTCATTTGCAGTTTTGATGGTCAAAAACCAAGCAATAACTTAAATGAATTTATTTTATTTTATGTCATAAAAACCTACACGAAGGCCCACAGCACATGGATGGCACAAGTTCAAATGATTAGTAAAGCAATATCCAGCCATATTAAGGAAAATCAAATATTAATTAAATTTAAAACACATAATATATATAAACGAAACCAACAGTCCCCTTAAATTCAATCAAGCTGCACGAAATGTCACACTCTCATAGATATCATCCCTCTTAATGTGCCTGATTAAATTAGTCAAGATACATGGATTATTCCTGTAGCCCTTTACTGCATCCATCCTCCAAGTTTCGTGGAATTCCATACGGTTGTTTTCATTGAATCTTGCAAACAATCAAACCAACACATGAACAAGGAAATATACGTAAAAGGGGGGATAACCGTGGCTGAGGTAATGACTAATTATCTGATATTGTCATCTCATATCCCAATGAAGACTTCACAGAGAAAAATTAACAGATCAAAAGTGTGGAAAAATAAAAAGAGATGTGCAGTAATTTGTTTCTCTACCAATGTGGGAAATATTAACCGAGGGACATCGCACAGGGTCCAGTTGTGGTCTCGGGGGGATTTTTGCATATCTGGACTATGAGCTTGTGATTCAGCTATTGTGGCAAACAATGAGCTCATCTGTCACACAGGATTAGACTACTGCAGAAAAATGATTTCACACGGGAGAGGTGCAAAGGTGCAGCAGAGAGTAGCAGTGTTTATGTGTCTGGTTCAAATACATTTTATTTGTGGTTTGAAAAGTAGAACAGCTGCACTTAGGTTACATTCAATATTTACCCAGTAAGGCAGACACAGGAATAAGCACATGATCTTAGGCACAAAGGCCTCTGTCCTCGTGACGGTCTAAAAACATGCAGAAATTAATTCTCTTTTTAGCAGCAGCAGTGTTTCTCCCTGTGAGGTCTGAACTGACCTCATCCATCACGGACAGGAGGCAGAGCTGAGAGGCAGAGAGAAGGAAGACGAATCTGGTCATTTGCTCAGGTTCATTCTTACACTTCCCCCTGAGACTCAGAGGGATTCCAGAATTCTTAGCATTACATCTGTTGTTCGGGGTAAAAATATGTGTAAAGGGAAGCATGTCAGGTTTTATATCCACCGAGACCACAGCTGAATCTGTCTCGTAACTTGTGAACCAAACACACAGAAGTCATAAAGCCTTTTGCTACAGGAGAGCCTTGTCACTTGACATAAACATTTTGGAGAATTTGTTGAGTTCATGAAAACCATTGTATTTCTACAGAAGACACTGTCATTAGCTTTGTAGTTTTGTTCTACCGTTTAATGTTCTCATTAATTTCTGAGATCTTGTGTCAGGCAGTATAAATATACCTTATACTTTTAGGTCCACACAGTTTTCCAGTGCAAGTACGTATTACTCACTCCCAGAGAAGTGACATCAGAGCTGCAGGAAGACTCAGACCAAATGTCAGAGTTGGACATCGTCCTGAAACAGCAGGAACAATCCAGGGAATATATGGACGGGGATGTGGGTGTGAGGGATTGATAGGAGAGGAGTGTTAGGGATGAAACGTGCGGTCCCGACCAACAAACAGTGCTTGGTTTTAGTGGGTTAGCATGGTGTTAGTCGTCCTTCATGGAGCCATGATAAACAACAGCCGTGATTGATTTAGTCTGTAACGAGGTCTTCACTGGCTGAAAGAGCAGGCGTCTGGTTTCCCCCATGTTTGTTTCATTTTCTCTGTATTCTTTGTTGCAGTCAAAAGAAATACACTGCTTTCTTACTGAACCACTTATTATTGTGCTGGTATTAATTCCTTACAGAGTTTATGGAAACTTTAGCGAAATAAAAACTCCAGATCTCCTAATGAAGTAGAGGAGCAGTCAGTACAGTGCATACCTCCTCCAAGGCCCAACAGTCACCTTATGAAACCACATTTAATTTCACAAGATCCAGATTTTAATTTATACCTGCACCAAATTGCACATACTCATAAAGATCACACCCCTAAACATGCGTGCCATTTTTTTTTATCAAGAACTTTTCCCCTGGGTAAACTTCCACCAAGTTTAATCGAAATCCATTTCGTTTTGAAATCCTGCTAACTACCCAACTAAACAGAAATGACAACAACTTAAACACTGTCATGGTTATTGTATTTTTGTCCTCTTTTATAAAGAGTGTTTTCAGTTCAAGTTTAAACTGTGTTTTTGTTACGTTTTGAATTCATGTTTTAAGTTTGCTCTATGTCCCCTCTGTGTTCATCTCTGTGTTCCTCTGTTTCCTGTTTTATTTTGAAGTCCCTGCTCCTGGTTTGTTTTCCCCATTAGACTTCCTGCCCTCGTCATGCTCACCTGTTTGTCTTGTGCCACCTGTCTCCAGCTACTCATTAGTTCAGTGTGTATTGAAGTCTTTGTGTTCCCCCCATGTGGTTGTTGGTTCGTCGTTATTTACCCTGTCAAGTTCATGTGTCTCATCGCCTCGAGCCACGTTCCCAGTAAGTGTTCATGTATTTCCCTGTGTTACAGCTGTTTTGCCTGTGTGCAACTTTTGTTTTATTGAGGATTTCTTTTTGTTACGTTTACCTTTAAAATAAAGGACACCCTTTGTTACCTGAGATTGAGTTCTGCGTTTTGGTCCACCTGCCCCCCCCCCCCCCCCCACCACCATCCTGACAAACACACACATGGTATAGAGACGGCTGGGGTGACAGAGCTGTTTATAATCTTTTTCAGTAGCGTGTATCTGTATAATTTTCAAAATTTTGCCACTGCTCGCTCTAACTTTCCACCAACATGTCTTCAGTTTAAACTGAAGACATGTTGTGTTCAGACAGATGGATGCGTGAATGCATGCACAGGCAGGAGCTACTAGTCACTATCGTTCTCTGCAACTGCATGACTCAATCTTTCTCTCATCTCTGTTGCTGTATATGAAAACAAACTGAGAGACAGAGAGAGACCTTGTGTTTTCTCTCTCTGAGAAACAGCTGCATGGGCCTCATCCGTCTATTGGCCTGAGCCCAGCAGTCTACTGGGAGACCCGTCACTGGGCCAAGGTTCGCATACACAAAATAAACATCCATACATGGTGGGAAGCACATGCGTATCCATACACAGACAAACATGAAAGCAGAGGAAGCCATAATAAAAGCTGATGACAATAAGAGTCTCATGTTACTGACACATCAGTTTTGCCGCTGACGTGATGAAAAATGTCCCTGTAAAGCTTCAGACTGAGGAAATAGTCTGAAAGAGATGAAGATGGTGATAACAACAGATTAATAATGTTACCTTTCCATTTAATTAAGTGTGTCTCCATATCCAGTGTCTAATAATCAATAAAATTTGATTGATTGATTGATTAATGAGCTATTGTTATTTTATAACAAGTACAATAAGCATTTATGTTTCCATAAAAGTGAGGCTAACTCAGTGAGGAAATCATAATACATTCAGTGCCTCTTGTACTTAATGTGTAACATGGGGGGGCAGCATTGTCATATCATATGAAGTGGGATAATAGTATAGAATAAAGTTTATCATTATTCTACAAATCAAAAGTTAGGCTAAACACACATTTGCAAGAAAAGAAGGTACAGTAGATTTCCATCTTCTCATCATGAAAATGACAAATATAAAATGATTTCATCCCAACACCAGTTGATGAGTCGTTTTCTGTCATGGCTGAGAGACGAGACGCGACTGAAGTCAGTGATCGGCCGAGAAGAGTGAAGTTCCTCCGGGTTTAAGTTTAAAACATTCTGGTAAGTGTTTATGAAACCTTTTATTTAATCTGGTGGCATGACCCAAAACTGGGCGTAGATTATAACGCTCGGACACGATAAATAGTTTCATTGTGACAACTAAAAATAGAAACCATGACAACAAAGTAAGCTTCACTAACATCCACCTTTAATAAAGCTATCCTAAAGTGATTTATGAAAGAAATTATACAGCCTAGTAATTGACAGAGATATAGGCAATAAAATCTAGAGTTACAAGTCCAGGCAAACATTGTTTATTCACCTTAGAGGGGGTAGATTTAATCGAGTATTCAGAAATGGCACCACTGATCTTTCAGCCATGGAAGATTGAACTTTCAAATCCTATTACACAGGAAAGTGTCTGGAATGGGTCTTAAATGTCTCAGGAACTGATAACATGAATTGTGATGGATTGCAGCTGAGCAGGCGTGCACGCTCTCTGGGAACATCGGGGGAACGCCGCACTCAGCAAGTTATCTGTGAGTCACTGTGAAGTGAGAGCCGGCTTTAAATACACAGTGCTGTCCTGGTTTGTTTCCTGCGGTCACTGTTTGTCAGAACAAGTCCCCTGACTCTCATGGACACATAATATGTTTTTACATGATACATATCCTCTACTTTTTTAAAATCTGTTATTGTAAAAGTTTTTAATGGGGATTTTTTTTAATTTCCAAAACTGATTGCAGCTCTTTGTGGGTAAACCTTTGACTCTCGTTCAACACATCGTAGCATTTCACATTGAGTGAGTGTGTGTGTGTGTGTGTGTGCAACGGAGAGATGGGGAGAGAGCCAGGAATCATTTCAGACAGGAATGGCCTGATGGGACAGCACAGCATGAGGTCTTGGCCAATGGAAACACACAGCGAGCCAACGAGTGATCGCATCTGCTCTGTTTCCAATGCAGTGACAAGTTTACTCCATTACCACTCTGCCCTCTTTCCCAGTGCAATTGTCTGAGAACATTAACTGAACATACGAGGCACATGCATGTACAACTGCCTTCAATCCAGCATAATGGAAAATGCTGTCATGTAAATATAATAAGGCGACTGTGGGACTGTTATAGAAAGTCTTAGAATAGTGATTATATGTCACCAGATCATTATGGTACATTTATAGGAGAAATATTATGCACATATGCTGGTGACCTGTCCAGACTTGCTATAGCTCCCCCTGTGGCCCTTACAGGATTAGCAGAACAGATCATAGATTGATCAATGGACGGAAGGATATTTTGCTCATATTCATAATTTTAATTTGTTCTACATGCTCTAAAGTTCAGAATCACTTTCCTCAAACTGTCCACTGCTGCAGCTCCTCTTTTCAACCTCTGTCTGAAAGTCTTTATTTTAGCTCCTGTCTCTTTGAGGTCCCTTCTTCTGATTAAATCCAGACTGTTCTGATTGGTCAGCTGGCCCTGGAGCTCCCTTTACATGACTTCTGGCTTTTTAACTTTGTGGAATTTTTACATACACACACACACAAAAAAACACGCCAGAGTAAAGAAAATGTAAAAATAATTGAACCCACACCGAATTTCAGCATGTTTCGTGCAAGCAGTGTGACGTTATTCACCCTAGGGTTGCCATTAGGGTTGGGGTTAGGGTTAGGGTTGCAATTAGGGTTAGGGTTGGGGCTGTGATTAGGGTTAGGTTTTGGGATGAAAACCCATTGGAGATCAAGATTTTCTTGAATAACTTTTTTTCTGAAGGTCATAGAGACTTGGAAGTTGGTTTCATCTGCAATAATGTGGGTATGCCCGATCCATTGGTACCATCCCCGAGGTTCTCCGACCTTCGGAAGGGGTCAAACCACCAAATCTAAAGGAAAAAGTACAAGATATTTCCGAATAACTTTTTTTCCGAAGGTCTCAGAGACTCTGGCATTTCGCGATAAACAGAGGGGAGCCCGCCACGCACCCACGCCGAATTTCAGCACGTTTGGAGCAAGCAGCGCGGAGGTAGGGTTGAAATTAGGGTTAGGGTTGCCATTAGGGTTGGGGTTAGGGTTAGGGTTAGGGTTGCAATTATGGTTAGGGTTGGGGCTGTGATTAGGGTTAGGGTTTGGGATGAAAACCCATTGGAGATCAAGATTTTCTTGAATAACCTTTTTTCTGAAGGTCATAGAGACTTGGAAGTTGGTTCCATCTGAACTAATGTGGGTACGCCCGATCCATTGGGACCATCCCCGAGGTTCTCCGACCTTCGGAAGGGGTCAAACCACCAAATCTAAAGGAAAAAGTACAAGATATTTCCGAATAACTTTTTTTCTGAAAGTCATAGAGACTTGGGCATTTCATGGTTATTAAAGGGTAGCCTGCTAGGCAACCACACCAAATTTCAGCATGTTTCGAGCAAGCAGCGCAGAGTTATTCACCCTATAGTGAATTAGGGTTAGGGTTGTGATTAGGGTTAGGGTTGTGATTAGGGTTAGGGTTAGGGTTGTGATTAGGGTTAGGGTTGTGATTAGGGTTAGGGTTAGGGTTAGGGTTGTGATTAGGGTTAGGGTTAGGGTTAGGGTTGTGATTAGGGTTAGGGATGGAAACCTATTGGAGATCCAGATATTCTTCAATAACTTTTTTTCTGAAGGTCATAGTGACTTGGAAGTTGGTTCCATCCCCACTAATGTGGGTATGCCCGATCCATTGGTATCACCCGTGAGCTTCTACGACCTTCGGAAGGGGTAGGGTTAGGCTTGTGATTAGTGTTTGCTTTTTGGGTTGTGATTAGGGTTAGGGTTAGGGATGGAAACCTATTGGAGATCAAGATATTCTTCAATAACTTTTTTTCTTCAATAACTTTTTTTCTGAAGGTCATAGAGACTTGGAAGTTGGTTCCATCCCCACTAATGTGGGTATGCCCGATCCATTGGTATCACCCGTGAGCTTCTACGACCTTCGGAAGGGGTAGGGTTAGGGTTGTGATTAGTGTTTGCTTTTTGGGTTGTGATTAGGGTTAGGGTTAGGGATGGAAACCTATTGGAGATCAAGATATTCTTCAATAACTTTTTTTCTGAAGGTCATAGTGACTTGGAAGTTGGTTCCATCTCCACTAATGTGGCTATGCCCGATCCATTGGGACCATCCCCGAGCTTCTACGACCTTCGGAAATGGTGAAACCACCAAATCTAAAAGAAAAAATACAAGATATTTTTGAATAACTTTTTTTCCGAAAGTCATAGAGACTTGGGCATTTCATGGTTAATAAAGGGTAGCCTGCTACGCAACCACACCAAATTTCAGCATGTTTTGAGCAAGCAGCGCAGAGTTATTCACCCTATAGTGAATTAGGGTTAGGGTTGTGATTAGGGTTAGGGTTAGGGTTGTGATTAGGGTTAGGGTTAGGGTTGTGATTAGGGTTAGGGATGAAACCCCATTGGAGATCCAGATATTCTTCAATAACTTTTTTTCTGAAGGTCATAGAGACTTGGAAGTTGGTTCCATCCCCACTAATGTGGGTATGCCCGATCCATTGGTATCACCCGTGAGCTTCTACGACCTTCGGAAGGGGTAGGGTTAGGGTTGTGATTAGTGTTTGCTTTTTGGGTTGTGATTAGGGTTAGGGTTAGGGATGGAAACCTATTGGAGATCAAGATATTCTTCAATAACTTTTTTTCTGAAGGTCATAGTGACTTGGAAGTTGGTTCCATCTCCACTAATGTGGCTATGCCCGATCCATTGGGACCATCCCCGAGCTTCTACGACCTTCGGAAATGGTGAAACCACCAAATCTAAAAGAAAAAATACAAGATATTTTTGAATAACTTTTTTTCCGAAAGTCATAGAGACTTAGGCATTTCATGGTTAATAAAGGGTAGCCTGCTACGCAACCACACCAAATTTCAGCATGTTTCGAGCAAGCAGCGCAGAGTTATTCACCCTATAGTGAATTAGGATTAGGGTTGTGATTAGGGTTAGGGTTGTGATTAGGGTTAGGGTTAGGGTTGTGATTAGGGTTAGGGTTAGGGTTAGGGTTGTGATTAGGGTTAGGGATGAAACCCCATTGGAGATCCAGATATTCTTCAATAACTTTTTTTCTGAAGGTCATAGAGACTTGGAAGTTGGTTCCATCCCCACTAATGTGGGTATGCCCGATCCATTGGTATCACCCGTGAGCTTCTACGACCTTCGGAAGGGGTAGGGTTAGGGTTGTGATTAGTGTTTGCTTTTTGGGTTGTGATTAGGGTTAGGGTTAGGGATGGAAACCTATTGGAGATCAAGATATTCTTCAATAACTTTTTTTCTGAAGGTCATAGTGACTTGGAAGTTGGTTCCATCTCCACTAATGTGGCTATGCCCGATCCATTGGGACCATCCCCGAGCTTCTACGACCTTCGGAAATGGTGAAACCACCAAATCTAAAAGAAAAAATACAAGATATTTTTGAATAACTTTTTTTCCGAAAGTCATAGAGACTTGGGCATTTCATGGTTAATAAAGGGTAGCCTGCTACGCAACCACACCAAATTTCAGCATGTTTCGAGCAAGCAGCGCAGAGTTATTCACCCTATAGTGAATTAGGGTTAGGGTTGTGATTAGGGTTAGGGTTGTGATTAGGGTTAGGGTTAGGGTTGTGATTAGGGTTAGGGTTAGGGTTAGGGTTGTGATTAGGGTTAGGGATGAAACCCCATTGGAGATCCAGATATTCTTCAATAACTTTTTTTCTGAAGGTCATAGAGACTTGGAGGTTGGTTCCATCCCCACTAATGTGGGTATGCCCGATCCATTGGTATCACCCGTGAGCTTCTACGACCTTCGGAAGGGGTAGGGTTAGGGTTGTGATTAGTGTTTGCTTTTTGGGTTGTGATTAGGGTTAGGATTAGGGATGGAAACCTATTGGAGATCAAGATATTCTTCAATAACTTTTTTTCTGAAGGTCATAGTGACTTGGAAGTTGGTTCCATCTCCACTAATGTGGCTATCCCCGATCCATTGGGACCATCCCCGAGCTTCTACGACCTTCAGAAATGGTGAAACCACCAAATCTAAAAGAAAAAATACAAGATATTTTTGAATAACTTTTTTTCCGAAAGTCATAGAGACTTGGGCATTTCATGGTTAATAAAGGGTAGCCTGCTACGCAACCACACCAAATTTCAGCATGTTTCGAGCAAGCAGCGCAGAGTTATTCACCCTATAGTGAATTAGGGTTAGGGTTGTGATTAGGGTTAGGGTTAGGGTTGTGATTAGGGTTAGGGTTAGGGTTGTGATTAGGGTTAGGGATGAAACCCCATTGGAGATCCAGATATTCTTCAATAACTTTTTTTCTGAAGGTCATAGAGACTTGGAAGTTGGTTCCATCCCCACTAATGTGGGTATGCCCGATCCATTGGTATCACCAGTGAGCTTCTACGACCTTCGGAAGGGGTAGGGTTAGGGTTGTGATTAGTGTTTGCTTTTTGGGTTGTGATTAGGGTTAGGGTTAGGGATGGAAACCTATTGGAGATCAAGATATTCTTCAATAACTTTTTTTCTGAAGGTCATAGTGACTTGGAAGTTGGTTCCATCTCCACTAATGTGGCTATGCCCGATCCATTGGGACCATCCCCGAGCTTCTACGACCTTCGGAAATGGTGAAACCACCAAATCTAAAAGAAAAAATACAAGATATTTTTGAATAACTTTTTTTCCGAAAGTCATAGAGACTTGGGCATTTCTTGGTTAATAAAGGGTAGCCTGCTACGCAACCACACCAAATTTCAGCATGTTTCGAGCAAGCAGCGCAGAGTTATTCACCCTATAGTGAATTAGGGTTAGGGTTGTGATTAGGGTTAGGGTTGTGATTAGGGTTAGGGTTAGGGTTGTGATTAGGGTTAGGGTTAGGGTTAGGGTTGTGATTAGGGTTAGGGATGAAACCCCATTGGAGATCCAGATATTCTTCAATAACTTTTTTTCTGAAGGTCATAGAGACTTGGAAGTTGGTTCCATCCCCACTAATGTGGGTATGCCCGATCCATTGGTATCACCCGTGAGCTTCTACGACCTTCGGAAGGGGTAGGGTTAGGGTTGTGATTAGTGTTTGCTTTTTGGGTTGTGATTAGGGTTAGGGTTAGGGATGGAAACCTATTGGAGATCAAGATATTCTTCAATAACTTTTTTTCTGAAGGTCATAGTGACTTGGAAGTTGGTTCCATCTCCACTAATGTGGCTATGCCCAATCCATTGGGACCATCCCCGAGCTTCTACGACCTTCGGAAATGGTGAAACCACCAAATCTAAAAGAAAAAATACAAGATATTTTTGAATAACTTTTTTTCCGAAAGTCATAGAGACTTGGGCATTTCATGGTTAATAAAGGGTAGCCTGCTACGCAACCACACCAAATTTCAGCATGTTTCGAGCAAGCAGCGCAGAGTTATTCACCCTATAGTGAATTAGGGTTAGGGTTGTGATTAGGGTTAGGGTTAGGGTTGTGATTAGGGTTAGGGTTAGGGTTAGGGTTGTGATTAGGGTTAGGGATGAAACCCCATTGGAGATCCAGATATTCTTCAATAACTTTTTTTCTGAAGGTCATAGAGACTTGGAAGTTGGTTCCATCCCCACTAATGTGGGTATGCCCGATCCATTGGTATCACCCGTGAGCTTCTACGACCTTCGGAAGGGGTAGGGTTAGGGTTGTGATTAGTGTTTGCTTTTTGGGTTGTGATTAGGGTTAGGGTTAGGGATGGAAACCTATTGGAGATCAAGATATTCTTCAATAACTTTTTTTCTGAAGGTCATAGTGACTTGGAAGTTGGTTCCATCTCCACTAATGTGGCTATGCCCGATCCATTGGGACCATCCCCGAGCTTCTACGACCTTCGGAAATGGTGAAACCACCAAATCTAAAAGAAAAAATACAAGATATTTTTGAATAACTTTTTTTCCGAAAGTCATAGAGACTTAGGCATTTCATGGTTAATAAAGGGTAGCCTGCTACGCAACCACACCAAATTTCAGCATGTTTCGAGCAAGCAGCGCAGAGTTATTCACCCTATAGTGAATTAGGATTAGGGTTGTGATTAGGGTTAGGGTTGTGATTAGGGTTAGGGTTAGGGTTGTGATTAGGGTTAGGGTTAGGGTTAGGGTTGTGATTAGGGTTAGGGATGAAACCCCATTGGAGATCCAGATATTCTTCAATAACTTTTTTTCTGAAGGTCATAGAGACTTGGAAGTTGGTTCCATCCCCACTAATGTGGGTATGCCCGATCCATTGGTATCACCCGTGAGCTTCTACGACCTTCGGAAGGGGTAGGGTTAGGGTTGTGATTAGTGTTTGCTTTTTGGGTTGTGATTAGGGTTAGGGTTAGGGATGGAAACCTATTGGAGATCAAGATATTCTTCAATAACTTTTTTTCTGAAGGTCATAGTGACTTGGAAGTTGGTTCCATCTCCACTAATGTGGCTATGCCCGATCCATTGGGACCATCCCCGAGCTTCTACGACCTTCGGAAATGGTGAAACCACCAAATCTAAAAGAAAAAATACAAGATATTTTTGAATAACTTTTTTTCCGAAAGTCATAGAGACTTGGGCATTTCATGGTTAATAAAGGGTAGCCTGCTACGCAACCACACCAAATTTCAGCATGTTTCGAGCAAGCAGCGCAGAGTTATTCACCCTATAGTGAATTAGGGTTAGGGTTGTGATTAGGGTTAGGGTTGTGATTAGGGTTAGGGTTAGGGTTGTGATTAGGGTTAGGGTTAGGGTTAGGGTTGTGATTAGGGTTAGGGATGAAACCCCATTGGAGATCCAGATATTCTTCAATAACTTTTTTTCTGAAGGTCATAGAGACTTGGAAGTTGGTTCCATCCCCACTAATGTGGGTATGCCCGATCCATTGGTATCACCCGTGAGCTTCTACGACCTTCGGAAGGGGTAGGGTTAGGGTTGTGATTAGTGTTTGCTTTTTGGGTTGTGATTAGGGTTAGGGTTAGGGATGGAAACCTATTGGAGATCAAGATATTCTTCAATAACTTTTTTTCTGAAGGTCATAGTGACTTGGAAGTTGGTTCCATCTCCACTAATGTGGCTATGCCCGATCCATTGGGACCATCCCCGAGCTTCTACGACCTTCGGAAATGGTGAAACCACCAAATCTAAAAGAAAAAATACAAGATATTTTTGAATAACTTTTTTTCCGAAAGTCATAGAGACTTGGGCATTTCATGGTTAATAAAGGGTAGCCTGCTACGCAACCACACCAAATTTCAGCATGTTTCGAGCAAGCAGCGCAGAGTTATTCACCCTATAGTGAATTAGGGTTAGGGTTGTGATTAGGGTTAGGGTTGTGATTAGGGTTAGGGTTAGGGTTGTGATTAGGGTTAGGGTTAGGGTTAGGGTTGTGATTAGGGTTAGGGATGAAACCCCATTGGAGATCCAGATATTCTTCAATAACTTTTTTTCTGAAGGTCATAGAGACTTGGAAGTTGGTTCCATCCCCACTAATGTGGGTATGCCCGATCCATTGGTATCACCCGTGAGCTTCTACGACCTTCGGAAGGGGTAGGGTTAGGGTTGTGATTAGTGTTTGCTTTTTGGGTTGTGATTAGGGTTAGGGTTAGGGATGGAAACCTATTGGAGATCAAGATATTCTTCAATAACTTTTTTTCTGAAGGTCATAGTGACTTGGAAGTTGGTTCCATCTCCACTAATGTGGCTATGCCCGATCCATTGGGACCATCCCCGAGCTTCTACGACCTTCGGAAATGGTGAAACCACCAAATCTAAAAGAAAAAATACAAGATATTTTTGAATAACTTTTTTTCCGAAAGTCATAGAGACTTGGGCATTTCATGGTTAATAAAGGGTAGCCTGCTACGCAACCACACCAAATTTCAGCATGTTTCGAGCAAGCAGCGCAGAGTTATTCACCCTATAGTGAATTAGGGTTAGGGTTGTGATTAGGGTTAGGGTTGTGATTAGGGTTAGGGTTAGGGTTGTGATTAGGGTTAGGGTTAGGGTTAGGGTTGTGATTAGGGTTAGGGATGAAACCCCATTGGAGATCCAGATATTCTTCAATAACTTTTTTTCTGAAGGTCATAGAGACTTGGAAGTTGGTTCCATCCCCACTAATGTGGGTATGCCCGATCCATTGGTATCACCCGTGAGCTTCTACGACCTTTGGAAGGGGTAGGGTTAGGGTTGTGATTAGTGTTTGCTTTTTGGGTTGTGATTAGGGTTAGGGTTAGGGATGGAAACCTATTGGAGATCAAGATATTCTTCAATAACTTTTTTTCTGAAGGTCATAGTGACTTGGAAGTTGGTTCCATCTCCACTAATGTGGCTATGCCCGATCCATTGGGACCATCCCCGAGCTTCTACGACCTTCGGAAATGGTGAAACCACCAAATCTAAAAGAAAAAATACAAGATATTTTTGAATAACTTTTTTTCCGAAAGTCATAGAGACTTGGGCATTTCATGGTTAATAAAGGGTAGCCTGCTACGCAACCACACCAAATTTCAGCATGTTTCGAGCAAGCAGCGCAGAGTTATTCACCCTATAGTGAATTAGGGTTAGGGTTGTGATTAGGGTTAGGGTTGTGATTAGGGTTAGGGTTAGGGTTGTGATTAGGGTTAGGGTTAGGGTTAGGGTTGTGATTAGGGTTAGGGATGAAACCCCATTGGAGATCCAGATATTCTTCAATAACTTTTTTTCTGAAGGTCATAGAGACTTGGAAGTTGGTTCCATCCCCACTAATGTGGGTATGCCCGATCCATTGGTATCACCCGTGAGCTTCTACGACCTTCGGAAGGGGTAGGGTTAGGGTTGTGATTAGTGTTTGCTTTTTGGGTTGTGATTAGGGTTAGGGTTAGGGATGGAAACCTATTGGAGATCAAGATATTCTTCAATAACTTTTTTTCTGAAGGTCATAGTGACTTGGAAGTTGGTTCCATCTCCACTAATGTGGCTATGCCCGATCCATTGGGACCATCCCCGAGCTTCTACGACCTTCGGAAATGGTGAAACCACCAAATCTAAAAGAAAAAATACAAGATATTTTTGAATAACTTTTTTTCCGAAAGTCATAGAGACTTGGGCATTTCTTGGTTAATAAAGGGTAGCCTGCTACGCAACCACACCAAATTTCAGCATGTTTCGAGCAAGCAGCGCAGAGTTATTCACCCTATAGTGAATTAGGGTTAGGGTTGTGATTAGGGTTAGGGTTGTGATTAGGGTTAGGGTTAGGGTTGTGATTAGGGTTAGGGTTAGGGTTAGGGTTGTGATTAGGGTTAGGGATGAAACCCCATTGGAGATCCAGATATTCTTCAATAACTTTTTTTCTGAAGGTCATAGAGACTTGGAAGTTGGTTCCATCCCCACTAATGTGGGTATGCCCGATCCATTGGTATCACCCGTGAGCTTCTACGACCTTCGGAAGGGGTAGGGTTAGGGTTGTGATTAGTGTTTGCTTTTTGGGTTGTGATTAGGGTTAGGGTTAGGGATGGAAACCTATTGGAGATCAAGATATTCTTCAATAACTTTTTTTCTGAAGGTCATAGTGACTTGGAAGTTGGTTCCATCTCCACTAATGTGGCTATGCCCAATCCATTGGGACCATCCCCGAGCTTCTACGACCTTCGGAAATGGTGAAACCACCAAATCTAAAAGAAAAAATACAAGATATTTTTGAATAACTTTTTTTCCGAAAGTCATAGAGACTTGGGCATTTCATGGTTAATAAAGGGTAGCCTGCTACGCAACCACACCAAATTTCAGCATGTTTCGAGCAAGCAGCGCAGAGTTATTCACCCTATAGTGAATTAGGGTTAGGGTTGTGATTAGGGTTAGGGTTAGGGTTGTGATTAGGGTTAGGGTTAGGGTTAGGGTTGTGATTAGGGTTAGGGATGAAACCCCATTGGAGATCCAGATATTCTTCAATAACTTTTTTTCTGAAGGTCATAGAGACTTGGAAGTTGGTTCCATCCCCACTAATGTGGGTATGCCCGATCCATTGGTATCACCCGTGAGCTTCTACGACCTTCGGAAGGGGTAGGGTTAGGGTTGTGATTAGTGTTTGCTTTTTGGGTTGTGATTAGGGTTAGGGTTAGGGATGGAAACCTATTGGAGATCAAGATATTCTTCAATAACTTTTTTTCTGAAGGTCATAGTGACTTGGAAGTTGGTTCCATCTCCACTAATGTGGCTATGCCCGATCCATTGGGACCATCCCCGAGCTTCTACGACCTTCGGAAATGGTGAAACCACCAAATCTAAAAGAAAAAATACAAGATATTTTTGAATAACTTTTTTTCCGAAAGTCATAGAGACTTGGGCATTTCATGGTTAATAAAGGGTAGCCTGCTACGCAACCACACCAAATTTCAGCATGTTTCGAGCAAGCAGCGCAGAGTTATTCACCCTATAGTGAATTAGGGTTAGGGTTGTGATTAGGGTTAGGGTTGTGATTAGGGTTAGGGTTAGGGTTGTGATTAGGGTTAGGGTTAGGGTTAGGGTTGTGATTAGGGTTAGGGATGAAACCCCATTGGAGATCCAGATATTCTTCAATAACTTTTTTTCTGAAGGTCATAGAGACTTGGAAGTTGGTTCCATCCCCACTAATGTGGGTATGCCCGATCCATTGGTATCACCCGTGAGCTTCTACGACCTTTGGAAGGGGTAGGGTTAGGGTTGTGATTAGTGTTTGCTTTTTGGGTTGTGATTAGGGTTAGGGTTAGGGATGGAAACCTATTGGAGATCAAGATATTCTTCAATAACTTTTTTTCTGAAGGTCATAGTGACTTGGAAGTTGGTTCCATCTCCACTAATGTGGCTATGCCCGATCCATTGGGACCATCCCCGAGCTTCTACGACCTTCGGAAATGGTGAAACCACCAAATCTAAAAGAAAAAATACAAGATATTTTTGAATAACTTTTTTTCCGAAAGTCATAGAGACTTGGGCATTTCATGGTTAATAAAGGGTAGCCTGCTACGCAACCACACCAAATTTCAGCATGTTTCGAGCAAGCAGCGCAGAGTTATTCACCCTATAGTGAATTAGGGTTAGGGTTGTGATTAGGGTTAGGGTTGTGATTAGGGTTAGGGTTAGGGTTGTGATTAGGGTTAGGGTTAGGGTTAGGGTTGTGATTAGGGTTAGGGATGAAACCCCATTGGAGATCCAGATATTCTTCAATAACTTTTTTTCTGAAGGTCATAGAGACTTGGAAGTTGGTTCCATCCCCACTAATGTGGGTATGCCCGATCCATTGGTATCACCCGTGAGCTTCTACGACCTTCGGAAGGGGTAGGGTTAGGGTTGTGATTAGTGTTTGCTTTTTGGGTTGTGATTAGGGTTAGGGTTAGGGATGGAAACCTATTGGAGATCAAGATATTCTTCAATAACTTTTTTTCTGAAGGTCATAGTGACTTGGAAGTTGGTTCCATCTCCACTAATGTGGCTATGCCCGATCCATTGGGACCATCCCCGAGCTTCTACGACCTTCGGAAATGGTGAAACCACCAAATCTAAAAGAAAAAATACAAGATATTTTTGAATAACTTTTTTTCCGAAAGTCATAGAGACTTGGGCATTTCTTGGTTAATAAAGGGTAGCCTGCTACGCAACCACACCAAATTTCAGCATGTTTCGAGCAAGCAGCGCAGAGTTATTCACCCTATAGTGAATTAGGGTTAGGGTTGTGATTAGGGTTAGGGTTGTGATTAGGGTTAGGGTTAGGGTTGTGATTAGGGTTAGGGTTAGGGTTAGGGTTGTGATTAGGGTTAGGGATGAAACCCCATTGGAGATCCAGATATTCTTCAATAACTTTTTTTCTGAAGGTCATAGAGACTTGGAAGTTGGTTCCATCCCCACTAATGTGGGTATGCCCGATCCATTGGTATCACCCGTGAGCTTCTACGACCTTCGGAAGGGGTAGGGTTAGGGTTGTGATTAGTGTTTGCTTTTTGGGTTGTGATTAGGGTTAGGGTTAGGGATGGAAACCTATTGGAGATCAAGATATTCTTCAATAACTTTTTTTCTGAAGGTCATAGTGACTTGGAAGTTGGTTCCATCTCCACTAATGTGGCTATGCCCAATCCATTGGGACCATCCCCGAGCTTCTACGACCTTCGGAAATGGTGAAACCACCAAATCTAAAAGAAAAAATACAAGATATTTTTGAATAACTTTTTTTCCGAAAGTCATAGAGACTTGGGCATTTCATGGTTAATAAAGGGTAGCCTGCTACGCAACCACACCAAATTTCAGCATGTTTCGAGCAAGCAGCGCAGAGTTATTCACCCTATAGTGAATTAGGGTTAGGGTTGTGATTAGGGTTAGGGTTAGGGTTGTGATTAGGGTTAGGGTTAGGGTTAGGGTTGTGATTAGGGTTAGGGATGAAACCCCATTGGAGATCCAGATATTCTTCAATAACTTTTTTTCTGAAGGTCATAGAGACTTGGAAGTTGGTTCCATCCCCACTAATGTGGGTATGCCCGATCCATTGGTATCACCCGTGAGCTTCTACGACCTTCGGAAGGGGTAGGGTTAGGGTTGTGATTAGTGTTTGCTTTTTGGGTTGTGATTAGGGTTAGGGTTAGGGATGGAAACCTATTGGAGATCAAGATATTCTTCAATAACTTTTTTTCTGAAGGTCATAGTGACTTGGAAGTTGGTTCCATCTCCACTAATGTGGCTATGCCCGATCCATTGGGACCATCCCCGAGCTTCTACGACCTTCGGAAATGGTGAAACCACCAAATCTAAAAGAAAAAATACAAGATATTTTTGAATAACTTTTTTTCCGAAAGTCATAGAGACTTAGGCATTTCATGGTTAATAAAGGGTAGCCTGCTACGCAACCACACCAAATTTCAGCATGTTTCGAGCAAGCAGCGCAGAGTTATTCACCCTATAGTGAATTAGGATTAGGGTTGTGATTAGGGTTAGGGTTGTGATTAGGGTTAGGGTTAGGGTTGTGATTAGGGTTAGGGTTAGGGTTAGGGTTGTGATTAGGGTTAGGGATGAAACCCCATTGGAGATCCAGATATTCTTCAATAACTTTTTTTCTGAAGGTCATAGAGACTTGGAAGTTGGTTCCATCCCCACTAATGTGGGTATGCCCGATCCATTGGTATCACCCGTGAGCTTCTACGACCTTCGGAAGGGGTAGGGTTAGGGTTGTGATTAGTGTTTGCTTTTTGGGTTGTGATTAGGGTTAGGGTTAGGGATGGAAACCTATTGGAGATCAAGATATTCTTCAATAACTTTTTTTCTGAAGGTCATAGTGACTTGGAAGTTGGTTCCATCTCCACTAATGTGGCTATGCCCGATCCATTGGGACCATCCCCGAGCTTCTACGACCTTCGGAAATGGTGAAACCACCAAATCTAAAAGAAAAAATACAAGATATTTTTGAATAACTTTTTTTCCGAAAGTCATAGAGACTTGGGCATTTCATGGTTAATAAAGGGTAGCCTGCTACGCAACCACACCAAATTTCAGCATGTTTCGAGCAAGCAGCGCAGAGTTATTCACCCTATAGTGAATTAGGGTTAGGGTTGTGATTAGGGTTAGGGTTGTGATTAGGGTTAGGGTTAGGGTTGTGATTAGGGTTAGGGTTAGGGTTAGGGTTGTGATTAGGGTTAGGGATGAAACCCCATTGGAGATCCAGATATTCTTCAATAACTTTTTTTCTGAAGGTCATAGAGACTTGGAAGTTGGTTCCATCCCCACTAATGTGGGTATGCCCGATCCATTGGTATCACCCGTGAGCTTCTACGACCTTCGGAAGGGGTAGGGTTAGGGTTGTGATTAGTGTTTGCTTTTTGGGTTGTGATTAGGGTTAGGGTTAGGGATGGAAACCTATTGGAGATCAAGATATTCTTCAATAACTTTTTTTCTGAAGGTCATAGTGACTTGGAAGTTGGTTCCATCTCCACTAATGTGGCTATGCCCGATCCATTGGGACCATCCCCGAGCTTCTACGACCTTCGGAAATGGTGAAACCACCAAATCTAAAAGAAAAAATACAAGATATTTTTGAATAACTTTTTTTCCGAAAGTCATAGAGACTTGGGCATTTCATGGTTAATAAAGGGTAGCCTGCTACGCAACCACACCAAATTTCAGCATGTTTCGAGCAAGCAGCGCAGAGTTATTCACCCTATAGTGAATTAGGGTTAGGGTTGTGATTAGGGTTAGGGTTGTGATTAGGGTTAGGGTTAGGGTTGTGATTAGGGTTAGGGTTAGGGTTAGGGTTGTGATTAGGGTTAGGGATGAAACCCCATTGGAGATCCAGATATTCTTCAATAACTTTTTTTCTGAAGGTCATAGAGACTTGGAAGTTGGTTCCATCCCCACTAATGTGGGTATGCCCGATCCATTGGTATCACCCGTGAGCTTCTACGACCTTCGGAAGGGGTAGGGTTAGGGTTGTGATTAGTGTTTGCTTTTTGGGTTGTGATTAGGGTTAGGGTTAGGGATGGAAACCTATTGGAGATCAAGATATTCTTCAATAACTTTTTTTCTGAAGGTCATAGTGACTTGGAAGTTGGTTCCATCTCCACTAATGTGGCTATGCCCGATCCATTGGGACCATCCCCGAGCTTCTACGACCTTCGGAAATGGTGAAACCACCAAATCTAAAAGAAAAAATACAAGATATTTTTGAATAACTTTTTTTCCGAAAGTCATAGAGACTTGGGCATTTCATGGTTAATAAAGGGTAGCCTGCTACGCAACCACACCAAATTTCAGCATGTTTCGAGCAAGCAGCGCAGAGTTATTCACCCTATAGTGAATTAGGGTTAGGGTTGTGATTAGGGTTAGGGTTGTGATTAGGGTTAGGGTTAGGGTTGTGATTAGGGTTAGGGTTAGGGTTAGGGTTGTGATTAGGGTTAGGGATGAAACCCCATTGGAGATCCAGATATTCTTCAATAACTTTTTTTCTGAAGGTCATAGAGACTTGGAAGTTGGTTCCATCCCCACTAATGTGGGTATGCCCGATCCATTGGTATCACCCGTGAGCTTCTACGACCTTTGGAAGGGGTAGGGTTAGGGTTGTGATTAGTGTTTGCTTTTTGGGTTGTGATTAGGGTTAGGGTTAGGGATGGAAACCTATTGGAGATCAAGATATTCTTCAATAACTTTTTTTCTGAAGGTCATAGTGACTTGGAAGTTGGTTCCATCTCCACTAATGTGGCTATGCCCGATCCATTGGGACCATCCCCGAGCTTCTACGACCTTCGGAAATGGTGAAACCACCAAATCTAAAAGAAAAAATACAAGATATTTTTGAATAACTTTTTTTCCGAAAGTCATAGAGACTTGGGCATTTCATGGTTAATAAAGGGTAGCCTGCTACGCAACCACACCAAATTTCAGCATGTTTCGAGCAAGCAGCGCAGAGTTATTCACCCTATAGTGAATTAGGGTTAGGGTTGTGATTAGGGTTAGGGTTGTGATTAGGGTTAGGGTTAGGGTTGTGATTAGGGTTAGGGTTAGGGTTAGGGTTGTGATTAGGGTTAGGGATGAAACCCCATTGGAGATCCAGATATTCTTCAATAACTTTTTTTCTGAAGGTCATAGAGACTTGGAAGTTGGTTCCATCCCCACTAATGTGGGTATGCCCGATCCATTGGTATCACCCGTGAGCTTCTACGACCTTCGGAAGGGGTAGGGTTAGGGTTGTGATTAGTGTTTGCTTTTTGGGTTGTGATTAGGGTTAGGGTTAGGGATGGAAACCTATTGGAGATCAAGATATTCTTCAATAACTTTTTTTCTGAAGGTCATAGTGACTTGGAAGTTGGTTCCATCTCCACTAATGTGGCTATGCCCGATCCATTGGGACCATCCCCGAGCTTCTACGACCTTCGGAAATGGTGAAACCACCAAATCTAAAAGAAAAAATACAAGATATTTTTGAATAACTTTTTTTCCGAAAGTCATAGAGACTTGGGCATTTCATGGTTAATAAAGGGTAGCCTGCTACGCAACCACACCAAATTTCAGCATGTTTCGAGCAAGCAGCGCAGAGTTATTCACCCTATAGTGAATTAGGGTTAGGGTTGTGATTAGGGTTAGGGTTGTGATTAGGGTTAGGGTTAGGGTTGTGATTAGGGTTAGGGTTAGGGTTAGGGTTGTGATTAGGGTTAGGGATGAAACCCCATTGGAGATCCAGATATTCTTCAATAACTTTTTTTCTGAAGGTCATAGAGACTTGGAAGTTGGTTCCATCCCCACTAATGTGGGTATGCCCGATCCATTGGTATCACCCGTGAGCTTCTACGACCTTCGGAAGGGGTAGGGTTAGGGTTGTGATTAGTGTTTGCTTTTTGGGTTGTGATTAGGGTTAGGGTTAGGGATGGAAACCTATTGGAGATCAAGATATTCTTCAATAACTTTTTTTCTGAAGGTCATAGTGACTTGGAAGTTGGTTCCATCTCCACTAATGTGGCTATGCCCGATCCATTGGGACCATCCCCGAGCTTCTACGACCTTCGGAAATGGTGAAACCACCAAATCTAAAAGAAAAAATACAAGATATTTTTGAATAACTTTTTTTCCGAAAGTCATAGAGACTTGGGCATTTCATGGTTAATAAAGGGTAGCCTGCTACGCAACCACACCAAATTTCAGCATGTTTCGAGCAAGCAGCGCAGAGTTATTCACCCTATAGTGAATTAGGGTTAGGGTTGTGATTAGGGTTAGGGTTGTGATTAGGGTTAGGGTTAGGGTTGTGATTAGGGTTAGGGTTAGGGTTAGGGTTGTGATTAGGGTTAGGGATGAAACCCCATTGGAGATCCAGATATTCTTCAATAACTTTTTTTCTGAAGGTCATAGAGACTTGGAAGTTGGTTCCATCCCCACTAATGTGGGTATGCCCGATCCATTGGTATCACCCGTGAGCTTCTACGACCTTCGGAAGGGGTAGGGTTAGGGTTGTGATTAGTGTTTGCTTTTTGGGTTGTGATTAGGGTTAGGGTTAGGGATGGAAACCTATTGGAGATCAAGATATTCTTCAATAACTTTTTTTCTGAAGGTCATAGTGACTTGGAAGTTGGTTCCATCTCCACTAATGTGGCTATGCCCGATCCATTGGGACCATCCCCGAGCTTCTACGACCTTCGGAAATGGTGAAACCACCAAATCTAAAAGAAAAAATACAAGATATTTTTGAATAACTTTTTTTCCGAAAGTCATAGAGACTTGGGCATTTCATGGTTAATAAAGGGTAGCCTGCTACGCAATCACACCAAATTTCAGCATGTTTCGAGCAAGCAGCGCAGAGTTATTCACCCTATAGTGAATTAGGGTTAGGGTTGTGATTAGGGTTAGGGTTGTGATTAGGGTTAGGGTTAGGGTTGTGATTAGGGTTAGGGTTAGGGTTAGGGTTGTGATTAGGGTTAGGGATGAAACCCCATTGGAGATCCAGATATTCTTCAATAACTTTTTTTCTGAAGGTCATAGAGACTTGGAAGTTGGTTCCATCCCCACTAATGTGGATATGCCCGATCCATTGGTATCACCCGTGAGCTTCTACGACCTTCGGAAGGGGTAGGGTTAGGGTTGTGATTAGTGTTTGCTTTTTGGGTTGTGATTAGGGTTAGGGTTAGGGATGGAAACCTATTGGAGATCAAGATATTCTTCAATAACTTTTTTTCTGAAGGTCATAGAGACTTGGAAGTTGGTTCCATCCCCACTAATGTGGGTATGCCCGATCCATTGGTATCACCCGTGAGCTTCTACGACCTTCGGAAGGGGTAGGGTTAGGGTTGTGATTAGTGTTTGCTTTTTGGGTTGTGATTAGGGTTAGGGTTAGGGATGGAAACCTATTGGAGATCAAGATATTCTTCAATAACTTTTTTTCTGAAGGTCATAGTGACTTGGTAGTTGGTTCCATCTCCACTAATGTGGCTATGCCCGATCCATTGGGACCATCCCCGAGCTTCTACGACCTTCGGAAATGGTGAAACCACCAAATCTAAAAGAAAAAATACAAGATATTTTTGAATAACTTTTTTTCCGAAAGTCATAGAGACTTGGGCATTTCATGGTTAATAAAGGGTAGCCTGCTACGCAACCACACCAAATTTCAGCATGTTTCGAGCAAGCAGCGCAGAGTTATTCACCCTATAGTGAATTAGGGTTAGGGTTGTGATTAGGGTTAGGGTTGTGATTAGGGTTAGGGTTAGGGTTGTGATTAGGGTTAGGGTTAGGGTTAGGGTTGTGATTAGGGTTAGGGATGAAACCCCATTGGAGATCCAGATATTCTTCAATAACTTTTTTTCTGAAGGTCATAGAGACTTGGAAGTTGGTTCCATCCCCACTAATGTGGGTATGCCCGATCCATTGGTATCACCCGTGAGCTTCTACGACCTTCGGAAGGGGTAGGGTTAGGGTTGTGATTAGTGTTTGCTTTTTGGGTTGTGATTAGGGTTAGGGTTAGGGATGGAAACCTATTGGAGATCAAGATATTCTTCAATAACTTTTTTTCTGAAGGTCATAGTGACTTGGAAGTTGGTTCCATCTCCACTAATGTGGCTATGCCCGATCCATTGGGACCATCCCCGAGCTTCTACGACCTTCGGAAATGGTGAAACCACCAAATCTAAAAGAAAAAATACAAGATATTTTTGAATAACTTTTTTTCCGAAAGTCATAGAGACTTGGGCATTTCATGGTTAATAAAGGGTAGCCTGCTACGCAATCACACCAAATTTCAGCATGTTTCGAGCAAGCAGCGCAGAGTTATTCACCCTATAGTGAATTAGGGTTAGGGTTGTGATTAGGGTTAGGGTTGTGATTAGGGTTAGGGTTAGGGTTGTGATTAGGGTTAGGGTTAGGGTTAGGGTTGTGATTAGGGTTAGGGATGAAACCCCATTGGAGATCCAGATATTCTTCAATAACTTTTTTTCTGAAGGTCATAGAGACTTGGAAGTTGGTTCCATCCCCACTAATGTGGATATGCCCGATCCATTGGTATCACCCGTGAGCTTCTACGACCTTCGGAAGGGGTAGGGTTAGGGTTGTGATTAGTGTTTGCTTTTTGGGTTGTGATTAGGGTTAGGGTTAGGGATGGAAACCTATTGGAGATCAAGATATTCTTCAATAACTTTTTTTCTGAAGGTCATAGAGACTTGGAAGTTGGTTCCATCCCCACTAATGTGGGTATGCCCGATCCATTGGTATCACCCGTGAGCTTCTACGACCTTCGGAAGGGGTAGGGTTAGGGTTGTGATTAGTGTTTGCTTTTTGGGTTGTGATTAGGGTTAGGGTTAGGGATGGAAACCTATTGGAGATCAAGATATTCTTCAATAACTTTTTTTCTGAAGGTCATAGTGACTTGGTAGTTGGTTCCATCTCCACTAATGTGGCTATGCCCGATCCATTGGGACCATCCCCGAGCTTCTACGACCTTCGGAAATGGTGAAACCACCAAATCTAAAAGAAAAAATACAAGATATTTTTGAATAACTTTTTTTCCGAAAGTCATAGAGACTTAGGCATTTCATGGTTAATAAAGGGTAGCCTGCTACGCAACCACACCAAATTTCAGCATGTTTCGAGCAAGCAGCGCAGAGTTATTTACCCTATAGTGAATTAGGGTTAGGGTTGTGATTAGGGTTAGGATTGTGATTAGGGTTAGGGTTAGGGTTGTGATTAGGGTTAGGGTTAGGGTTAGGGTTGTGATTAGGGTTAGGGATGAAACCCCATTGGAGATCCCGATATTCGTCAATAACTTTTTTTCTGAAGGTCATAGAGACTTGGAAGTTGGTTCCATCCCCACTAATGTGGGTATGCCCGATCCATTGGTATCACCCATGAGCTTCTACGACCTTCGGAAGGGGTAGGGTTAGGGTTGTGATTAGTGTTTGCTTTTTGGGTTGTGATTAGGGTTAGGGTTAGGGATGGAAACCTATTGGAGATCAAGATATTCTTCAATAACTTTTTTTCTGAAGGTCATAGTGACTTGGAAGTTGGTTCCATCTCCACTAATGTGGCTATGCCCGATCCATTGGGACCATCCCCGAGCTTCTACGACCTTCGGAAATGGTGAAACCACCAAATCTAAAAGAAAAAATACAAGATATTTTTGAATAACTTTTTTTCCGAAAGTCATAGAGACTTGGGCATTTCATGGTTAATAAAGGGTAGCCTGCTACGCAACCACACCAAATTTCAGCATGTTTCGAGCAAGCAGCGCAGAGTTATTCACCCTATAGTGAATTAGGGTTAGGGTTGTGATTAGGGTTAGGGTTGTGATTAGGGTTAGGGTTAGGGTTGTGATTAGGGTTAGGGTTAGGGTTAGGGTTGTGATTAGGGTTAGGGATGAAACCCCATTGGAGATCCAGATATTCTTCAATAACTTTTTTTCTGAAGGTCATAGAGACTTGGAAGTTGGTTCCATCCCCACTAATGTGGGTATGCCCGATCCATTGGTATCACCCGTGAGCTTCTACGACCTTCGGAAGGGGTAGGGTTAGGGTTGTGATTAGTGTTTGCTTTTTGGGTTGTGATTAGGGTTAGGGTTAGGGATGGAAACCTATTGGAGATCAAGATATTCTTCAATAACTTTTTTTCTGAAGGTCATAGTGACTTGGAAGTTGGTTCCATCTCCACTAATGTGGCTATGCCCGATCCATTGGGACCATCCCCGAGCTTCTACGACCTTCGGAAATGGTGAAACCACCAAATCTAAAAGAAAAAATACAAGATATTTTTGAATAACTTTTTTTCCGAAAGTCATAGAGACTTGGGCATTTCATGGTTAATAAAGGGTAGCCTGCTACGCAATCACACCAAATTTCAGCATGTTTCGAGCAAGCAGCGCAGAGTTATTCACCCTATAGTGAATTAGGGTTAGGGTTGTGATTAGGGTTAGGGTTGTGATTAGGGTTAGGGTTAGGGTTGTGATTAGGGTTAGGGTTAGGGTTAGGGTTGTGATTAGGGTTAGGGATGAAACCCCATTGGAGATCCAGATATTCTTCAATAACTTTTTTTCTGAAGGTCATAGAGACTTGGAAGTTGGTTCCATCCCCACTAATGTGGGTATGCCCGATCCATTGGTATCACCCGTGAGCTTCTACGACCTTCGGAAGGGGTAGGGTTAGGGTTGTGATTAGTGTTTGCTTTTTGGGTTGTGATTAGGGTTAGGGTTAGGGATGGAAACCTATTGGAGATCAAGATATTCTTCAATAACTTTTTTTCTGAAGGTCATAGTGACTTGGTAGTTGGTTCCATCTCCACTAATGTGGCTATGCCCGATCCATTGGGACCATCCCCGAGCTTCTACGACCTTCGGAAATGGTGAAACCACCAAATCTAAAAGAAAAAATACAAGATATTTTTGAATAACTTTTTTTCCGAAAGTCATAGAGACTTAGGCATTTCATGGTTAATAAAGGGTAGCCTGCTACGCAACCACACCAAATTTCAGCATGTTTCGAGCAAGCAGCGCAGAGTTATTTACCCTATAGTGAATTAGGGTTAGGGTTGTGATTAGGGTTAGGATTGTGATTAGGGTTAGGGTTAGGGTTGTGATTAGGGTTAGGGTTAGGGTTAGGGTTGTGATTAGGGTTAGGGATGAAACCCCATTGGAGATCCCGATATTCGTCAATAACTTTTTTTCTGAAGGTCATAGAGACTTGGAAGTTGGTTCCATCCCCACTAATGTGGGTATGCCCGATCCATTGGTATCACCCATGAGCTTCTACGACCTTCGGAAGGGGTAGGGTTAGGGTTGTGATTAGTGTTTGCTTTTTGGGTTGTGATTAGGGTTAGGGTTAGGGATGGAAACCTATTGGAGATCAAGATATTCTTCAATAACTTTTTTTCTGAAGGTCATAGTGACTTGGAAGTTGGTTCCATCTCCACTAATGTGGCTATGCCCGATCCATTGGGACCATCCCCGAGCTTCTACGACCTTCGGAAATGGTGAAACCACCAAATCTAAAAGAAAAAATACAAGATATTTTTGAATAACTTTTTTTCTGAAAGTCATAGAGACTTGGGCATTTCATGGTTAATAAAGGGTAGCCTGCTACGCAATCACACCAAATTTCAGCATGTTTCGAGCAAGCAGCGCAGAGTTATTCACCCTATAGTGAATTAGGGTTAGGGTTGTGATTAGGGTTAGGGTTGTGATTAGGGTTAGGGTTAGGGTTGTGATTAGGGTTAGGGTTAGGGTTAGGGTTGTGATTAGGGTTAGGGATGAAACCCCATTGGAGATCCAGATATTCTTCAATAACTTTTTTTCTGAAGGTCATAGAGACTTGGAAGTTGGTTCCATCCCCACTAATGTGGATATGCCCGATCCATTGGTATCACCCGTGAGCTTCTACGACCTTCGGAAGGGGTAGGGTTAGGGTTGTGATTAGTGTTTGCTTTTTGGGTTGTGATTAGGGTTAGGGTTAGGGATGGAAACCTATTGGAGATCAAGATATTCTTCAATAACTTTTTTTCTGAAGGTCATAGAGACTTGGAAGTTGGTTCCATCCCCACTAATGTGGGTATGCCCGATCCATTGGTATCACCCGTGAGCTTCTACGACCTTCGGAAGGGGTAGGGTTAGGGTTGTGATTAGTGTTTGCTTTTTGGGTTGTGATTAGGGTTAGGGTTAGGGATGGAAACCTATTGGAGATCAAGATATTCTTCAATAACTTTTTTTCTGAAGGTCATAGTGACTTGGTAGTTGGTTCCATCTCCACTAATGTGGCTATGCCCGATCCATTGGGACCATCCCCGAGCTTCTACGACCTTCGGAAATGGTGAAACCACCAAATCTAAAAGAAAAAATACAAGATATTTTTGAATAACTTTTTTTCCGAAAGTCATAGAGACTTAGGCATTTCATGGTTAATAAAGGGTAGCCTGCTACGCAACCACACCAAATTTCAGCATGTTTCGAGCAAGCAGCGCAGAGTTATTTACCCTATAGTGAATTAGGGTTAGGGTTGTGATTAGGGTTAGGATTGTGATTAGGGTTAGGGTTAGGGTTGTGATTAGGGTTAGGGTTAGGGTTAGGGTTGTGATTAGGGTTAGGGATGAAACCCCATTGGAGATCCCGATATTCGTCAATAACTTTTTTTCTGAAGGTCATAGAGACTTGGAAGTTGGTTCCATCCCCACTAATGTGGGTATGCCCGATCCATTGGTATCACCCATGAGCTTCTACGACCTTCGGAAGGGGTAGGGTTAGGGTTGTGATTAGTGTTTGCTTTTTGGGTTGTGATTAGGGTTAGGGTTAGGGATGGAAACCTATTGGAGATCAAGATATTCTTCAATAACTTTTTTTCTGAAGGTCATAGTGACTTGGAAGTTGGTTCCATCTCCACTAATGTGGCTATGCCCGATCCATTGGGACCATCCCCGAGCTTCTACGACCTTCGGAAATGGTGAAACCACCAAATCTAAAAGAAAAAATACAAGATATTTTTGAATAACTTTTTTTCCGAAAGTCATAGAGACTTGGGCATTTCATGGTTAATAAAGGGTAGCCTGCTACGCAACCACACCAAATTTCAGCATGTTTCGAGCAAGCAGCGCAGAGTTATTCACCCTATAGTGAATTAGGGTTAGGGTTGTGATTAGGGTTAGGGTTGTGATTAGGGTTAGGGTTAGGGTTGTGATTAGGGTTAGGGTTAGGGTTAGGGTTGTGATTAGGGTTAGGGATGAAACCCCATTGGAGATCCAGATATTCTTCAATAACTTTTTTTCTGAAGGTCATAGAGACTTGGAAGTTGGTTCCATCCCCACTAATGTGGGTATGCCCGATCCATTGGTATCACCCGTGAGCTTCTACGACCTTCGGAAGGGGTAGGGTTAGGGTTGTGATTAGTGTTTGCTTTTTGGGTTGTGATTAGGGTTAGGGTTAGGGATGGAAACCTATTGGAGATCAAGATATTCTTCAATAACTTTTTTTCTGAAGGTCATAGTGACTTGGAAGTTGGTTCCATCTCCACTAATGTGGCTATGCCCGATCCATTGGGACCATCCCCGAGCTTCTACGACCTTCGGAAATGGTGAAACCACCAAATCTAAAAGAAAAAATACAAGATATTTTTGAATAACTTTTTTTCCGAAAGTCATAGAGACTTGGGCATTTCATGGTTAATAAAGGGTAGCCTGCTACGCAATCACACCAAATTTCAGCATGTTTCGAGCAAGCAGCGCAGAGTTATTCACCCTATAGTGAATTAGGGTTAGGGTTGTGATTAGGGTTAGGGTTGTGATTAGGGTTAGGGTTAGGGTTGTGATTAGGGTTAGGGTTAGGGTTAGGGTTGTGATTAGGGTTAGGGATGAAACCCCATTGGAGATCCAGATATTCTTCAATAACTTTTTTTCTGAAGGTCATAGAGACTTGGAAGTTGGTTCCATCCCCACTAATGTGGATATGCCCGATCCATTGGTATCACCCGTGAGCTTCTACGACCTTCGGAAGGGGTAGGGTTAGGGTTGTGATTAGTGTTTGCTTTTTGGGTTGTGATTAGGGTTAGGGTTAGGGATGGAAACCTATTGGAGATCAAGATATTCTTCAATAACTTTTTTTCTGAAGGTCATAGAGACTTGGAAGTTGGTTCCATCCCCACTAATGTGGATATGCCCGATCCATTGGTATCACCCGTGAGCTTCTACGACCTTCGGAAGGGGTAGGGTTAGGGTTGTGATTAGTGTTTGCTTTTTGGGTTGTGATTAGGGTTAGGGTTAGGGATGGAAACCTATTGGAGATCAAGATATTCTTCAATAACTTTTTTTCTGAAGGTCATAGTGACTTGGTAGTTGGTTCCATCTCCACTAATGTGGCTATGCCCGATCCATTGGGACCATCCCCGAGCTTCTACGACCTTCGGAAATGGTGAAACCACCAAATCTAAAAGAAAAAATACAAGATATTTTTGAATAACTTTTTTTCCGAAAGTCATAGAGACTTAGGCATTTCATGGTTAATAAAGGGTAGCCTGCTACGCAACCACACCAAATTTCAGCATGTTTCGAGCAAGCAGCGCAGAGTTATTTACCCTATAGTGAATTAGGGTTAGGGTTGTGATTAGGGTTAGGATTGTGATTAGGGTTAGGGTTAGGGTTGTGATTAGGGTTAGGGTTAGGGTTAGGGTTGTGATTAGGGTTAGGGATGAAACCCCATTGGAGATCCCGATATTCGTCAATAACTTTTTTTCTGAAGGTCATAGAGACTTGGAAGTTGGTTCCATCCCCACTAATGTGGGTATGCCCGATCCATTGGTATCACCCATGAGCTTCTACGACCTTCGGAAGGGGTAGGGTTAGGGTTGTGATTAGTGTTTGCTTTTTGGGTTGTGATTAGGGTTAGGGTTAGGGATGGAAACCTATTGGAGATCAAGATATTCTTCAATAACTTTTTTTCTGAAGGTCATAGTGACTTGGAAGTTGGTTCCATCTCCACTAATGTGGCTATGCCCGATCCATTGGGACCATCCCCGAGCTTCTACGACCTTCGGAAATGGTGAAACCACCAAATCTAAAAGAAAAAATACAAGATATTTTTGAATAACTTTTTTTCCGAAAGTCATAGAGACTTGGGCATTTCATGGTTAATAAAGGGTAGCCTTCTACGCAACCACACCAAATGTCAGCATGTTTCGAGCAAGCAGCGCAGAGTTATTCACCCTATAGTGAATTAGGGTTAGGGTTGTGATTAGGGTTAGGGTTGTGATTAGGGTTAGGGTTAGGGTTGTGATTAGGGTTAGGGTTAGGGTTAGGGTTGTGATTAGGGTTAGGGATGAAACCCCATTGGAGATCCAGATATTCTTCAATAACTTTTTTTCTGAAGGTCATAGAGACTTGGAAGTTGGTTCCATCCCCACTAATGTGGGTATGCCCGATCCATTGGTATCACCCGTGAGCTTCTACGACCTTCGGAAGGGGTAGGGTTAGGGTTGTGATTAGTGTTTGCTTTTTGGGTTGTGATTAGGGTTAGGGTTAGGGATGGAAACCTATTGGAGATCAAGATATTCTTCAATAACTTTTTTTCTGAAGGTCATAGTGACTTGGAAGTTGGTTCCATCTCCACTAATGTGGCTATGCCCGATCCATTGGGACCATCCCCGAGCTTCTACGACCTTCGGAAATGGTGAAACCACCAAATCTAAAAGAAAAAATACAAGATATTTTTGAATAACTTTTTTTCCGAAAGTCATAGAGACTTGGGCATTTCATGGTTAATAAAGGGTAGCCTGCTACGCAACCACACCAAATTTCAGCATGTTTCGAGCAAGCAGCGCAGAGTTATTCACCCTATAGTGAATTAGGGTTAGGGTTGTGATTAGGGTTAGGGTTGTGATTAGGGTTAGGGTTAGGGTTGTGATTAGGGTTAGGGTTAGGGTTAGGGTTGTGATTAGGGTTAGGGATGAAACCCCATTGGAGATCCAGATATTCTTCAATAACTTTTTTTCTGAAGGTCATAGAGACTTGGAAGTTGGTTCCATCCCCACTAATGTGGGTATGCCCGATCCATTGGTATCACCCGTGAGCTTCTACGACCTTCGGAAGGGGTAGGGTTAGGGTTGTGATTAGTGTTTGCTTTTTGGGTTGTGATTAGGGTTAGGGTTAGGGATGGAAACCTATTGGAGATCAAGATATTCTTCAATAACTTTTTTTCTGAAGGTCATAGTGACTTGGAAGTTGGTTCCATCTCCACTAATGTGGCTATGCCCAATCCATTGGGACCATCCCCGAGCTTCTACGACCTTCGGAAATGGTGAAACCACCAAATCTAAAAGAAAAAATACAAGATATTTTTGAATAACTTTTTTTCCGAAAGTCATAGAGACTTGGGCATTTCATGGTTAATAAAGGGTAGCCTGCTACGCAACCACACCAAATTTCAGCATGTTTCGAGCAAGCAGCGCAGAGTTATTCACCCTATAGTGAATTAGGGTTAGGGTTGTGATTAGGGTTAGGGTTAGGGTTGTGATTAGGGTTAGGGTTAGGGTTAGGGTTGTGATTAGGGTTAGGGATGAAACCCCATTGGAGATCCAGATATTCTTCAATAACTTTTTTTCTGAAGGTCATAGAGACTTGGAAGTTGGTTCCATCCCCACTAATGTGGGTATGCCCGATCCATTGGTATCACCCGTGAGCTTCTACGACCTTCGGAAGGGGTAGGGTTAGGGTTGTGATTAGTGTTTGCTTTTTGGGTTGTGATTAGGGTTAGGGTTAGGGATGGAAACCTATTGGAGATCAAGATATTCTTCAATAACTTTTTTTCTGAAGGTCATAGTGACTTGGAAGTTGGTTCCATCTCCACTAATGTGGCTATGCCCGATCCATTGGGACCATCCCCGAGCTTCTACGACCTTCGGAAATGGTGAAACCACCAAATCTAAAAGAAAAAATACAAGATATTTTTGAATAACTTTTTTTCCGAAAGTCATAGAGACTTGGGCATTTCATGGTTAATAAAGGGTAGCCTGCTACGCAACCACACCAAATTTCAGCATGTTTCGAGCAAGCAGCGCAGAGTTATTCACCCTATAGTGAATTAGGGTTAGGGTTGTGATTAGGGTTAGGGTTGTGATTAGGGTTAGGGTTAGGGTTGTGATTAGGGTTAGGGTTAGGGTTAGGGTTGTGATTAGGGTTAGGGATGAAACCCCATTGGAGATCCAGATATTCTTCAATAACTTTTTTTCTGAAGGTCATAGAGACTTGGAAGTTGGTTCCATCCCCACTAATGTGGATATGCCCGATCCATTGGTATCACCCGTGAGCTTCTACGACCTTCGGAAGGGGTAGGGTTAGGGTTGTGATTAGTGTTTGCTTTTTGGGTTGTGATTAGGGTTAGGGTTAGGGATGGAAACCTATTGGAGATCAAGATATTCTTCAATAACTTTTTTTCTGAAGGTCATAGAGACTTGGAAGTTGGTTACATCCTCACTAATGTGGGTATGCCCGATCCATTGGTATCACCCGTGAGCTTCTACGACCTTCGGAAGGGGTAGGGTTAGGGTTGTGATTAGTGTTTGCTTTTTGGGTTGTGATTAGGGTTAGGGTTAGGGATGGAAACCTATTGGAGATCAAGATATTCTTCAATAACTTTTTTTCTGAAGGTCATAGAGACTTGGAAGTTGGTTCCATCCCCACTAATGTGGGTATGCCCGATCCATTGGTATCACCCGTGAGCTTCTACGACCTTCGGAAGGGGTAGGGTTAGGGTTGTGATTAGTGTTTGCTTTTTGGGTTGTGATTAGGGTTAGGGTTAGGGATGGAAACCTATTGGAGATCAAGATATTCTTCAATAACTTTTTTTCTGAAGGTCATAGTGACTTGGAAGTTGGTTCCATCTCCACTAATGTGGCTATGCCCGATCCATTGGGACCATCCCCGAGCTTCTACGACCTTCGGAAATGGTGAAACCACCAAATCTAAAAGAAAAAATACAAGATATTTTTGAATAACTTTTTTTCCGAAAGTCATAGAGACTTGGGCATTTCATGGTTAATAAAGGGTAGCCTGCTACGCAACCACACCAAATTTCAGCATGTTTCGAGCAAGCAGCGCAGAGTTATTCACCCTATAGTGAATTAGGGTTAGGGTTGTGATTAGGGTTAGGGTTGTGATTAGGGTTAGGGTTAGGGTTGTGATTAGGGTTAGGGTTAGGGTTAGGGTTGTGATTAGGGTTAGGGATGAAACCCCATTGGAGATCCAGATATTCTTCAATAACTTTTTTTCTGAAGGTCATAGAGACTTGGAAGTTGGTTCCATCCCCACTAATGTGGGTATGCCCGATCCATTGGTATCACCCGTGAGCTTCTACGACCTTCGGAAGGGGTAGGGTTAGGGTTGTGATTAGTGTTTGCTTTTTGGGTTGTGATTAGGGTTAGGGTTAGGGATGGAAACCTATTGGAGATCAAGATATTCTTCAATAACTTTTTTTCTGAAGGTCATAGTGACTTGGAAGTTGGTTCCATCTCCACTAATGTGGCTATGCCCGATCCATTGGGACCATCCCCGAGCTTCTACGACCTTCGGAAATGGTGAAACCACCAAATCTAAAAGAAAAAATACAAGATATTTTTGAATAACTTTTTTTCCGAAAGTCATAGAGACTTAGGCATTTCATGGTTAATAAAGGGTAGCCTGCTACGCAACCACACCAAATTTCAGCATGTTTCGAGCAAGCAGCGCAGAGTTATTTACCCTATAGTGAATTAGGGTTAGGGTTGTGATTAGGGTTAGGATTGTGATTAGGGTTAGGGTTAGGGTTGTGATTAGGGTTAGGGTTAGGGTTAGGGTTGTGATTAGGGTTAGGGATGAAACCCCATTGGAGATCCCGATATTCGTCAATAACTTTTTTTCTGAAGGTCATAGAGACTTGGAAGTTGGTTCCATCCCCACTAATGTGGGTATGCCCGATCCATTGGTATCACCCATGAGCTTCTACGACCTTCGGAAGGGGTAGGGTTAGGGTTGTGATTAGTGTTTGCTTTTTGGGTTGTGATTAGGGTTAGGGTTAGGGATGGAAACCTATTGGAGATCAAGATATTCTTCAATAACTTTTTTTCTGAAGGTCATAGTGACTTGGAAGTTGGTTCCATCTCCACTAATGTGGCTATGCCCGATCCATTGGGACCATCCCCGAGCTTCTACGACCTTCGGAAATGGTGAAACCACCAAATCTAAAAGAAAAAATACAAGATATTTTTGAATAACTTTTTTTCCGAAAGTCATAGAGACTTGGGCATTTCATGGTTAATAAAGGGTAGCCTGCTACGCAACCACACCAAATTTCAGCATGTTTCGAGCAAGCAGCGCAGAGTTATTCACCCTATAGTGAATTAGGGTTAGGGTTGTGATTAGGGTTAGGGTTGTGATTAGGGTTAGGGTTAGGGTTGTGATTAGGGTTAGGGTTAGGGTTAGGGTTGTGATTAGGGTTAGGGATGAAACCCCATTGGAGATCCAGATATTCTTCAATAACTTTTTTTCTGAAGGTCATAGAGACTTGGAAGTTGGTTCCATCCCCACTAATGTGGGTATGCCCGATCCATTGGTATCACCCGTGAGCTTCTACGACCTTCGGAAGGGGTAGGGTTAGGGTTGTGATTAGTGTTTGCTTTTTGGGTTGTGATTAGGGTTAGGGTTAGGGATGGAAACCTATTGGAGATCAAGATATTCTTCAATAACTTTTTTTCTGAAGGTCATAGTGACTTGGAAGTTGGTTCCATCTCCACTAATGTGGCTATGCCCGATCCATTGGGACCATCCCCGAGCTTCTACGACCTTCGGAAATGGTGAAACCACCAAATCTAAAAGAAAAAATACAAGATATTTTTGAATAACTTTTTTTCCGAAAGTCATAGAGACTTGGGCATTTCATGGTTAATAAAGGGTAGCCTGCTACGCAATCACACCAAATTTCAGCATGTTTCGAGCAAGCAGCGCAGAGTTATTCACCCTATAGTGAATTAGGGTTAGGGTTGTGATTAGGGTTAGGGTTGTGATTAGGGTTAGGGTTAGGGTTGTGATTAGGGTTAGGGTTAGGGTTAGGGTTGTGATTAGGGTTAGGGATGAAACCCCATTGGAGATCCAGATATTCTTCAATAACTTTTTTTCTGAAGGTCATAGAGACTTGGAAGTTGGTTCCATCCCCACTAATGTGGATATGCCCGATCCATTGGTATCACCCGTGAGCTTCTACGACCTTCGGAAGGGGTAGGGTTAGGGTTGTGATTAGTGTTTGCTTTTTGGGTTGTGATTAGGGTTAGGGTTAGGGATGGAAACCTATTGGAGATCAAGATATTCTTCAATAACTTTTTTTCTGAAGGTCATAGAGACTTGGAAGTTGGTTCCATCCCCACTAATGTGGATATGCCCGATCCATTGGTATCACCCGTGAGCTTCTACGACCTTCGGAAGGGGTAGGGTTAGGGTTGTGATTAGTGTTTGCTTTTTGGGTTGTGATTAGGGTTAGGGTTAGGGATGGAAACCTATTGGAGATCAAGATATTCTTCAATAACTTTTTTTCTGAAGGTCATAGTGACTTGGTAGTTGGTTCCATCTCCACTAATGTGGCTATGCCCGATCCATTGGGACCATCCCCGAGCTTCTACGACCTTCGGAAATGGTGAAACCACCAAATCTAAAAGAAAAAATACAAGATATTTTTGAATAACTTTTTTTCCGAAAGTCATAGAGACTTAGGCATTTCATGGTTAATAAAGGGTAGCCTGCTACGCAACCACACCAAATTTCAGCATGTTTCGAGCAAGCAGCGCAGAGTTATTTACCCTATAGTGAATTAGGGTTAGGGTTGTGATTAGGGTTAGGATTGTGATTAGGGTTAGGGTTAGGGTTGTGATTAGGGTTAGGGTTAGGGTTAGGGTTGTGATTAGGGTTAGGGATGAAACCCCATTGGAGATCCCGATATTCGTCAATAACTTTTTTTCTGAAGGTCATAGAGACTTGGAAGTTGGTTCCATCCCCACTAATGTGGGTATGCCCGATCCATTGGTATCACCCATGAGCTTCTACGACCTTCGGAAGGGGTAGGGTTAGGGTTGTGATTAGTGTTTGCTTTTTGGGTTGTGATTAGGGTTAGGGTTAGGGATGGAAACCTATTGGAGATCAAGATATTCTTCAATAACTTTTTTTCTGAAGGTCATAGTGACTTGGAAGTTGGTTCCATCTCCACTAATGTGGCTATGCCCGATCCATTGGGACCATCCCCGAGCTTCTACGACCTTCGGAAATGGTGAAACCACCAAATCTAAAAGAAAAAATACAAGATATTTTTGAATAACTTTTTTTCCGAAAGTCATAGAGACTTGGGCATTTCATGGTTAATAAAGGGTAGCCTGCTACGCAACCACACCAAATGTCAGCATGTTTCGAGCAAGCAGCGCAGAGTTATTCACCCTATAGTGAATTAGGGTTAGGGTTGTGATTAGGGTTAGGGTTGTGATTAGGGTTAGGGTTAGGGTTGTGATTAGGGTTAGGGTTAGGGTTAGGGTTGTGATTAGGGTTAGGGATGAAACCCCATTGGAGATCCAGATATTCTTCAATAACTTTTTTTCTGAAGGTCATAGAGACTTGGAAGTTGGTTCCATCCCCACTAATGTGGGTATGCCCGATCCATTGGTATCACCCGTGAGCTTCTACGACCTTCGGAAGGGGTAGGGTTAGGGTTGTGATTAGTGTTTGCTTTTTGGGTTGTGATTAGGGTTAGGGTTAGGGATGGAAACCTATTGGAGATCAAGATATTCTTCAATAACTTTTTTTCTGAAGGTCATAGTGACTTGGAAGTTGGTTCCATCTCCACTAATGTGGCTATGCCCGATCCATTGGGACCATCCCCGAGCTTCTACGACCTTCGGAAATGGTGAAACCACCAAATCTAAAAGAAAAAATACAAGATATTTTTGAATAACTTTTTTTCCGAAAGTCATAGAGACTTGGGCATTTCATGGTTAATAAAGGGTAGCCTGCTACGCAACCACACCAAATTTCAGCATGTTTCGAGCAAGCAGCGCAGAGTTATTCACCCTATAGTGAATTAGGGTTAGGGTTGTGATTAGGGTTAGGGTTGTGATTAGGGTTAGGGTTAGGGTTGTGATTAGGGTTAGGGTTAGGGTTAGGGTTGTGATTAGGGTTAGGGATGAAACCCCATTGGAGATCCAGATATTCTTCAATAACTTTTTTTCTGAAGGTCATAGAGACTTGGAAGTTGGTTCCATCCCCACTAATGTGGGTATGCCCGATCCATTGGTATCACCCGTGAGCTTCTACGACCTTCGGAAGGGGTAGGGTTAGGGTTGTGATTAGTGTTTGCTTTTTGGGTTGTGATTAGGGTTAGGGTTAGGGATGGAAACCTATTGGAGATCAAGATATTCTTCAATAACTTTTTTTCTGAAGGTCATAGTGACTTGGAAGTTGGTTCCATCTCCACTAATGTGGCTATGCCCGATCCATTGGGACCATCCCCGAGCTTCTACGACCTTCGGAAATGGTGAAACCACCAAATCTAAAAGAAAAAATACAAGATATTTTTGAATAACTTTTTTTCCGAAAGTCATAGAGACTTGGGCATTTCATGGTTAATAAAGGGTAGCCTGCTACGCAACCACACCAAATTTCAGCATGTTTCGAGCAAGCAGCGCAGAGTTATTCACCCTATAGTGAATTAGGGTTAGGGTTGTGATTAGGGTTAGGGTTGTGATTAGGGTTAGGGTTAGGGTTGTGATTAGGGTTAGGGTTAGGGTTAGGGTTGTGATTAGGGTTAGGGATGAAACCCCATTGGAGATCCAGATATTCTTCAATAACTTTTTTTCTGAAGGTCATAGAGACTTGGAAGTTGGTTCCATCCCCACTAATGTGGGTATGCCCGATCCATTGGTATCACCCGTGAGCTTCTACGACCTTCGGAAGGGGTAGGGTTAGGGTTGTGATTAGTGTTTGCTTTTTGGGTTGTGATTAGGGTTAGGGTTAGGGATGGAAACCTATTGGAGATCAAGATATTCTTCAATAACTTTTTTTCTGAAGGTCATAGTGACTTGGAAGTTGGTTCCATCTCCACTAATGTGGCTATGCCCGATCCATTGGGACCATCCCCGAGCTTCTACGACCTTCGGAAATGGTGAAACCACCAAATCTAAAAGAAAAAATACAAGATATTTTTGAATAACTTTTTTTCCGAAAGTCATAGAGACTTGGGCATTTCATGGTTAATAAAGGGTAGCCTGCTACGCAACCACACCAAATTTCAGCATGTTTCGAGCAAGCAGCGCAGAGTTATTCACCCTATAGTGAATTAGGGTTAGGGTTGTGATTAGGGTTAGGGTTAGGGTTGTGATTAGGGTTAGGGTTAGGGTTAGGGTTGTGATTAGGGTTAGGGATGAAACCCCATTGGAGATCCAGATATTCTTCAATAACTTTTTTTCTGAAGGTCATAGAGACTTGGAAGTTGGTTCCATCCCCACTAATGTGGGTATGCCCGATCCATTGGTATCACCCGTGAGCTTCTACGACCTTCGGAAGGGGTAGGGTTAGGGTTGTGATTAGTGTTTGCTTTTTGGGTTGTGATTAGGGTTAGGGTTAGGGATGGAAACCTATTGGAGATCAAGATATTCTTCAATAACTTTTTTTCTGAAGGTCATAGTGACTTGGAAGTTGGTTCCATCTCCACTAATGTGGCTATGCCCGATCCATTGGGACCATCCCCGAGCTTCTACGACCTTCGGAAATGGTGAAACCACCAAATCTAAAAGAAAAAATACAAGATATTTTTGAATAACTTTTTTTCCGAAAGTCATAGAGACTTGGGCATTTCATGGTTAATAAAGGGTAGCCTGCTACGCAACCACACCAAATTTCAGCATGTTTCGAGCAAGCAGCGCAGAGTTATTCACCCTATAGTGAATTAGGGTTAGGGTTGTGATTAGGGTTAGGGTTGTGATTAGGGTTAGGGTTAGGGTTGTGATTAGGGTTAGGGTTAGGGTTAGGGTTGTGATTAGGGTTAGGGATGAAACCCCATTGGAGATCCAGATATTCTTCAATAACTTTCTTTCTGAAGGTCATAGAGACTTGGAAGTTGGTTCCATCCCCACTAATGTGGGTATGCCCGATCCATTGGTATCACCCGTGAGCTTCTACGACCTTCGGAAGGGGTAGGGTTAGGGTTGTGATTAGTGTTTGCTTTTTGGGTTGTGATTAGGGTTAGGGTTAGGGATGGAAACCTATTGGAGATCAAGATATTCTTCAATAACTTTTTTTCTGAAGGTCATAGTGACTTGGAAGTTGGTTCCATCTCCACTAATGTGGCTATGCCCGATCCATTGGGACCATCCCCGAGCTTCTACGACCTTCGGAAATGGTGAAACCACCAAATCTAAAAGAAAAAATACAAGATATTTTTGAATAACTTTTTTTCCGAAAGTCATAGAGACTTGGGCATTTCATGGTTAATAAAGGGTAGCCTGCTACGCAACCACACCAAATTTCAGCATGTTTCGAGCAAGCAGCGCAGAGTTATTCACCCTATAGTGAATTAGGGTTAGGGTTGTGATTAGGGTTAGGGTTGTGATTAGGGTTAGGGTTAGGGTTGTGATTAGGGTTAGGGTTAGGGTTAGGGTTGTGATTAGGGTTAGGGATGAAACCCCATTGGAGATCCAGATATTCTTCAATAACTTTTTTTCTGAAGGTCATAGAGACTTGGAAGTTGGTTCCATCCCCACTAATGTGGGTATGCCCGATCCATTGGTATCACCCGTGAGCTTCTACGACCTTCGGAAGGGGTAGGGTTAGGGTTGTGATTAGTGTTTGCTTTTTGGGTTGTGATTAGGGTTAGGGTTAGGGATGGAAACCTATTGGAGATCAAGATATTCTTCAATAACTTTTTTTCTGAAGGTCATAGTGACTTGGAAGTTGGTTCCATCTCCACTAATGTGGCTATGCCCGATCCATTGGGACCATCCCCGAGCTTCTACGACCTTCGGAAATGGTGAAACCACCAAATCTAAAAGAAAAAATACAAGATATTTTTGAATAACTTTTTTTCCGAAAGTCATAGAGACTTGGGCATTTCATGGTTAATAAAGGGTAGCCTGCTACGCAACCACACCAAATTTCAGCATGTTTCGAGCAAGCAGCGCAGAGTTATTCACCCTATAGTGAATTAGGGTTAGGGTTGTGATTAGGGTTAGGGTTGTGATTAGGGTTAGGGTTAGGGTTGTGATTAGGGTTAGGGTTAGGGTTAGGGTTGTGATTAGGGTTAGGGATGAAACCCCATTGGAGATCCAGATATTCTTCAATAACTTTTTTTCTGAAGGTCATAGAGACTTGGAAGTTGGTTCCATCCCCACTAATGTGGGTATGCCCGATCCATTGGTATCACCCGTGAGCTTCTACGACCTTCGGAAGGGGTAGGGTTAGGGTTGTGATTAGTGTTTGCTTTTTGGGTTGTGATTAGGGTTAGGGTTAGGGATGGAAACCTATTGGAGATCAAGATATTCTTCAATAACTTTTTTTCTGAAGGTCATAGTTACTTGGAAGTTGGTTCCATCTCCACTAATGTGGCTATGCCCGATCCATTGGGACCATCCCCGAGCTTCTACGACCTTCGGAAATGGTGAAACCACCAAATCTAAAAGAAAAAATACAAGATATTTTTGAATAACTTTTTTTCCGAAAGTCATAGAGACTTGGGCATTTCATGGTTAATAAAGGGTAGCCTGCTACGCAACCACACCAAATTTCAGCATGTTTCGAGCAAGCAGCGCAGAGTTATTCACCCTATAGTGAATTAGGGTTAGGGTTGTGATTAGGGTTAGGGTTAGGGTTGTGATTAGGGTTAGGGTTAGGGTTAGGGTTGTGATTAGGGTTAGGGATGAAACCCCATTGGAGATCCAGATATTCTTCAATAACTTTTTTTCTGAAGGTCATAGAGACTTGGAAGTTGGTTCCATCCCCACTAATGTGGGTATGCCCGATCCATTGGTATCACCCGTGAGCTTCTACGACCTTCGGAAGGGGTAGGGTTAGGGTTGTGATTAGTGTTTGCTTTTTGGGTTGTGATTAGGGTTAGGGTTAGGGATGGAAACCTATTGGAGATCAAGATATTCTTCAATAACTTTTTTTCTGAAGGTCATAGAGACTTGGAAGTTGGTTCCATCCCCACTAATGTGGGTATGCCCGATCCATTGGTATCACCCGTGAGCTTCTACGACCTTCGGAAGGGGTAGGGTTAGGGTTGTGATTAGTGTTTGCTTTTTGGGTTGTGATTAGGGTTAGGGTTAGGGATGGAAACCTATTGGAGATCAAGATATTCTTCAATAACTTTTTTTCTGAAGGTCATAGTGACTTGGAAGTTGGTTCCATCTCCACTAATGTGGCTATGCCCGATCCATTGGGACCATCCCCGAGCTTCTACGACCTTCGGAAATGGTGAAACCACCAAATCTAAAAGAAAAAATACAAGATATTTTTGAATAACTTTTTTTCCGAAAGTCATAGAGACTTGGGCATTTCATGGTTAATAAAGGGTAGCCTGCTACGCAACCACACCAAATTTCAGCATGTTTCGAGCAAGCAGCGCAGAGTTATTCACCCTATAGTGAATTAGGGTTAGGGTTGTGATTAGGGTTAGGGTTGTGATTAGGGTTAGGGTTAGGGTTGTGATTAGGGTTAGGGTTAGGGTTAGGGTTGTGATTAGGGTTAGGGATGAAACCCCATTGGAGATCCAGATATTCTTCAATAACTTTTTTTCTGAAGGTCATAGAGACTTGGAAGTTGGTTCCATCCCCACTAATGTGGGTATGCCCGATCCATTGGTATCACCCGTGAGCTTCTACGACCTTCGGAAGGGGTAGGGTTAGGGTTGTGATTAGTGTTTGCTTTTTGGGTTGTGATTAGGGTTAGGGTTAGGGATGGAAACCTATTGGAGATCAAGATATTCTTCAATAACATTTTTTCTGAAGGTCATAGTTACTTGGAAGTTGGTTCCATCTCCACTAATGTGGCTATGCCCGATCCATTGGGACCATCCCCGAGCTTCTACGACCTTCGGAAATGGTGAAACCACCAAATCTAAAAGAAAAAATACAAGATATTTTTGAATAACTTTTTTTCCGAAAGTCATAGAGACTTGGGCATTTCATGGTTAATAAAGGGTAGCCTGCTACGCAACCACACCAAATTTCAGCATGTTTCGAGCAAGCAGCGCAGAGTTATTCACCCTATAGTGAATTAGGGTTAGGGTTGTGATTAGGGTTAGGGTTAGGGTTGTGATTAGGGTTAGGGTTAGGGTTAGGGTTGTGATTAGGGTTAGGGATGAAACCCCATTGGAGATCCAGATATTCTTCAATAACTTTTTTTCTGAAGGTCATAGAGACTTGGAAGTTGGTTCCATCCCCACTAATGTGGGTATGCCCGATCCATTGGTATCACCCGTGAGCTTCTACGACCTTCGGAAGGGGTAGGGTTAGGGTTGTGATTAGTGTTTGCTTTTTGGGTTGTGATTAGGGTTAGGGTTAGGGATGGAAACCTATTGGAGATCAAGATATTCTTCAATAACTTTTTTTCTGAAGGTCATAGTGACTTGGAAGTTGGTTCCATCTCCACTAATGTGGCTATGCCCGATCCATTGGGACCATCCCCGAGCTTCTACGACCTTCGGAAATGGTGAAACCACCAAATCTAAAAGAAAAAATACAAGATATTTTTGAATAACTTTTTTTCCGAAAGTCATAGAGACTTGGGCATTTCATGGTTAATAAAGGGTAGCCTGCTACGCAACCACACCAAATTTCAGCATGTTTCGAGCAAGCAGCGCAGAGTTATTCACCCTATAGTGAATTAGGGTTAGGGTTGTGATTAGGGTTAGGGTTGTGATTAGGGTTAGGGTTAGGGTTGTGATTAGGGTTAGGGTTAGGGTTAGGGTTGTGATTAGGGTTAGGGATGAAACCCCATTGGAGATCCAGATATTCTTCAATAACTTTTTTTCTGAAGGTCATAGAGACTTGGAAGTTGGTTCCATCCCCACTAATGTGGGTATGCCCGATCCATTGGTATCACCCGTGAGCTTCTACGACCTTCGGAAGGGGTAGGGTTAGGGTTGTGATTAGTGTTTGCTTTTTGGGTTGTGATTAGGGTTAGGGTTAGGGATGGAAACCTATTGGAGATCAAGATATTCTTCAATAACTTTTTTTCTGAAGGTCATAGTTACTTGGAAGTTGGTTCCATCTCCACTAATGTGGCTATGCCCGATCCATTGGGACCATCCCCGAGCTTCTACGACCTTCGGAAATGGTGAAACCACCAAATCTAAAAGAAAAAATACAAGATATTTTTGAATAACTTTTTTTCCGAAAGTCATAGAGACTTGGGCATTTCATGGTTAATAAAGGGTAGCCTGCTACGCAACCACACCAAATTTCAGCATGTTTCGAGCAAGCAGCGCAGAGTTATTCACCCTATAGTGAATTAGGGTTAGGGTTGTGATTAGGGTTAGGGTTAGGGTTGTGATTAGGGTTAGGGTTAGGGTTAGGGTTGTGATTAGGGTTAGGGATGAAACCCCATTGGAGATCCAGATATTCTTCAATAACTTTTTTTCTGAAGGTCATAGAGACTTGGAAGTTGGTTCCATCCCCACTAATGTGGGTATGCCCGATCCATTGGTATCACCCGTGAGCTTCTACGACCTTCGGAAGGGGTAGGGTTAGGGTTGTGATTAGTGTTTGCTTTTTGGGTTGTGATTAGGGTTAGGGTTAGGGATGGAAACCTATTGGAGATCAAGATATTCTTCAATAACTTTTTTTCTGAAGGTCATAGTGACTTGGAAGTTGGTTCCATCTCCACTAATGTGGCTATGCCCGATCCATTGGGACCATCCCCGAGCTTCTACGACCTTCGGAAATGGTGAAACCACCAAATCTAAAAGAAAAAATACAAGATATTTTTGAATAACTTTTTTTCCGAAAGTCATAGAGACTTGGGCATTTCATGGTTAATAAAGGGTAGCCTGCTACGCAACCACACCAAATTTCAGCATGTTTCGAGCAAGCAGCGCAGAGTTATTCACCCTATAGTGAATTAGGGTTAGGGTTGTGATTAGGGTTAGGGTTGTGATTAGGGTTAGGGTTAGGGTTGTGATTAGGGTTAGGGTTAGGGTTAGGGTTGTGATTAGGGTTAGGGATGAAACCCCATTGGAGATCCAGATATTCTTCAATAACTTTTTTTCTGAAGGTCATAGAGACTTGGAAGTTGGTTCCATCCCCACTAATGTGGGTATGCCCGATCCATTGGTATCACCCGTGAGCTTCTACGACCTTCGGAAGGGGTAGGGTTAGGGTTGTGATTAGTGTTTGCTTTTTGGGTTGTGATTAGGGTTAGGGTTAGGGATGGAAACCTATTGGAGATCAAGATATTCTTCAATAACTTTTTTTCTGAAGGTCATAGTGACTTGGAAGTTGGTTCCATCTCCACTAATGTGGCTATGCCCAATCCATTGGGACCATCCCCGAGCTTCTACGACCTTCGGAAATGGTGAAACCACCAAATCTAAAAGAAAAAATACAAGATATTTTTGAATAACTTTTTTTCCGAAAGTCATAGAGACTTGGGCATTTCATGGTTAATAAAGGGTAGCCTGCTACGCAACCACACCAAATTTCAGCATGTTTCGAGCAAGCAGCGCAGAGTTATTCACCCTATAGTGAATTAGGGTTAGGGTTGTGATTAGGGTTAGGGTTAGGGTTGTGATTAGGGTTAGGGTTAGGGTTAGGGTTGTGATTAGGGTTAGGGATGAAACCCCATTGGAGATCCAGATATTCTTCAATAACTTTTTTTCTGAAGGTCATAGAGACTTGGAAGTTGGTTCCATCCCCACTAATGTGGGTATGCCCGATCCATTGGTATCACCCGTGAGCTTCTACGACCTTCGGAAGGGGTAGGGTTAGGGTTGTGATTAGTGTTTGCTTTTTGGGTTGTGATTAGGGTTAGGGTTAGGGATGGAAACCTATTGGAGATCAAGATATTCTTCAATAACTTTTTTTCTGAAGGTCATAGTGACTTGGAAGTTGGTTCCATCTCCACTAATGTGGCTATGCCCGATCCATTGGGACCATCCCCGAGCTTCTACGACCTTCGGAAATGGTGAAACCACCAAATCTAAAAGAAAAAATACAAGATATTTTTGAATAACTTTTTTTCCGAAAGTCATAGAGACTTGGGCATTTCATGGTTAATAAAGGGTAGCCTGCTACGCAACCACACCAAATTTCAGCATGTTTCGAGCAAGCAGCGCAGAGTTATTCACCCTATAGTGAATTAGGGTTAGGGTTGTGATTAGGGTTAGGGTTGTGATTAGGGTTAGGGTTAGGGTTGTGATTAGGGTTAGGGTTAGGGTTAGGGTTGTGATTAGGGTTAGGGATGAAACCCCATTGGAGATCCAGATATTCTTCAATAACTTTTTTTCTGAAGGTCATAGAGACTTGGAAGTTGGTTCCATCCCCACTAATGTGGATATGCCCGATCCATTGGTATCACCCGTGAGCTTCTACGACCTTCGGAAGGGGTAGGGTTAGGGTTGTGATTAGTGTTTGCTTTTTGGGTTGTGATTAGGGTTAGGGTTAGGGATGGAAACCTATTGGAGATCAAGATATTCTTCAATAACTTTTTTTCTGAAGGTCATAGAGACTTGGAAGTTGGTTCCATCCTCACTAATGTGGGTATGCCCGATCCATTGGTATCACCCGTGAGCTTCTACGACCTTCGGAAGGGGTAGGGTTAGGGTTGTGATTAGTGTTTGCTTTTTGGGTTGTGATTAGGGTTAGGGTTAGGGATGGAAACCTATTGGAGATCAAGATATTCTTCAATAACTTTTTTTCTGAAGGTCATAGAGACTTGGAAGTTGGTTCCATCCCCACTAATGTGGGTATGCCCGATCCATTGGTATCACCCGTGAGCTTCTACGACCTTCGGAAGGGGTAGGGTTAGGGTTGTGATTAGTGTTTGCTTTTTGGGTTGTGATTAGGGTTAGGGTTAGGGATGGAAACCTTTTGGAGATCAAGATATTCTTCAATAACTTTTTTTCTGAAGGTCATAGTGACTTGGAAGTTGGTTCCATCTCCACTAATGTGGCTATGCCCGATCCATTGGGACCATCCCCGAGCTTCTACGACCTTCGGAAATGGTGAAACCACCAAATCTAAAAGAAAAAATACAAGATATTTTTGAATAACTTTTTTTCCGAAAGTCATAGAGACTTGGGCATTTCATGGTTAATAAAGGGTAGCCTGCTACGCAACCACACCAAATTTCAGCATGTTTCGAGCAAGCAGCGCAGAGTTATTCACCCTATAGTGAATTAGGGTTAGGGTTGTGATTAGGGTTAGGGTTGTGATTAGGGTTAGGGTTAGGGTTGTGATTAGGGTTAGGGTTAGGGTTAGGGTTGTGATTAGGGTTAGGGATGAAACCCCATTGGAGATCCAGATATTCTTCAATAACTTTTTTTCTGAAGGTCATAGAGACTTGGAAGTTGGTTCCATCCCCACTAATGTGGGTATGCCCGATCCATTGGTATCACCCGTGAGCTTCTACGACCTTCGGAAGGGGTAGGGTTAGGGTTGTGATTAGTGTTTGCTTTTTGGGTTGTGATTAGGGTTAGGGTTAGGGATGGAAACCTATTGGAGATCAAGATATTCTTCAATAACTTTTTTTCTGAAGGTCATAGTGACTTGGAAGTTGGTTCCATCTCCACTAATGTGGCTATGCCCGATCCATTGGGACCATCCCCGAGCTTCTACGACCTTCGGAAATGGTGAAACCACCAAATCTAAAAGAAAAAATACAAGATATTTTTGAATAACTTTTTTTCCGAAAGTCATAGAGACTTGGGCATTTCATGGTTAATAAAGGGTAGCCTGCTACGCAACCACACCAAATTTCAGCATGTTTCGAGCAAGCAGCGCAGAGTTATTCACCCTATAGTGAATTAGGGTTAGGGTTGTGATTAGGGTTAGGGTTGTGATTAGGGTTAGGGTTAGGGTTGTGATTAGGGTTAGGGTTAGGGTTAGGGTTGTGATTAGGGTTAGGGATGAAACCCCATTGGAGATCCAGATATTCTTCAATAACTTTTTTTCTGAAGGTCATAGAGACTTGGAAGTTGGTTCCATCCCCACTAATGTGGGTATGCCCGATCCATTGGTATCACCCGTGAGCTTCTACGACCTTCGGAAGGGGTAGGGTTAGGGTTGTGATTAGTGTTTGCTTTTTGGGTTGTGATTAGGGTTAGGGTTAGGGATGGAAACCTATTGGAGATCAAGATATTCTTCAATAACTTTTTTTCTGAAGGTCATAGTGACTTGGAAGTTGGTTCCATCTCCACTAATGTGGCTATGCCCGATCCATTGGGACCATCCCCGAGCTTCTACGACCTTCGGAAATGGTGAAACCACCAAATCTAAAAGAAAAAATACAAGATATTTTTGAATAACTTTTTTTCCGAAAGTCATAGAGACTTGGGCATTTCATGGTTAATAAAGGGTAGCCTGCTACGCAACCACACCAAATTTCAGCATGTTTCGAGCAAGCAGCGCAGAGTTATTCACCCTATAGTGAATTAGGGTTAGGGTTGTGATTAGGGTTAGGGTTGTGATTAGGGTTAGGGTTAGGGTTGTGATTAGGGTTAGGGTTAGGGTTAGGGTTGTGATTAGGGTTAGGGATGAAACCCCATTGGAGATCCAGATATTCTTCAATAACTTTTTTTCTGAAGGTCATAGAGACTTGGAAGTTGGTTCCATCCCCACTAATGTGGGTATGCCCGATCCATTGGTATCACCCGTGAGCTTCTACGACCTTCGGAAGGGGTAGGGTTAGGGTTGTGATTAGTGTTTGCTTTTTGGGTTGTGATTAGGGTTAGGGTTAGGGATGGAAACCTATTGGAGATCAAGATATTCTTCAATAACTTTTTTTCTGAAGGTCATAGTGACTTGGAAGTTGGTTCCATCTCCACTAATGTGGCTATGCCCGATCCATTGGGACCATCCCCGAGCTTCTACGACCTTCGGAAATAGTGAAACCACCAAATCTAAAAGAAAAAATACAAGATATTTTTGAATAACTTTTTTTCCGAAAGTCATAGAGACTTGGGCATTTCATGGTTAATAAAGGGTAGCCTGCTACGCAACCACACCAAATTTCAGCATGTTTCGAGCAAGCAGCGCAGAGTTATTCACCCTATAGTGAATTAGGGTTAGGGTTGTGATTAGGGTTAGGGTTGTGATTAGGGTTAGGGTTAGGGTTGTGATTAGGGTTAGGGTTAGGGTTAGGGTTGTGATTAGGGTTAGGGATGAAACCCCATTGGAGATCCAGATATTCTTCAATAACTTTTTTTCTGAAGGTCATAGAGACTTGGAAGTTGGTTCCATCCCCACTAATGTGGGTATGCCCGATCCATTGGTATCACCCGTGAGCTTCTACGACCTTCGGAAGGGGTAGGGTTAGGGTTGTGATTAGTGTTTGCTTTTTGGGTTGTGATTAGGGTTAGGGTTAGGGATGGAAACCTATTGGAGATCAAGATATTCTTCAATAACTTTTTTTCTGAAGGTCATAGTGACTTGGAAGTTGGTTCCATCTCCACTAATGTGGCTATGCCCGATCCATTGGGACCATCCCCGAGCTTCTACGACCTTCGGAAATGGTGAAACCACCAAATCTAAAAGAAAAAATACAAGATATTTTTGAATAACTTTTTTTCCGAAAGTCATAGAGACTTGGGCATTTCATGGTTAATAAAGGGTAGCCTGCTACGCAACCACACCAAATTTCAGCATGTTTCGAGCAAGCAGCGCAGAGTTATTCACCCTATAGTGAATTAGGGTTAGGGTTGTGATTAGGGTTAGGGTTGTGATTAGGGTTAGGGTTAGGGTTGTGATTAGGGTTAGGGTTAGGGTTAGGGTTGTGATTAGGGTTAGGGATGAAACCCCATTGGAGATCCAGATATTCTTCAATAACTTTTTTTCTGAAGGTCATAGAGACTTGGAAGTTGGTTCCATCTCCACTAATGTGGGTATGCCCGATCCATTGGTATCACCCGTGAGCTTCTACGACCTTCGGAAGGGGTAGGGTTAGGGTTGTGATTAGTGTTTGCTTTTTGGGTTGTGATTAGGGTTAGGGTTAGGGATGGAAACCTATTGGAGATCAAGATATTCTTCAATAACTTTTTTTCTGAAGGTCATAGTGACTTGGAAGTTGGTTCCATCTCCACTAATGTGGCTATGCCCGATCCATTGGGACCATCCCCGAGCTTCTACGACCTTCGGAAATGGTGAAACCACCAAATCTAAAAGAAAAAATACAAGATATTTTTGAATAACTTTTTTTCCGAAAGTCATAGAGACTTGGGCATTTCATGGTTAATAAAGGGTAGCCTGCTACGCAACCACACCAAATTTCAGCATGTTTCGAGCAAGCAGCGCAGAGTTATTCACCCTATAGTGAATTAGGGTTAGGGTTGTGATTAGGGTTAGGGTTGTGATTAGGGTTAGGGTTAGGGTTGTGATTAGGGTTAGGGTTAGGGTTAGGGTTGTGATTAGGGTTAGGGATGAAACCCCATTGGAGATCCAGATATTCTTCAATAACTTTTTTTCTGAAGGTCATAGAGACTTGGAAGTTGGTTCCATCCCCACTAATGTGGGTATGCCCGATCCATTGGTATCACCCGTGAGCTTCTACGACCTTCGGAAGGGGTAGGGTTAGGGTTGTGATTAGTGTTTGCTTTTTGGGTTGTGATTAGGGTTAGGGTTAGGGATGGAAACCTATTGGAGATCAAGATATTCTTCAATAACTTTTTTTCTGAAGGTCATAGTGACTTGGAAGTTGGTTCCATCTCCACTAATGTGGCTATGCCCGATCCATTGGGACCATCCCCGAGCTTCTACGACCTTCGGAAATAGTGAAACCACCAAATCTAAAAGAAAAAATACAAGATATTTTTGAATAACTTTTTTTCCGAAAGTCATAGAGACTTGGGCATTTCATGGTTAATAAAGGGTAGCCTGCTACGCAACCACACCAAATTTCAGCATGTTTCGAGCAAGCAGCGCAGAGTTATTCACCCTATAGTGAATTAGGGTTAGGGTTGTGATTAGGGTTAGGGTTGTGATTAGGGTTAGGGTTAGGGTTGTGATTAGGGTTAGGGTTAGGGTTGTGATTAGGGTTAGGGATGAAACCCCATTGGAGATCCAGATATTCTTCAATAACTTTTTTTCTGAAGGTCATAGAGACTTGGAAGTTGGTTCCATCCCCACTAATGTGGCTATGCCCGATCCATTGGGACCATCCCCGAGCTTCTACGACCTTCGGAAATAGTGAAACCACCAAATCTAAAAGAAAAAATACAAGATATTTTTGAATAACTTTTTTTCCGAAAGTCATAGAGACTTGGGCATTTCATGGTTAATAAAGGGTAGCCTGCTACGCAACCACACCAAATTTCAGCATGTTTCGAGCAAGCAGCGCAGAGTTATTCACCCTATAGTGAATTAGGGTTAGGGTTGTGATTAGGGTTAGGGTTGTGATTAGGGTTAGGGTTAGGGTTGTGATTAGGGTTAGGGTTAGGGTTAGGGTTGTGATTAGGGTTAGGGATGAAACCCCATTGGAGATCCAGATATTCTTCAATAACTTTTTTTCTGAAGGTCATAGAGACTTGGAAGTTGGTTCCATCCCCACTAATGTGGGTATGCCCGATCCATTGGTATCACCCGTGAGCTTCTACGACCTTCGGAAGGGGTAGGGTTAGGGTTGTGATTAGTGTTTGCTTTTTGGGTTGTGATTAGGGTTAGGGTTAGGGATGGAAACCTATTGGAGATCAAGATATTCTTCAATAACTTTTTTTCTGAAGGTCATAGTGACTTGGAAGTTGGTTCCATCTCCACTAATGTGGCTATGCCCGATCCATTGGGACCATCCCCGAGCTTCTACGACCTTCGGAAATGGTGAAACCACCAAATCTAAAAGAAAAAATACAAGATATTTTTGAATAACTTTTTTTCCGAAAGTCATAGAGACTTGGGCATTTCATGGTTAATAAAGGGTAGCCTGCTACGCAACCACACCAAATTTCAGCATGTTTCGAGCAAGCAGCGCAGAGTTATTCACCCTATAGTGAATTAGGGTTAGGGTTGTGATTAGGGTTAGGGTTAGGGTTGTGATTAGGGTTAGGGTTAGGGTTAGGGTTGTGATTAGGGTTAGGGATGAAACCCCATTGGAGATCCAGATATTCTTCAATAACTTTTTTTCTGAAGGTCATAGAGACTTGGAAGTTGGTTCCATCCCCACTAATGTGGATATGCCCGATCCATTGGTATCACCCGTGAGCTTCTACGACCTTCGGAAGGGGTAGGGTTAGGGTTGTGATTAGTGTTTGCTTTTTGGGTTGTGATTAGGGTTAGGGTTAGGGATGGAAACCTATTGGAGATCAAGATATTCTTCAATAACTTTTTTTCTGAAGGTCATAGTGACTTGGAAGTTGGTTCCATCTCCACTAATGTGGCTATGCCCGATCCATTGGGACCATCCCCGAGCTTCTACGACCTTCGGAAATGGTGAAACCACCAAATCTAAAAGAAAAAATACAAGATATTTTTGAATAACTTTTTTTCCGAAAGTCATAGAGACTTGGGCATTTCATGGTTAATAAAGGGTAGCCTGCTACACAACCACACCAAATTTCAGCATGTTTCGAGCAAGCAGCGCAGAGTTATTCACCCTATAGTGAATTAGGGTTAGGGTTGTGATTAGGGTTAGGGTTGTGATTAGGGTTAGGGTTAGGGTTGTGATTAGGGTTAGGGTTAGGGTTAGGGTTGTGATTAGGGTTAGGGATGAAACCCCATTGGAGATCCAGATATTCTTCAATAACTTTTTTTCTGAAGGTCATAGAGACTTGGAAGTTGGTTCCATCTCCACTAATGTGGCTATGCCCAATCCATTGGGACCATCCCCGAGCTTCTACGACCTTCGGAAATGGTGAAACCACCAAATCTAAAAGAAAAAATAGAAGATAGTTTTGAATAACTTTTTTTCCGAAAGTCATAGAGACTTGGGCATTTCATGGTTAATAAAGGGTAGCCTGCTACGCAACCACACCAAATTTCAGCATGTTTCGAGCAAGCAGCGCAGAGTTATTCACCCTATAGTGAATTAGGGTTAGGGTTGTGATTAGGGTTAGGGTTAGGGTTGTGATTAGGGTTAGGGTTAGGGTTAGGGTTGTGATTAGGGTTAGGGATGAAACCCCATTGGAGATCCAGATATTCTTCAATAACTTTTTTTCTGAAGGTCATAGAGACTTGGAAGTTGGTTCCATCCCCACTAATGTGGATATGCCCGATCCATTGGTATCACCCGTGAGCTTCTACGACCTTCGGAAGGGGTAGGGTTAGGGTTGTGATTAGTGTTTGCTTTTTGGGTTGTGATTAGGGTTAGGGTTAGGGATGGAAACCTATTGGAGATCAAGATATTCTTCAATAACTTTTTTTCTGAAGGTCATAGTGACTTGGAAGTTGGTTCCATCTCCACTAATGTGGCTATGCCCGATCCATTGGGACCATCCCCGAGCTTCTACGACCTTCGGAAATGGTGAAACCACCAAATCTAAAAGAAAAAATACAAGATATTTTTGAATAACTTTTTTTCCGAAAGTCATAGAGACTTGGGCATTTCATGGTTAATAAAGGGTAGCCTGCTACACAACCACACCAAATTTCAGCATGTTTCGAGCAAGCAGCGCAGAGTTATTCACCCTATAGTGAATTAGGGTTAGGGTTGTGATTAGGGTTAGGGTTGTGATTAGGGTTAGGGTTAGGGTTGTGATTAGGGTTAGGGTTAGGGTTAGGGTTGTGATTAGGGTTAGGGATGAAACCCCATTGGAGATCCAGATATTCTTCAATAACTTTTTTTCTGAAGGTCATAGAGACTTGGAAGTTGGTTCCATCTCCACTAATGTGGCTATGCCCAATCCATTGGGACCATCCCCGAGCTTCTACGACCTTCGGAAATGGTGAAACCACCAAATCTAAAAGAAAAAATACAAGATATTTTTGAATAACTTTTTTTCCGAAAGTCATAGAGACTTAGGCATTTCATGGTTAATAAAGGGTAGCCTGCTACGCAACCACACCAAATTTCAGCATGTTTCGAGCAAGCAGCGCAGAGTTATTCACCCTATAGTGAATTAGGGTTAGGGTTGTGATTAGGGTTAGGGTTGTGATTAGGGTTAGGGTTAGGGTTGTGATTAGGGTTAGGGTTAGGGTTAGGGTTGTGATTAGGGTTAGGGATGAAACCCCATTGGAGATCCAGATATTCTTCAATAACTTTTTTTCTGAAGGTCATAGAGACTTGGAAGTTGGTTCCATCCCCACTAATGTGGATATGCCCGATCCATTGGTATCACCCGTGAGCTTCTACGACCTTCGGAAGGGGTAGGGTTAGGGTTGTGATTAGTGTTTGCTTTTTGGGTTGTGATTAGGGTTAGGGTTAGGGATGGAAACCTATTGGAGATCAAGATATTCTTCAATAACTTTTTTTCTGAAGGTCATAGTGACTTGGAAGTTGGTTTCATCTCCACTAATGTGGCTATGCCCGATCCATTGGGACCATCCCCGAGCTTCTACGACCTTCGGAAATGGTGAAACCACCAAATCTAAAAGAAAAAATACAAGATATTTTTGAATAACTTTTTTTCCGAAAGTCATAGAGACTTGGGCATTTCATGGTTAATAAAGGGTAGCCTGCTACGCAACCACACCAAATTTCAGCATGTTTCGAGCAAGCAGCGCAGAGTTATTCACCCTATAGTGAATTAGGGTTAGGGTTGTGATTAGGGTTAGGGTTGTGATTAGGGTTAGGGTTAGGGTTGTGATTAGGGTTAGGGTTAGGGTTAGGGTTGTGATTAGGGTTAGGGATGAAACCCCATTGGAGATCCAGATATTCTTCAATAACTTTTTTTCTGAAGGTCATAGAGACTTGGAAGTTGGTTCCATCTCCACTAATGTGGCTATGCCCAATCCATTGGGACCATCCCCGAGCTTCTACGACCTTCGGAAATGGTGAAACCACCAAATCTAAAAGAAAAAATACAAGATATTTTTGAATAACTTTTTTTCCGAAAGTCATAGAGACTTAGGCATTTCATGGTTAATAAAGGGTAGCCTGCTACGCAACCACACCAAATTTCAGCATGTTTCGAGCAAGCAGCGCAGAGTTATTCACCCTATAGTGAATTAGGGTTAGGGTTGTGATTAGGGTTAGGGTTGTGATTAGGGTTAGGGTTAGGGTTGTGATTAGGGTTAGGGTTAGGGTTAGGGTTGTGATTAGGGTTAGGGATGAAACCCCATTGGAGATCCAGATATTCTTCAATAACTTTTTTTCTGAAGGTCATAGAGACTTGGAAGTTGGTTCCATCCCCACTAATGTGGATATGCCCGATCCATTGGTATCACCCGTGAGCTTCTACGACCTTCGGAAGGGGTAGGGTTAGGGTTGTGATTAGTGTTTGCTTTTTGGGTTGTGATTAGGGTTAGGGTTAGGGATGGAAACCTATTGGAGATCAAGATATTCTTCAATAACTTTTTTTCTGAAGGTCATAGTGACTTGGAAGTTGGTTCCATCTCCACTAATGTGGCTATGCCCGATCCATTGGGACCATCCCCGAGCTTCTACGACCTTCGGAAATGGTGAAACCACCAAATCTAAAAGAAAAAATACAAGATATTTTTGAATAACTTTTTTTCCGAAAGTCATAGAGACTTGGGCATTTCATGGTTAATAAAGGGTAGCCTGCTACACAACCACACCAAATTTCAGCATGTTTCGAGCAAGCAGCGCAGAGTTATTCACCCTATAGTGAATTAGGGTTAGGGTTGTGATTAGGGTTAGGGTTGTGATTAGGGTTAGGGTTAGGGTTGTGATTAGGGTTAGGGATGAAACCCCATTGGAGATCCAGATATTCTTCAATAACTTTTTTTCTGAAGGTCATAGAGACTTGGAAGTTGGTTCCATCTCCACTAATGTGGCTATGCCCAATCCATTGGGACCATCCCCGAGCTTCTACGACCTTCGGAAATGGTGAAACCACCAAATCTAAAAGAAAAAATACAAGATATTTTTGAATAACTTTTTTTCCGAAAGTCATAGAGACTTAGGCATTTCATGGTTAATAAAGGGTAGCCTGCTACGCAACCACACCAAATTTCAGCATGTTTCGAGCAAGCAGCGCAGAGTTATTCACCCTATAGTGAATTAGGGTTAGGGTTGTGATTAGGGTTAGGGTTGTGATTAGGGTTAGGGTTAGGGTTGTGATTAGGGTTAGGGTTAGGGTTAGGGTTGTGATTAGGGTTAGGGATGAAACCCCATTGGAGATCCAGATATTCTTCAATAACTTTTTTTCTGAAGGTCATAGAGACTTGGAAGTTGGTTCCATCCCCACTAATGTGGATATGCCCGATCCATTGGTATCACCCGTGAGCTTCTACGACCTTCGGAAGGGGTAGGGTTAGGGTTGTGATTAGTGTTTGCTTTTTGGGTTGTGATTAGGGTTAGGGTTAGGGATGGAAACCTATTGGAGATCAAGATATTCTTCAATAACTTTTTTTCTGAAGGTCATAGTGACTTGGAAGTTGGTTTCATCTCCACTAATGTGGCTATGCCCGATCCATTGGGACCATCCCCGAGCTTCTACGACCTTCGGAAATGGTGAAACCACCAAATCTAAAAGAAAAAATACAAGATATTTTTGAATAACTTTTTTTCCGAAAGTCATAGAGACTTGGGCATTTCATGGTTAATAAAGGGTAGCCTGCTACGCAACCACACCAAATTTCAGCATGTTTCGAGCAAGCAGCGCAGAGTTATTCACCCTATAGTGAATTAGGGTTAGGGTTGTGATTAGGGTTAGGGTTGTGATTAGGGTTAGGGTTAGGGTTGTGATTAGGGTTAGGGTTAGGGTTAGGGTTGTGATTAGGGTTAGGGATGAAACCCCATTGGAGATCCAGATATTCTTCAATAACTTTTTTTCTGAAGGTCATAGAGACTTGGAAGTTGGTTCCATCTCCACTAATGTGGCTATGCCCAATCCATTGGGACCATCCCCGAGCTTCTACGACCTTCGGAAATGGTGAAACCACCAAATCTAAAAGAAAAAATACAAGATATTTTTGAATAACTTTTTTTCCGAAAGTCATAGAGACTTAGGCATTTCATGGTTAATAAAGGGTAGCCTGCTACGCAACCACACCAAATTTCAGCATGTTTCGAGCAAGCAGCGCAGAGTTATTCACCCTATAGTGAATTAGGGTTAGGGTTGTGATTAGGGTTAGGGTTGTGATTAGGGTTAGGGTTAGGGTTGTGATTAGGGTTAGGGTTAGGGTTAGGGTTGTGATTAGGGTTAGGGATGAAACCCCATTGGAGATCCAGATATTCTTCAATAACTTTTTTTCTGAAGGTCATAGAGACTTGGAAGTTGGTTCCATCCCCACTAATGTGGATATGCCCGATCCATTGGTATCACCCGTGAGCTTCTACGACCTTCGGAAGGGGTAGGGTTAGGGTTGTGATTAGTGTTTGCTTTTTGGGTTGTGATTAGGGTTAGGGTTAGGGATGGAAACCTATTGGAGATCAAGATATTCTTCAATAACTTTTTTTCTGAAGGTCATAGTGACTTGGAAGTTGGTTCCATCTCCACTAATGTGGCTATGCCCGATCCATTGGGACCATCCCCGAGCTTCTACGACCTTCGGAAATGGTGAAACCACCAAATCTAAAAGAAAAAATACAAGATATTTTTGAATAACTTTTTTTCCGAAAGTCATAGAGACTTGGGCATTTCATGGTTAATAAAGGGTAGCCTGCTACGCAACCACACCAAATTTCAGCATGTTTCGAGCAAGCAGCGCAGAGTTATTCACCCTATAGTGAATTAGGGTTAGGGTTGTGATTAGGGTTAGGGTTGTGATTAGGGTTAGGGTTAGGGTTGTGATTAGGGTTAGGGTTAGGGTTAGGGTTGTGATTAGGGTTAGGGATGAAACCCCATTGGAGATCCAGATATTCTTCAATAACTTTTTTTCTGAAGGTCATAGAGACTTGGAAGTTGGTTCCATCCCCACTAATGTGGATATGCCCGATCCATTGGTATCACCCGTGAGCTTCTACGACCTTCGGAAGGGGTAGGGTTAGGGTTGTGATTAGTGTTTGCTTTTTGGGTTGTGATTAGGGTTAGGGTTAGGGATGGAAACCTATTGGAGATCAAGATATTCTTCAATAACTTTTTTTCTGAAGGTCATAGTGACTTGGAAGTTGGTTCCATCTCCACTAATGTGGCTATGCCCGATCCATTGGGACCATCCCCGAGCTTCTACGACCTTCGGAAATGGTGAAACCACCAAATCTAAAAGAAAAAATACAAGATATTTTTGAATAACTTTTTTTCCGAAAGTCATAGAGACTTGGGCATTTCATGGTTAATAAAGGGTAGCCTGCTACGCAACCACACCAAATTTCAGCATGTTTCGAGCAAGCAGCGCAGAGTTATTCACCCTATAGTGAATTAGGGTTAGGGTTGTGATTAGGGTTAGGGTTGTGATTAGGGTTAGGGTTAGGGTTGTGATTAGGGTTAGGGTTAGGGTTAGGGTTGTGATTAGGGTTAGGGATGAAACCCCATTGGAGATCCAGATATTCTTCAATAACTTTTTTTCTGAAGGTCATAGAGACTTGGAAGTTGGTTCCATCTCCACTAATGTGGCTATGCCCAATCCATTGGGACCATCCCCGAGCTTCTACGACCTTCAGAAATGGTGAAACCACCAAATCTAAAAGAAAAAATACAAGATATTTTTGAATAACTTTTTTTCCGAAAGTCATAGAGACTTAGGCATTTCATGGTTAATAAAGGGTAGCCTGCTACGCAACCACACCAAATTTCAGCATGTTTCGAGCAAGCAGCGCAGAGTTATTCACCCTATAGTGAATTAGGGTTAGGGTTGTGATTAGGGTTAGGGTTGTGATTAGGGTTAGGGTTAGGGTTGTGATTAGGGTTAGGGTTAGGGTTAGGGTTGTGATTAGGGTTAGGGATGAAACCCCATTGGAGATCCAGATATTCTTCAATAACTTTTTTTCTGAAGGTCATAGAGACTTGGAAGTTGGTTCCATCCCCACTAATGTGGATATGCCCGATCCATTGGTATCACCCGTGAGCTTCTACGACCTTCGGAAGGGGTAGGGTTAGGGTTGTGATTAGTGTTTGCTTTTTGGGTTGTGATTAGGGTTAGGGTTAGGGATGGAAACCTATTGGAGATCAAGATATTCTTCAATAACTTTTTTTCTGAAGGTCATAGTGACTTGGAAGTTGGTTCCATCTCCACTAATGTGGCTATGCCCGATCCATTGGGACCATCCCCGAGCTTCTACGACCTTCGGAAATGGTGAAACCACCAAATCTAAAAGAAAAAATACAAGATATTTTTGAATAACTTTTTTTCCGAAAGTCATAGAGACTTGGGCATTTCATGGTTAATAAAGGGTAGCCTGCTACGCAACCACACCAAATTTCAGCATGTTTCGAGCAAGCAGCGCAGAGTTATTCACCCTATAGTGAATTAGGGTTAGGGTTGTGATTAGGGTTAGGGTTGTGATTAGGGTTAGGGTTAGGGTTGTGATTAGGGTTAGGGTTAGGGTTAGGGTTGTGATTAGGGTTAGGGATGAAACCCCATTGGAGATCCAGATATTCTTCAATAACTTTTTTTCTGAAGGTCATAGAGACTTGGAAGTTGGTTCCATCTCCACTAATGTGGCTATGCCCAATCCATTGGGACCATCCCCGAGCTTCTACGACCTTCGGAAATGGTGAAACCACCAAATCTAAAAGAAAAAATACAAGATATTTTTGAATAACTTTTTTTCCGAAAGTCATAGAGACTTAGGCATTTCATGGTTAATAAAGGGTAGCCTGCTACGCAACCACACCAAATTTCAGCATGTTTCGAGCAAGCAGCGCAGAGTTATTCACCCTATAGTGAATTAGGGTTAGGGTTGTGATTAGGGTTAGGGTTGTGATTAGGGTTAGGGTTAGGGTTGTGATTAGGGTTAGGGTTAGGGTTAGGGTTGTGATTAGGGTTAGGGATGAAACCCCATTGGAGATCCAGATATTCTTCAATAACTTTTTTTCTGAAGGTCATAGAGACTTGGAAGTTGGTTCCATCCCCACTAATGTGGATATGCCCGATCCATTGGTATCACCCGTGAGCTTCTACGACCTTCGGAAGGGGTAGGGTTAGGGTTGTGATTAGTGTTTGCTTTTTGGGTTGTGATTAGGGTTAGGGTTAGGGATGGAAACCTATTGGAGATCAAGATATTCTTCAATAACTTTTTTTCTGAAGGTCATAGTGACTTGGAAGTTGGTTCCATCTCCACTAATGTGGCTATGCCCGATCCATTGGGACCATCCCCGAGCTTCTACGACCTTCGGAAATGGTGAAACCACCAAATCTAAAAGAAAAAATACAAGATATTTTTGAATAACTTTTTTTCCGAAAGTCATAGAGACTTGGGCATTTCATGGTTAATAAAGGGTAGCCTGCTACGCAACCACACCAAATTTCAGCATGTTTCGAGCAAGCAGCGCAGAGTTATTCACCCTATAGTGAATTAGGGTTAGGGTTGTGATTAGGGTTAGGGTTGTGATTAGGGTTAGGGTTAGGGTTGTGATTAGGGTTAGGGTTAGGGTTAGGGTTGTGATTAGGGTTAGGGATGAAACCCCATTGGAGATCCAGATATTCTTCAATAACTTTTTTTCTGAAGGTCATAGAGACTTGGAAGTTGGTTCCATCCCCACTAATGTGGATATGCCCGATCCATTGGTATCACCCGTGAGCTTCTACGACCTTCGGAAGGGGTAGGGTTAGGGTTGTGATTAGTGTTTGCTTTTTGGGTTGTGATTAGGGTTAGGGTTAGGGATGGAAACCTATTGGAGATCAAGATATTCTTCAATAACTTTTTTTCTGAAGGTCATAGTGACTTGGAAGTTGGTTCCATCTCCACTAATGTGGCTATGCCCGATCCATTGGGACCATCCCCGAGCTTCTACGACCTTCGGAAATGGTGAAACCACCAAATCTAAAAGAAAAAATACAAGATATTTTTGAATAACTTTTTTTCCGAAAGTCATAGAGACTTGGGCATTTCATGGTTAATAAAGGGTAGCCTGCTACGCAACCACACCAAATTTCAGCATGTTTCGAGCAAGCAGCGCAGAGTTATTCACCCTATAGTGAATTAGGGTTAGGGTTGTGATTAGGGTTAGGGTTGTGATTAGGGTTAGGGTTAGGGTTGTGATTAGGGTTAGGGTTAGGGTTAGGGTTGTGATTAGGGTTAGGGATGAAACCCCATTGGAGATCCAGATATTCTTCAATAACTTTTTTTCTGAAGGTCATAGAGACTTGGAAGTTGGTTCCATCCCCACTAATGTGGGTATGCCCGATCCATTGGTATCACCCGTGAGCTGCTACGACCTTCGGAAGGGGTAGGGTTAGGGTTGTGATTAGTGTTTGCTTTTTGGGTTGTGATTAGGGTTAGGGTTAGGGATGGAAACCTATTGGAGATCAAGATATTCTTCAATAACTTTTTTTCTGAAGGTCATAGTGACTTGGAAGTTGGTTCCATCTCCACTAATGTGGCTATGCCCGATCCATTGGGACCATCCCCGAGCTTCTACGACCTTCGGAAATGGTGAAACCACCAAATCTAAAAGAAAAAATACAAGATATTTTTGAATAACTTTTTTTCCGAAAGTCATAGAGACTTGGGCATTTCATGGTTAATAAAGGGTAGCCTGCTACGCAACCACACCAAATTTCAGCATGTTTCGAGCAAGCAGCGCAGAGTTATTCACCCTATAGTGAATTAGGGTTAGGGTTGTGATTAGGGTTAGGGTTAGGGTTGTGATTAGGGTTAGGGTTAGGGTTAGGGTTGTGATTAGGGTTAGGGATGAAACCCCATTGGAGATCCAGATATTCTTCAATAACTTTTTTTCTGAAGGTCATAGAGACTTGGAAGTTGGTTCCATCTCCACTAATGTGGCTATGCCCAATCCATTGGGACCATCCCCGAGCTTCTACGACCTTCGGAAATGGTGAAACCACCAAATCTAAAAGAAAAAATACAAGATATTTTTGAATAACTTTTTTTCCGAAAGTCATAGAGACTTAGGCATTTCATGGTTAATAAAGGGTAGCCTGCTACGCAACCACACCAAATTTCAGCATGTTTCGAGCAAGCAGCGCAGAGTTATTCACCCTATAGTGAATTAGGGTTAGGGTTGTGATTAGGGTTAGGGTTAGGGTTGTGATTAGGGTTAGGGTTAGGGTTAGGGTTGTGATTAGGGTTAGGGATGAAACCCCATTGGAGATCCAGATATTCTTCAATAACTTTTTTTCTGAAGGTCATAGAGACTTGGAAGTTGGTTCCATCCCCACTAATGTGGATATGCCCGATCCATTGGTATCACCCGTGAGCTTCTACGACCTTCGGAAGGGGTAGGGTTAGGGTTGTGATTAGTGTTTGCTTTTTGGGTTGTGATTAGGGTTAGGGTTAGGGATGGAAACCTATTGGAGATCAAGATATTCTTCAATAACTTTTTTTCTGAAGGTCATAGAGACTTGGAAGTTGGTTCCATCCCCACTAATGTGGGTATGCCCGATCCATTGGTATCACCCGTGAGCTTCTACGACCTTCGGAAGGGGTAGGGTTAGGGTTGTGATTAGTGTTTGCTTTTTGGGTTGTGATTAGGGTTAGGGTTAGGGATGGAAACCTATTGGAGATCAAGATATTCTTCAATAACTTTTTTTCTGAAGGTCATAGTGACTTGGAAGTTGGTTCCATCTCCACTAATGTGGCTATGCCCGATCCATTGGGACCATCCCCGAGCTTCTACGACCTTCGGAAATGGTGAAACCACCAAATCTAAAAGAAAAAATACAAGTTATTTTTGAATAACTTTTTTTCCGAAAGTCATAGAGACTTGGGCATTTCATGGTTAATAAAGGGTAGCCTGCTACGCAACCACACCAAATTTCAGCATGTTTCGAGCAAGCAGCGCAGAGTTATTCACCCTATAGTGAATTAGGGTTAGGGTTGTGATTAGGGTTAGGGTTGTGATTAGGGTTAGGGTTAGGGTTGTGATTAGGGTTAGGGTTAGGGTTAGGGTTGTGATTAGGGTTAGGGATGAAACCCCATTGGAGATCCAGATATTCTTCAATAACTTTTTTTCTGAAGGTCATAGAGACTTGGAAGTTGGTTCCATCCCCACTAATGTGGGTATGCCCGATCCATTGGTATCACCCGTGAGCTTCTACGACCTTCGGAAGGGGTAGGGTTAGGGTTGTGATTAGTGTTTGCTTTTTGGGTTGTGATTAGGGTTAGGGTTAGGGATGGAAACCTATTGGAGATCAAGATATTCTTCAATAACTTTTTTTCTGAAGGTCATAGTGACTTGGAAGTTGGTTCCATCTCCACTAATGTGGCTATGCCCGATCCATTGGGACCATCCCCGAGCTTCTACGACCTTCGGAAATGGTGAAACCACCAAATCTAAAAGAAAAAATACAAGATATTTTTGAATAACTTTTTTTCCGAAAGTCATAGAGACTTGGGCATTTCATGGTTAATAAAGGGTAGCCTGCTACGCAACCACACCAAATTTCAGCATGTTTCGAGCAAGCAGCGCAGAGTTATTCACCCTATAGTGAATTAGGGTTAGGGTTGTGATTAGGGTTAGGGTTGTGATTAGGGTTAGGGTTAGGGTTGTGATTAGGGTTAGGGTTAGGGTTAGGGTTGTGATTAGGGTTAGGGATGAAACCCCATTGGAGATCCAGATATTCTTCAATAACTTTTTTTCTGAAGGTCATAGAGACTTGGAAGTTGGTTCCATCCCCACTAATGTGGATATGCCCGATCCATTGGTATCACCCGTGAGCTTCTACGACCTTCGGAAGGGGTAGGGTTAGGGTTGTGATTAGTGTTTGCTTTTTGGGTTGTGATTAGGGTTAGGGTTAGGGATGGAAACCTATTGGAGATCAAGATATTCTTCAATAACTTTTTTTCTGAAGGTCATAGTGACTTGGAAGTTGGTTCCATCTCCACTAATGTGGCTATGCCCGATCCATTGGGACCATCCCCGAGCTTCTACGACCTTCGGAAATGGTGAAACCACCAAATCTAAAAGAAAAAATACAAGATATTTTTGAATAACTTTTTTTCCGAAAGTCATAGAGACTTGGGCATTTCATGGTTAATAAAGGGTAGCCTGCTACGCAACCACACCAAATTTCAGCATGTTTCGAGCAAGCAGCGCAGAGTTATTCACCCTATAGTGAATTAGGGTTAGGGTTGTGATTAGGGTTAGGGTTGTGATTAGGGTTAGGGTTAGGGTTGTGATTAGGGTTAGGGTTAGGGTTAGGGTTGTGATTAGGGTTAGGGATGAAACCCCATTGGAGATCCAGATATTCTTCAATAACTTTTTTTCTGAAGGTCATAGAGACTTGGAAGTTGGTTCCATCTCCACTAATGTGGCTATGCCCAATCCATTGGGACCATCCCCGAGCTTCTACGACCTTCGGAAATGGTGAAACCACCAAATCTAAAAGAAAAAATACAAGATATTTTTGAATAACTTTTTTTCCAAAAGTCATAGAGACTTAGGCATTTCATGGTTAATAAAGGGTAGCCTGCTACGCAACCACACCAAATTTCAGCATGTTTCGAGCAAGCAGCGCAGAGTTATTCACCCTATAGTGAATTAGGGTTAGGGTTGTGATTAGGGTTAGGGTTGTGATTAGGGTTAGGGTTAGGGTTGTGATTAGGGTTAGGGTTAGGGTTAGGGTTGTGATTAGGGTTAGGGATGAAACCCCATTGGAGATCCAGATATTCTTCAATAACTTTTTTTCTGAAGGTCATAGAGACTTGGAAGTTGGTTCCATCCCCACTAATGTGGATATGCCCGATCCATTGGTATCACCCGTGAGCTTCTACGACCTTCGGAAGGGGTAGGGTTAGGGTTGTGATTAGTGTTTGCTTTTTGGGTTGTGATTAGGGTTAGGGTTAGGGATGGAAACCTATTGGAGATCAAGATATTCTTCAATAACTTTTTTTCTGAAGGTCATAGAGACTTGGAAGTTGGTTCCATCCCCACTAATGTGGGTATGCCCGATCCATTGGTATCACCCGTGAGCTTCTACGACCTTCGGAAGGGGTAGGGTTAGGGTTGTGATTAGTGTTTGCTTTTTGGGTTGTGATTAGGGTTAGGGTTAGGGTTAGGGATGGAAACCTATTGGAGATCAAGATATTCTTCAATAACTTTTTTTCTGAAGGTCATAGTGACTTGGAAGTTGGTTCCATCTCCACTAATGTGGCTATGCCCGATCCATTGGGACCATCCCCGAGCTTCTACGACCTTCAGAAATGGTGAAACCACCAAATCTAAAAGAAAAAATACAAGATATTTTTGAATAACTTTTTTTCCGAAAGTCATAGAGACTTGGGCATTTCATGGTTAATAAAGGGTAGCCTGCTACGCAACCACACCAAATTTCAGCATGTTTCGAGCAAGCAGCGCAGAGTTATTCACCCTATAGTGAATTAGGGTTAGGGTTGTGATTAGGGTTAGGGTTGTGATTAGGGTTAGGGTTAGGGTTGTGATTAGGGTTAGGGTTAGGGTTAGGGTTGTGATTAGGGTTAGGGATGAAACCCCATTGGAGATCCAGATATTCTTCAATAACTTTTTTTCTGAAGGTCATAGAGACTTGGAAGTTGGTTCCATCCCCACTAATGTGGATATGCCCGATCCATTGGTATCACCCGTGAGCTTCTACGACCTTCGGAAGGGGTAGGGTTAGGGTTGTGATTAGTGTTTGCTTTTTGGGTTGTGATTAGGGTTAGGGTTAGGGATGGAAACCTATTGGAGATCAAGATATTCTTCAATAACTTTTTTTCTGAAGGTCATAGTGACTTGGAAGTTGGTTCCATCTCCACTAATGTGGCTATGCCCGATCCATTGGGACCATCCCCGAGCTTCTACGACCTTCGGAAATGGTGAAACCACCAAATCTAAAAGAAAAAATACAAGATATTTTTGAATAACTTTTTTTCCGAAAGTCATAGAGACTTGGGCATTTCATGGTTAATAAAGGGTAGCCTGCTACGCAACCACACCAAATTTCAGCATGTTTCGAGCAAGCAGCGCAGAGTTATTCACCCTATAGTGAATTAGGGTTAGGGTTGTGATTAGGGTTAGGGTTGTGATTAGGGTTAGGGTTAGGGTTGTGATTAGGGTTAGGGTTAGGGTTAGGGTTGTGATTAGGGTTAGGGATGAAACCCCATTGGAGATCCAGATATTCTTCAATAACTTTTTTTCTGAAGGTCATAGAGACTTGGAAGTTGGTTCCATCCCCACTAATGTGGGTATGCCCGATCCATTGGTATCACCCGTGAGCTTCTACGACCTTCGGAAGGGGTAGGGTTAGGGTTGTGATTAGTGTTTGCTTTTTGGGTTGTGATTAGGGTTAGGGTTAGGGATGGAAACCTATTGGAGATCAAGATATTCTTCAATAACTTTTTTTCTGAAGGTCATAGTGACTTGGAAGTTGGTTCCATCTCCACTAATGTGGCTATGCCCGATCCATTGGGACCATCCCCGAGCTTCTACGACCTTCGGAAATGGTGAAACCACCAAATCTAAAAGAAAAAATACAAGATATTTTTGAATAACTTTTTTTCCGAAAGTCATAGAGACTTGGGCATTTCCTGGTTAATAAAGAGTAGCCTGCTACGCAACCACACCAAATTTCAGCATGTTTCGAGCAAGCAGCGCAGAGTTATTCACCCTATAGTGAATTAGGGTTAGGGTTGTGATTAGGGTTAGGGTTGTGATTAGGGTTAGGGTTAGGGTTGTGATTAGGGTTAGGGTTAGGGTTAGGGTTGTGATTAGGGTTAGGGATGAAACCCCATTGGAGATCCAGATATTCTTCAATAACTTTTTTTCTGAAGGTCATAGAGACTTGGAAGTTGGTTCCATCCCCACTAATGTGGGTATGCCCGATCCATTGGTATCACCCGTGAGCTTCTACGACCTTCGGAAGGGGTAGGGTTAGGGTTGTGATTAGTGTTTGCTTTTTGGGTTGTGATTAGGGTTAGGGTTAGGGATGGAAACCTATTGGAGATCAAGATATTCTTCAATAACTTTTTTTCTGAAGGTCATAGTGACTTGGAAGTTGGTTCCATCTCCACTAATGTGGCTATGCCCGATCCATTGGGACCATCCCCGAGCTTCTACGACCTTCGGAAATGGTGAAACCACCAAATCTAAAAGAAAAAATACAAGATATTTTTGAATAACTTTTTTTCCGAAAGTCATAGAGACTTGGGCATTTCATGGTTAATAAAGGGTAGCCTGCTACGCAACCACACCAAATTTCAGCATGTTTCGAGCAAGCAGCGCAGAGTTATTCACCCTATAGTGAATTAGGGTTAGGGTTGTGATTAGGGTTAGGGTTGTGATTAGGGTTAGGGTTAGGGTTGTGATTAGGGTTAGGGTTAGGGTTAGGGTTGTGATTAGGGTTAGGGATGAAACCCCATTGGAGATCCAGATATTCTTCAATAACTTTTTTTCTGAAGGTCATAGAGACTTGGAAGTTGGTTCCATCCCCACTAATGTGGGTATGCCCGATCCATTGGTATCACCCGTGAGCTTCTACGACCTTCGGAAGGGGTAGGGTTAGGGTTGTGATTAGTGTTTGCTTTTTGGGTTGTGATTAGGGTTAGGGTTAGGGATGGAAACCTATTGGAGATCAAGATATTCTTCAATAACTTTTTTTCTGAAGGTCATAGTGACTTGGAAGTTGGTTCCATCTCCACTAATGTGGCTATGCCCGATCCATTGGGACCATCCCCGAGCTTCTACGACCTTCGGAAATGGTGAAACCACCAAATCTAAAAGAAAAAATACAAGATATTTTTGAATAACTTTTTTTCCGAAAGTCATAGAGACTTGGGCATTTCCTGGTTAATAAAGAGTAGCCTGCTACGCAACCACACCAAATTTCAGCATGTTTCGAGCAAGCAGCGCAGAGTTATTCACCCTATAGTGAATTAGGGTTAGGGTTGTGATTAGGGTTAGGGTTGTGATTAGGGTTAGGGTTAGGGTTGTGATTAGGGTTAGGGTTAGGGTTAGGGTTGTGATTAGGGTTAGGGATGAAACCCCATTGGAGATCCAGATATTCTTCAATAACTTTTTTTCTGAAGGTCATAGAGACTTGGAAGTTGGTTCCATCCCCACTAATGTGGGTATGCCCGATCCATTGGTATCACCCGTGAGCTTCTACGACCTTCGGAAGGGGTAGGGTTAGGGTTGTGATTAGTGTTTGCTTTTTGGGTTGTGATTAGGGTTAGGGTTAGGGATGGAAACCTATTGGAGATCAAGATATTCTTCAATAACTTTTTTTCTGAAGGTCATAGTGACTTGGAAGTTGGTTCCATCTCCACTAATGTGGCTATGCCCGATCCATTGGGACCATCCCCGAGCTTCTACGACCTTCGGAAATGGTGAAACCACCAAATCTAAAAGAAAAAATACAAGATATTTTTGAATAACTTTTTTTCCGAAAGTCATAGAGACTTGGGCATTTCATGGTTAATAAAGGGTAGCCTGCTACGCAACCACACCAAATTTCAGCATGTTTCGAGCAAGCAGCGCAGAGTTATTCACCCTATAGTGAATTAGGGTTAGGGTTGTGATTAGGGTTAGGGTTGTGATTAGGGTTAGGGTTAGGGTTGTGATTAGGGTTAGGGTTAGGGTTAGGGTTGTGATTAGGGTTAGGGATGAAACCCCATTGGAGATCCAGATATTCTTCAATAACTTTTTTTCTGAAGGTCATAGAGACTTGGAAGTTGGTTCCATCCCCACTAATGTGGGTATGCCCGATCCATTGGTATCACCCGTGAGCTTCTACGACCTTCGGAAGGGGTAGGGTTAGGGTTGTGATTAGTGTTTGCTTTTTGGGTTGTGATTAGGGTTAGGGTTAGGGATGGAAACCTATTGGAGATCAAGATATTCTTCAATAACTTTTTTTCTGAAGGTCATAGTGACTTGGAAGTTGGTTCCATCTCCACTAATGTGGCTATGCCCGATCCATTGGGACCATCCCCGAGCTTCTACGACCTTCGGAAATGGTGAAACCACCAAATCTAAAAGAAAAAATACAAGATATTTTTGAATAACTTTTTTTCCGAAAGTCATAGAGACTTGGGCATTTCATGGTTAATAAAGGGTAGCCTGCTACGCAACCACACCAAATTTCAGCATGTTTCGAGCAAGCAGCGCAGAGTTATTCACCCTATAGTGAATTAGGGTTAGGGTTGTGATTAGGGTTAGGGTTGTGATTAGGGTTAGGGTTAGGGTTGTGATTAGGGTTAGGGTTAGGGTTAGGGTTGTGATTAGGGTTAGGGATGAAACCCCATTGGAGATCCAGATATTCTTCAATAACTTTTTTTCTGAAGGTCATAGAGACTTGGAAGTTGGTTCCATCCCCACTAATGTGGATATGCCCGATCCATTGGTATCACCCGTGAGCTTCTACGACCTTCAGAAGGGGTAGGGTTAGGGTTGTGATTAGTGTTTGCTTTTTGGGTTTTGATTAGGGTTAGGGTTAGGGATGGAAACCTATTGGAGATCAAGATATTCTTCAATAACTTTTTTTCTGAAGGTCATAGAGACTTGGAAGTTGGTTCCATCCCCACTAATGTGGGTATGCCCGATCCATTGGTATCACCCGTGAGCTTCTACGACCTTCGGAAGGGGTAGGGTTAGGGTTGTGATTAGTGTTTGCTTTTTGGGTTGTGATTAGGGTTAGGGTTAGGGATGGAAACCTATTGGAGATCAAGATATTCTTCAATAACTTTTTTTCTGAAGGTCATAGTGACTTGGAAGTTGGTTCCATCTCCACTAATGTGGCTATGCCCGATCCATTGGGACCATCCCCGAGCTTCTACGACCTTCGGAAATGGTGAAACCACCAAATCTAAAAGAAAAAATACAAGATATTTTTGAATAACTTTTTTTCCGAAAGTCATAGAGACTTGGGCATTTCATGGTTAATAAAGGGTAGCCTGCTACGCAACCACACAAAATTTCAGCATGTTTCGAGCAAGCAGCGCAGAGTTATTCACCCTATAGTGAATTAGGGTTAGGGTTGTGATTAGGGTTAGGGTTGTGATTAGGGTTAGGGTTAGGGTTGTGATTAGGGTTAGGGTTAGGGTTAGGGTTGTGATTAGGGTTAGGGATGAAACCCCATTGGAGATCCAGATATTCTTCAATAACTTTTTTTCTGAAGGTCATAGAGACTTGGAAGTTGGTTCCATCCCCACTAATGTGGGTATGCCCGATCCATTGGTATCACCCGTGAGCTTCTACGACCTTCGGAAGGGGTAGGGTTAGGGTTGTGATTAGTGTTTGCTTTTTGGGTTGTGATTAGGGTTAGGGTTAGGGATGGAAACCTATTGGAGATCAAGATATTCTTCAATAACTTTTTTTCTGAAGGTCATAGTGACTTGGAAGTTGGTTCCATCTCCACTAATGTGGCTATGCCCGATCCATTGGGACCATCCCCGAGCTTCTACGACCTTCGGAAATGGTGAAACCACCAAATCTAAAAGAAAAAATACAAGATATTTTTGAATAACTTTTTTTCCGAAAGTCATAGAGACTTGGGCATTTCATGGTTAATAAAGGGTAGCCTGCTACGCAACCACACCAAATTTCAGCATGTTTCGAGCAAGCAGCGCAGAGTTATTCACCCTATAGTGAATTAGGGTTAGGGTTGTGATTAGGGTTAGGGTTGTGATTAGGGTTAGGGTTAGGGTTGTGATTAGGGTTAGGGTTAGGGTTAGGGTTGTGATTAGGGTTAGGGATGAAACCCCATTGGAGATCCAGATATTCTTCAATAACTTTTTTTCTGAAGGTCATAGAGACTTGGAAGTTGGTTCCATCCCCACTAATGTGGGTATGCCCGATCCATTGGTATCACCCGTGAGCTTCTACGACCTTCGGAAGGGGTAGGGTTAGGGTTGTGATTAGTGTTTGCTTTTTGGGTTGTGATTAGGGTTAGGGTTAGGGATGGAAACCTATTGGAGATCAAGATATTCTTCAATAACTTTTTTTCTGAAGGTCATAGTGACTTGGAAGTTGGTTCCATCTCCACTAATGTGGCTATGCCCGATCCATTGGGACCATCCCCGAGCTTCTACGACCTTCGGAAATGGTGAAACCACCAAATCTAAAAGAAAAAATACAAGATATTTTTGAATAACTTTTTTTCCGAAAGTCATAGAGACTTGGGCATTTCATGGTTAATAAAGGGTAGCCTGCTACGCAACCACACCAAATTTCAGCATGTTTCGAGCAAGCAGCGCAGAGTTATTCACCCTATAGTGAATTAGGGTTAGGGTTGTGATTAGGGTTAGGGTTGTGATTAGGGTTAGGGTTAGGGTTGTGATTAGGGTTAGGGTTAGGGTTAGGGTTGTGATTAGGGTTAGGGATGAAACCCCATTGGAGATCCAGATATTCTTCAATAACTTTTTTTCTGAAGGTCATAGAGACTTGGAAGTTGGTTCCATCCCCACTAATGTGGATATGCCCGATCCATTGGTATCACCCGTGAGCTTCTACGACCTTCAGAAGGGGTAGGGTTAGGGTTGTGATTAGTGTTTGCTTTTTGGGTTTTGATTAGGGTTAGGGTTAGGGATGGAAACCTATTGGAGATCAAGATATTCTTCAATAACTTTTTTTCTGAAGGTCATAGAGACTTGGAAGTTGGTTCCATCCCCACTAATGTGGGTATGCCCGATCCATTGGTATCACCCGTGAGCTTCTACGACCTTCGGAAGGGGTAGGGTTAGGGTTGTGATTAGTGTTTGCTTTTTGGGTTGTGATTAGGGTTAGGGTTAGGGATGGAAACCTATTGGAGATCAAGATATTCTTCAATAACTTTTTTTCTGAAGGTCATAGTGACTTGGAAGTTGGTTCCATCTCCACTAATGTGGCTATGCCCGATCCATTGGGACCATCCCCGAGCTTCTACGACCTTCGGAAATGGTGAAACCACCAAATCTAAAAGAAAAAATACAAGATATTTTTGAATAACTTTTTTTCCGAAAGTCATAGAGACTTGGGCATTTCATGGTTAATAAAGGGTAGCCTGCTACGCAACCACACAAAATTTCAGCATGTTTCGAGCAAGCAGCGCAGAGTTATTCACCCTATAGTGAATTAGGGTTAGGGTTGTGATTAGGGTTAGGGTTGTGATTAGGGTTAGGGTTAGGGTTGTGATTAGGGTTAGGGTTAGGGTTAGGGTTGTGATTAGGGTTAGGGATGAAACCCCATTGGAGATCCAGATATTCTTCAATAACTTTTTTTCTGAAGGTCATAGAGACTTGGAAGTTGGTTCCATCCCCACTAATGTGGGTATGCCCGATCCATTGGTATCACCCGTGAGCTTCTACGACCTTCGGAAGGGGTAGGGTTAGGGTTGTGATTAGTGTTTGCTTTTTGGGTTGTGATTAGGGTTAGGGTTAGGGATGGAAACCTATTGGAGATCAAGATATTCTTCAATAACTTTTTTTCTGAAGGTCATAGTGACTTGGAAGTTGGTTCCATCTCCACTAATGTGGCTATGCCCGATCCATTGGGACCATCCCCGAGCTTCTACGACCTTCGGAAATGGTGAAACCACCAAATCTAAAAGAAAAAATACAAGATATTTTTGAATAACTTTTTTTCCGAAAGTCATAGAGACTTGGGCATTTCATGGTTAATAAAGGGTAGCCTGCTACGCAACCACACCAAATTTCAGCATGTTTCGAGCAAGCAGCGCAGAGTTATTCACCCTATAGTGAATTAGGGTTAGGGTTGTGATTAGGGTTAGGGTTGTGATTAGGGTTAGGGTTAGGGTTGTGATTAGGGTTAGGGTTAGGGTTAGGGTTGTGATTAGGGTTAGGGATGAAACCCCATTGGAGATCCAGATATTCTTCAATAACTTTTTTTCTGAAGGTCATAGAGACTTGGAAGTTGGTTCCATCTCCACTAATGTGGGTATGCCCGATCCATTGGTATCACCCGTGAGCTTCTACGACCTTCGGAAGGGGTAGGGTTAGGGTTGTGATTAGTGTTTGCTTTTTGGGTTGTGATTAGGGTTAGGGTTAGGGATGGAAACCTATTGGAGATCAAGATATTCTTCAATAACTTTTTTTCTGAAGGTCATAGTGACTTGGAAGTTGGTTCCATCTCCACTAATGTGGCTATGCCCGATCCATTGGGACCATCCCCGAGCTTCTACGACCTTCGGAAATGGTGAAACCACCAAATCTAAAAGAAAAAATACAAGATATTTTTGAATAACTTTTTTTCCGAAAGTCATAGAGACTTGGGCATTTCATGGTTAATAAAGGGTAGCCTGCTACGCAACCACACCAAATTTCAGCATGTTTCGAGCAAGCAGCGCAGAGTTATTCACCCTATAGTGAATTAGGGTTAGGGTTGTGATTAGGGTTAGGGTTGTGATTAGGGTTAGGGTTAGGGTTGTGATTAGGGTTAGGGTTAGGGTTAGGGTTGTGATTAGGGTTAGGGATGAAACCCCATTGGAGATCCAGATATTCTTCAATAACTTTTTTTCTGAAGGTCATAGAGACTTGGAAGTTGGTTCCATCCCCACTAATGTGGGTATGCCCGATCCATTGGTATCACCCGTGAGCTTCTACGACCTTCGGAAGGGGTAGGGTTAGGGTTGTGATTAGTGTTTGCTTTTTGGGTTGTGATTAGGGTTAGGGTTAGGGATGGAAACCTATTGGAGATCAAGATATTCTTCAATAACTTTTTTTCTGAAGGTCATAGTGACTTGGAAGTTGGTTCCATCTCCACTAATGTGGCTATGCCCGATCCATTGGGACCATCCCCGAGCTTCTACGACCTTCGGAAATGGTGAAACCACCAAATCTAAAAGAAAAAATACAAGATATTTTTGAATAACTTTTTTTCCGAAAGTCATAGAGACTTGGGCATTTCATGGTTAATAAAGGGTAGCCTGCTACGCAACCACACCAAATTTCAGCATGTTTCGAGCAAGCAGCGCAGAGTTATTCACCCTATAGTGAATTAGGGTTAGGGTTGTGATTAGGGTTAGGGTTGTGATTAGGGTTAGGGTTAGGGTTGTGATTAGGGTTAGGGTTAGGGTTAGGGTTGTGATTAGGGTTAGGGATGAAACCCCATTGGAGATCCAGATATTCTTCAATAACTTTTTTTCTGAAGGTCATAGAGACTTGGAAGTTGGTTCCATCCCCACTAATGTGGGTATGCCCGATCCATTGGTATCACCCGTGAGCTTCTACGACCTTCGGAAGGGGTAGGGTTAGGGTTGTGATTAGTGTTTGCTTTTTGGGTTGTGATTAGGGTTAGGGTTAGGGATGGAAACCTATTGGAGATCAAGATATTCTTCAATAACTTTTTTTCTGAAGGTCATAGTGACTTGGAAGTTGGTTCCATCTCCACTAATGTGGCTATGCCCGATCCATTGGGACCATCCCCGAGCTTCTACGACCTTCGGAAATAGTGAAACCACCAAATCTAAAAGAAAAAATACAAGATATTTTTGAATAACTTTTTTTCCGAAAGTCATAGAGACTTGGGCATTTCATGGTTAATAAAGGGTAGCCTGCTACGCAACCACACCAAATTTCAGCATGTTTCGAGCAAGCAGCGCAGAGTTATTCACCCTATAGTGAATTAGGGTTAGGGTTGTGATTAGGGTTAGGGTTGTGATTAGGGTTAGGGTTAGGGTTGTGATTAGGGTTAGGGTTAGGGTTAGGGTTGTGATTAGGGTTAGGGATGAAACCCCATTGGAGATCCAGATATTCTTCAATAACTTTTTTTCTGAAGGTCATAGAGACTTGGAAGTTGGTTCCATCCCCACTAATGTGGGTATGCCCGATCCATTGGTATCACCCGTGAGCTTCTACGACCTTCGGAAGGGGTAGGGTTAGGGTTGTGATTAGTGTTTGCTTTTTGGGTTGTGATTAGGGTTAGGGTTAGGGATGGAAACCTATTGGAGATCAAGATATTCTTCAATAACTTTTTTTCTGAAGGTCATAGTGACTTGGAAGTTGGTTTCATCTCCACTAATGTGGCTATGCCCGATCCATTGGGACCATCCCCGAGCTTCTACGACCTTCGGAAATGGTGAAACCACCAAATCTAAAAGAAAAAATACAAGATATTTTTGAATAACTTTTTTTCCGAAAGTCATAGAGACTTGGGCATTTCATGGTTAATAAAGGGTAGCCTGCTACGCAACCACACCAAATTTCAGCATGTTTCGAGCAAGCAGCGCAGAGTTATTCACCCTATAGTGAATTAGGGTTAGGGTTGTGATTAGGGTTAGGGTTGTGATTAGGGTTAGGGTTAGGGTTGTGATTAGGGTTAGGGTTAGGGTTAGGGTTGTGATTAGGGTTAGGGATGAAACCCCATTGGAGATCCAGATATTCTTCAATAACTTTTTTTCTGAAGGTCATAGAGACTTGGAAGTTGGTTCCATCTCCACTAATGTGGGTATGCCCGATCCATTGGTATCACCCGTGAGCTTCTACGACCTTCGGAAGGGGTAGGGTTAGGGTTGTGATTAGTGTTTGCTTTTTGGGTTGTGATTAGGGTTAGGGTTAGGGATGGAAACCTATTGGAGATCAAGATATTCTTCAATAACTTTTTTTCTGAAGGTCATAGTGACTTGGAAGTTGGTTCCATCTCCACTAATGTGGCTATGCCCGATCCATTGGGACCATCCCCGAGCTTCTACGACCTTCGGAAATGGTGAAACCACCAAATCTAAAAGAAAAAATACAAGATATTTTTGAATAACTTTTTTTCCGAAAGTCATAGAGACTTGGGCATTTCATGGTTAATAAAGGGTAGCCTGCTACGCAACCACACCAAATTTCAGCATGTTTCGAGCAAGCAGCGCAGAGTTATTCACCCTATAGTGAATTAGGGTTAGGGTTGTGATTAGGGTTAGGGTTGTGATTAGGGTTAGGGTTAGGGTTGTGATTAGGGTTAGGGTTAGGGTTAGGGTTGTGATTAGGGTTAGGGATGAAACCCCATTGGAGATCCAGATATTCTTCAATAACTTTTTTTCTGAAGGTCATAGAGACTTGGAAGTTGGTTCCATCCCCACTAATGTGGGTATGCCCGATCCATTGGTATCACCCGTGAGCTTCTACGACCTTCGGAAGGGGTAGGGTTAGGGTTGTGATTAGTGTTTGCTTTTTGGGTTGTGATTAGGGTTAGGGTTAGGGATGGAAACCTATTGGAGATCAAGATATTCTTCAATAACTTTTTTTCTGAAGGTCATAGTGACTTGGAAGTTGGTTCCATCTCCACTAATGTGGCTATGCCCGATCCATTGGGACCATCCCCGAGCTTCTACGACCTTCGGAAATGGTGAAACCACCAAATCTAAAAGAAAAAATACAAGATATTTTTGAATAACTTTTTTTCCGAAAGTCATAGAGACTTGGGCATTTCATGGTTAATAAAGGGTAGCCTGCTACGCAACCACACCAAATTTCAGCATGTTTCGAGCAAGCAGCGCAGAGTTATTCACCCTATAGTGAATTAGGGTTAGGGTTGTGATTAGGGTTAGGGTTGTGATTAGGGTTAGGGTTAGGGTTGTGATTAGGGTTAGGGTTAGGGTTAGGGTTGTGATTAGGGTTAGGGATGAAACCCCATTGGAGATCCAGATATTCTTCAATAACTTTTTTTCTGAAGGTCATAGAGACTTGGAAGTTGGTTCCATCCCCACTAATGTGGGTATGCCCGATCCATTGGTATCACCCGTGAGCTTCTACGACCTTCGGAAGGGGTAGGGTTAGGGTTGTGATTAGTGTTTGCTTTTTGGGTTGTGATTAGGGTTAGGGTTAGGGATGGAAACCTATTGGAGATCAAGATATTCTTCAATAACTTTTTTTCTGAAGGTCATAGTGACTTGGAAGTTGGTTCCATCTCCACTAATGTGGCTATGCCCGATCCATTGGGACCATCCCCGAGCTTCTACGACCTTCGGAAATAGTGAAACCACCAAATCTAAAAGAAAAAATACAAGATATTTTTGAATAACTTTTTTTCCGAAAGTCATAGAGACTTGGGCATTTCATGGTTAATAAAGGGTAGCCTGCTACGCAACCACACCAAATTTCAGCATGTTTCGAGCAAGCAGCGCAGAGTTATTCACCCTATAGTGAATTAGGGTTAGGGTTGTGATTAGGGTTAGGGTTGTGATTAGGGTTAGGGTTAGGGTTGTGATTAGGGTTAGGGTTAGGGTTAGGGTTGTGATTAGGGTTAGGGATGAAACCCCATTGGAGATCCAGATATTCTTCAATAACTTTTTTTCTGAAGGTCATAGAGACTTGGAAGTTGGTTCCATCTCCACTAATGTGGGTATGCCCGATCCATTGGTATCACCCGTGAGCTTCTACGACCTTCGGAAGGGGTAGGGTTAGGGTTGTGATTAGTGTTTGCTTTTTGGGTTGTGATTAGGGTTAGGGTTAGGGATGGAAACCTATTGGAGATCAAGATATTCTTCAATAACTTTTTTTCTGAAGGTCATAGTGACTTGGAAGTTGGTTCCATCTCCACTAATGTGGCTATGCCCGATCCATTGGGACCATCCCCGAGCTTCTACGACCTTCGGAAATGGTGAAACCACCAAATCTAAAAGAAAAAATACAAGATATTTTTGAATAACTTTTTTTCCGAAAGTCATAGAGACTTGGGCATTTCATGGTTAATAAAGGGTAGCCTGCTACGCAACCACACCAAATTTCAGCATGTTTCGAGCAAGCAGCGCAGAGTTATTCACCCTATAGTGAATTAGGGTTAGGGTTGTGATTAGGGTTAGGGTTGTGATTAGGGTTAGGGTTAGGGTTGTGATTAGGGTTAGGGTTAGGGTTAGGGTTGTGATTAGGGTTAGGGATGAAACCCCATTGGAGATCCAGATATTCTTCAATAACTTTTTTTCTGAAGGTCATAGAGACTTGGAAGTTGGTTCCATCCCCACTAATGTGGGTATGCCCGATCCATTGGTATCACCCGTGAGCTTCTACGACCTTCGGAAGGGGTAGGGTTAGGGTTGTGATTAGTGTTTGCTTTTTGGGTTGTGATTAGGGTTAGGGTTAGGGATGGAAACCTATTGGAGATCAAGATATTCTTCAATAACTTTTTTTCTGAAGGTCATAGTGACTTGGAAGTTGGTTCCATCTCCACTAATGTGGCTATGCCCGATCCATTGGGACCATCCCCGAGCTTCTACGACCTTCGGAAATGGTGAAACCACCAAATCTAAAAGAAAAAATACAAGATATTTTTGAATAACTTTTTTTCCGAAAGTCATAGAGACTTGGGCATTTCATGGTTAATAAAGGGTAGCCTGCTACGCAACCACACCAAATTTCAGCATGTTTCGAGCAAGCAGCGCAGAGTTATTCACCCTATAGTGAATTAGGGTTAGGGTTGTGATTAGGGTTAGGGTTGTGATTAGGGTTAGGGTTAGGGTTGTGATTAGGGTTAGGGTTAGGGTTAGGGTTGTGATTAGGGTTAGGGATGAAACCCCATTGGAGATCCAGATATTCTTCAATAACTTTTTTTCTGAAGGTCATAGAGACTTGGAAGTTGGTTCCATCCCCACTAATGTGGGTATGCCCGATCCATTGGTATCACCCGTGAGCTTCTACGACCTTCGGAAGGGGTAGGGTTAGGGTTGTGATTAGTGTTTGCTTTTTGGGTTGTGATTAGGGTTAGGGTTAGGGATGGAAACCTATTGGAGATCAAGATATTCTTCAATAACTTTTTTTCTGAAGGTCATAGTGACTTGGAAGTTGGTTCCATCTCCACTAATGTGGCTATGCCCGATCCATTGGGACCATCCCCGAGCTTCTACGACCTTCGGAAATGGTGAAACCACCAAATCTAAAAGAAAAAATACAAGATATTTTTGAATAACTTTTTTTCCGAAAGTCATAGAGACTTGGGCATTTCATGGTTAATAAAGGGTAGCCTGCTACGCAACCACACCAAATTTCAGCATGTTTCGAGCAAGCAGCGCAGAGTTATTCACCCTATAGTGAATTAGGGTTAGGGTTGTGATTAGGGTTAGGGTTGTGATTAGGGTTAGGGTTAGGGTTGTGATTAGGGTTAGGGTTAGGGTTGTGATTAGGGTTAGGGATGAAACCCCATTGGAGATCCAGATATTCTTCAATAACTTTTTTTCTGAAGGTCATAGAGACTTGGAAGTTGGTTCCATCCCCACTAATGTGGGTATGCCCGATCCATTGGTATCACCCGTGAGCTTCTACGACCTTCGGAAGGGGTAGGGTTAGGGTTGTGATTAGTGTTTGCTTTTTGGGTTGTGATTAGGGTTAGGGTTAGGGATGGAAACCTATTGGAGATCAAGATATTCTTCAATAACTTTTTTTCTGAAGGTCATAGTGACTTGGAAGTTGGTTCCATCTCCACTAATGTGGCTATGCCCGATCCATTGGGACCATCCCCGAGCTTCTACGACCTTCGGAAATGGTGAAACCACCAAATCTAAAAGAAAAAATACAAGATATTTTTGAATAACTTTTTTTCCGAAAGTCATAGAGACTTGGGCATTTCATGGTTAATAAAGGGTAGCCTGCTACGCAACCACACCAAATTTCAGCATGTTTCGAGCAAGCAGCGCAGAGTTATTCACCCTATAGTGAATTAGGGTTAGGGTTGTGATTAGGGTTAGGGTTGTGATTAGGGTTAGGGTTAGGGTTGTGATTAGGGTTAGGGTTAGGGTTGTGATTAGGGTTAGGGATGAAACCCCATTGGAGATCCAGATATTCTTCAATAACTTTTTTTCTGAAGGTCATAGAGACTTGGAAGTTGGTTCCATCCCCACTAATGTGGGTATGCCCGATCCATTGGTATCACCCGTGAGCTTCTACGACCTTCGGAAGGGGTAGGGTTAGGGTTGTGATTAGTGTTTGCTTTTTGGGTTGTGATTAGGGTTAGGGTTAGGGATGGAAACCTATTGGAGATCAAGATATTCTTCAATAACTTTTTTTCTGAAGGTCATAGTGACTTGGAAGTTGGTTCCATCTCCACTAATGTGGCTATGCCCGATCCATTGGGACCATCCCCGAGCTTCTACGACCTTCGGAAATGGTGAAACCACCAAATCTAAAAGAAAAAATACAAGATATTTTTGAATAACTTTTTTTCCGAAAGTCATAGAGACTTTGGCATTTCATGGTTAATAAAGGGTAGCCTGCTACGCAACCACACCAAATTTCAGCATGTTTCGAGCAAGCAGCGCAGAGTTATTCACCCTATAGTGAATTAGGGTTAGGGTTGTGATTAGGGTTAGGGTTGTGATTAGGGTTAGGGTTAGGGTTGTGATTAGGGTTAGGGTTAGGGTTAGGGTTGTGATTAGGGTTAGGGATGAAACCCCATTGGAGATCCAGATATTCTTCAATAACTTTTTTTCTGAAGGTCATAGAGACTTGGAAGTTGGTTCCATCCCCACTAATGTGGGTATGCCCGATCCATTGGTATCACCCGTGAGCTTCTACGACCTTCGGAAGGGGTAGGGTTAGGGTTGTGATTAGTGTTTGCTTTTTGGGTTGTGATTAGGGTTAGGGTTAGGGATGGAAACCTATTGGAGATCAAGATATTCTTCAATAACTTTTTTTCTGAAGGTCATAGTGACTTGGAAGTTGGTTCCATCTCCACTAATGTGGCTATGCCCGATCCATTGGGACCATCCCCGAGCTTCTACGACCTTCGGAAATGGTGAAACCACCAAATCTAAAAGAAAAAATACAAGATATTTTTGAATAACTTTTTTTCCGAAAGTCATAGAGACTTGGGCATTTCATGGTTAATAAAGGGTAGCCTGCTACGCAACCACACCAAATTTCAGCATGTTTCGAGCAAGCAGCGCAGAGTTATTCACCCTATAGTGAATTAGGGTTAGGGTTGTGATTAGGGTTAGGGTTGTGATTAGGGTTAGGGTTAGGGTTGTGATTAGGGTTAGGGTTAGGGTTGTGATTAGGGTTAGGGATGAAACCCCATTGGAGATCCAGATATTCTTCAATAACTTTTTTTCTGAAGGTCATAGAGACTTGGAAGTTGGTTCCATCCCCACTAATGTGGGTATGCCCGATCCATTGGTATCACCCGTGAGCTTCTACGACCTTCGGAAGGGGTAGGGTTAGGGTTGTGATTAGTGTTTGCTTTTTGGGTTGTGATTAGGGTTAGGGTTAGGGATGGAAACCTATTGGAGATCAAGATATTCTTCAATAACTTTTTTTCTGAAGGTCATAGTGACTTGGAAGTTGGTTCCATCTCCACTAATGTGGCTATGCCCGATCCATTGGGACCATCCCCGAGCTTCTACGACCTTCGGAAATGGTGAAACCACCAAATCTAAAAGAAAAAATACAAGATATTTTTGAATAACTTTTTTTCCGAAAGTCATAGAGACTTTGGCATTTCATGGTTAATAAAGGGTAGCCTGCTACGCAACCACACCAAATTTCAGCATGTTTCGAGCAAGCAGCGCAGAGTTATTCACCCTATAGTGAATTAGGGTTAGGGTTGTGATTAGGGTTAGGGTTGTGATTAGGGTTAGGGTTAGGGTTGTGATTAGGGTTAGGGTTAGGGTTAGGGTTGTGATTAGGGTTAGGGATGAAACCCCATTGGAGATCCAGATATTCTTCAATAACTTTTTTTCTGAAGGTCATAGAGACTTGGAAGTTGGTTCCATCTCCACTAATGTGGCTATGCCCAATCCATTGGGACCATCCCCGAGCTTCTACGACCTTCGGAAATGGTGAAACCACCAAATCTAAAAGAAAAAATACAAGATATTTTTGAATAACTTTTTTTCCGAAAGTCATAGAGACTTAGGCATTTCATGGTTAATAAAGGGTAGCCTGCTACGCAACCACACCAAATTTCAGCATGTTTCGAGCAAGCAGCGCAGAGTTATTCACCCTATAGTGAATTAGGGTTAGGGTTGTGATTAGGGTTAGGGTTGTGATTAGGGTTAGGGTTAGGGTTGTGATTAGGGTTAGGGTTAGGGTTAGGGTTGTGATTAGGGTTAGGGATGAAACCCCATTGGAGATCCAGATATTCTTCAATAACTTTTTTTCTGAAGGTCATAGAGACTTGGAAGTTGGTTCCATCCCCACTAATGTGGGTATGCCCGATCCATTGGTATCACCCGTGAGCTTCTACGACCTTCGGAAGGGGTAGGGTTAGGGTTGTGATTAGTGTTTGCTTTTTGGGTTGTGATTAGGGTTAGGGTTAGGGATGGAAACCTATTGGAGATCAAGATATTCTTCAATAACTTTTTTTCTGAAGGTCATAGTGACTTGGAAGTTGGTTCCATCTCCACTAATGTGGCTATGCCCGATCCATTGGGACCATCCCCGAGCTTCTACGACCTTCGGAAATGGTGAAACCACCAAATCTAAAAGAAAAAATACAAGATATTTTTGAATAACTTTTTTTCCGAAAGTCATAGAGACTTGGGCATTTCATGGTTAATAAAGGGTAGCCTGCTACGCAACCACACCAAATTTCAGCATGTTTCGAGCAAGCAGCGCAGAGTTATTCACCCTATAGTGAATTAGGGTTAGGGTTGTGATTAGGGTTAGGGTTGTGATTAGGGTTAGGGTTAGGGTTGTGATTAGGGTTAGGGTTAGGGTTAGGGTTGTGATTAGGGTTAGGGATGAAACCCCATTGGAGATCCAGATATTCTTCAATAACTTTTTTTCTGAAGGTCATAGAGACTTGGAAGTTGGTTCCATCCCCACTAATGTGGGTATGCCCGATCCATTGGTATCACCCGTGAGCTTCTACGACCTTCGGAAGGGGTAGGGTTAGGGTTGTGATTAGTGTTTGCTTTTTGGGTTGTGATTAGGGTTAGGGTTAGGGATGGAAACCTATTGGAGATCAAGATATTCTTCAATAACTTTTTTTCTGAAGGTCATAGTGACTTGGAAGTTGGTTCCATCTCCACTAATGTGGCTATGCCCGATCCATTGGGACCATCCCCGAGCTTCTACGACCTTCGGAAATGGTGAAACCACCAAATCTAAAAGAAAAAATACAAGATATTTTTGAATAACTTTTTTTCCGAAAGTCATAGAGACTTGGGCATTTCATGGTTAATAAAGGGTAGCCTGCTACGCAACCACACCAAATTTCAGCATGTTTCGAGCAAGCAGCGCAGAGTTATTCACCCTATAGTGAATTAGGGTTAGGGTTGTGATTAGGGTTAGGGTTGTGATTAGGGTTAGGGTTAGGGTTGTGATTAGGGTTAGGGTTAGGGTTGTGATTAGGGTTAGGGATGAAACCCCATTGGAGATCCAGATATTCTTCAATAACTTTTTTTCTGAAGGTCATAGAGACTTGGAAGTTGGTTCCATCCCCACTAATGTGGGTATGCCCGATCCATTGGTATCACCCGTGAGCTTCTACGACCTTCGGAAGGGGTAGGGTTAGGGTTGTGATTAGTGTTTGCTTTTTGGGTTGTGATTAGGGTTAGGGTTAGGGATGGAAACCTATTGGAGATCAAGATATTCTTCAATAACTTTTTTTCTGAAGGTCATAGTGACTTGGAAGTTGGTTCCATCTCCACTAATGTGGCTATGCCCGATCCATTGGGACCATCCCCGAGCTTCTACGACCTTCGGAAATGGTGAAACCACCAAATCTAAAAGAAAAAATACAAGATATTTTTGAATAACTTTTTTTCCGAAAGTCATAGAGACTTTGGCATTTCATGGTTAATAAAGGGTAGCCTGCTACGCAACCACACCAAATTTCAGCATGTTTCGAGCAAGCAGCGCAGAGTTATTCACCCTATAGTGAATTAGGGTTAGGGTTGTGATTAGGGTTAGGGTTGTGATTAGGGTTAGGGTTAGGGTTGTGATTAGGGTTAGGGTTAGGGTTAGGGTTGTGATTAGGGTTAGGGATGAAACCCCATTGGAGATCCAGATATTCTTCAATAACTTTTTTTCTGAAGGTCATAGAGACTTGGAAGTTGGTTCCATCTCCACTAATGTGGCTATGCCCAATCCATTGGGACCATCCCCGAGCTTCTACGACCTTCGGAAATGGTGAAACCACCAAATCTAAAAGAAAAAATACAAGATATTTTTGAATAACTTTTTTTCCGAAAGTCATAGAGACTTAGGCATTTCATGGTTAATAAAGGGTAGCCTGCTACGCAACCACACCAAATTTCAGCATGTTTCGAGCAAGCAGCGCAGAGTTATTCACCCTATAGTGAATTAGGGTTAGGGTTGTGATTAGGGTTAGGGTTGTGATTAGGGTTAGGGTTAGGGTTGTGATTAGGGTTAGGGTTAGGGTTAGGGTTGTGATTAGGGTTAGGGATGAAACCCCATTGGAGATCCAGATATTCTTCAATAACTTTTTTTCTGAAGGTCATAGAGACTTGGAAGTTGGTTCCATCCCCACTAATGTGGATATGCCCGATCCATTGGTATCACCCGTGAGCTTCTACGACCTTCGGAAGGGGTAGGGTTAGGGTTGTGATTAGTGTTTGCTTTTTGGGTTGTGATTAGGGTTAGGGTTAGGGATGGAAACCTATTGGAGATCAAGATATTCTTCAATAACTTTTTTTCTGAAGGTCATAGTGACTTGGAAGTTGGTTCCATCTCCACTAATGTGGCTATGCCCGATCCATTGGGACCATCCCCGAGCTTCTACGACCTTCGGAAATGGTGAAACCACCAAATCTAAAAGAAAAAATACAAGATATTTTTGAATAACTTTTTTTCCGAAAGTCATAGAGACTTGGGCATTTCATGGTTAATAAAGGGTAGCCTGCTACGCAACCACACCAAATTTCAGCATGTTTCGAGCAAGCAGCGCAGAGTTATTCACCCTATAGTGAATTAGGGTTAGGGTTGTGATTAGGGTTAGGGTTGTGATTAGGGTTAGGGTTAGGGTTGTGATTAGGGTTAGGGTTAGGGTTAGGGTTGTGATTAGGGTTAGGGATGAAACCCCATTGGAGATCCAGATATTCTTCAATAACTTTTTTTCTGAAGGTCATAGAGACTTGGAAGTTGGTTCCATCCCCACTAATGTGGATATGCCCGATCCATTGGTATCACCCGTGAGCTTCTACGACCTTCGGAAGGGGTAGGGTTAGGGTTGTGATTAGTGTTTGCTTTTTGGGTTGTGATTAGGGTTAGGGTTAGGGATGGAAACCTATTGGAGATCAAGATATTCTTCAATAACTTTTTTTCTGAAGGTCATAGTGACTTGGAAGTTGGTTCCATCTCCACTAATGTGGCTATGCCCGATCCATTGGGACCATCCCCGAGCTTCTACGACCTTCGGAAATGGTGAAACCACCAAATCTAAAAGAAAAAATACAAGATATTTTTGAATAACTTTTTTTCCGAAAGTCATAGAGACTTGGGCATTTCATGGTTAATAAAGGGTAGCCTGCTACGCAACCACACCAAATTTCAGCATGTTTCGAGCAAGCAGCGCAGAGTTATTCACCCTATAGTGAATTAGGGTTAGGGTTGTGATTAGGGTGAGGGTTAGGGTTGTGATTAGGGTTAGGGTTAGGGTTAGGGTTGTTATTAGGGTTAGGGATGAAACCCCATTGGAGATCCAGATATTCTTCAATAACTTTTTTTCTGAAGGTCATAGAGACTTGGAAGTTGGTTCCATCCCCACTAATGTGGGTATGCCCGATCCATTGGTATCACCCGTGAGCTTCTACGACCTTCGGAAGGGGTAGGGTTAGGGTTGTGATTAGTGTTTGCTTTTTGGGTTGTGATTAGGGTTAGGGTTAGGGATGGAAACCTATTGGAGATCAAGATATTCTTCAATAACTTTTTTTCTGAAGGTCATAGTGACTTGGAAGTTGGTTCCATCTCCACTAATGTGGCTATGCCCGATCCATTGGGACCATCCCCGAGCTTCTACGACCTTCGGAAATGGTGAAACCACCAAATCTAAAAGAAAAAATACAAGATATTTTTGAATAACTTTTTTTCCGAAAGTCATAGAGACTTGGGCATTTCATGGTTAATAAAGGGTAGCCTGCTACGCAACCACACCAAATTTCAGCATGTTTCGAGCAAGCAGCGCAGAGTTATTCACCCTATAGTGAATTAGGGTTAGGGTTGTGATTAGGGTTAGGGTTGTGATTAGGGTTAGGGTTAGGGTTGTGATTAGGGTTAGGGTTAGGGTTAGGGTTGTGATTAGGGTTAGGGATGAAACCCCATTGGAGATCCAGATATTCTTCAATAACTTTTTTTCTGAAGGTCATAGAGACTTGGAAGTTGGTTCCATCTCCACTAATGTGGCTATGCCCAATCCATTGGGACCATCCCCGAGCTTCTACGACCTTCGGAAATGGTGAAACCACCAAATCTAAAAGAAAAAATACAAGATATTTTTGAATAACTTTTTTTCCGAAAGTCATAGAGACTTAGGCATTTCATGGTTAATAAAGGGTAGCCTGCTACGCAACCACACCAAATTTCAGCATGTTTCGAGCAAGCAGCGCAGAGTTATTCACCCTATAGTGAATTAGGGTTAGGGTTGTGATTAGGGTTAGGGTTGTGATTAGGGTTAGGGTTAGGGTTGTGATTAGGGTTAGGGTTAGGGTTAGGGTTGTGATTAGGGTTAGGGATGAAACCCCATTGGAGATCCAGATATTCTTCAATAACTTTTTTTCTGAAGGTCATAGAGACTTGGAAGTTGGTTCCATCTCCACTAATGTGGCTATGCCCAATCCATTGGGACCATCCCCGAGCTTCTACGACCTTCGGAAATGGTGAAACCACCAAATCTAAAAGAAAAAATACAAGATATTTTTGAATAACTTTTTTTCCGAAAGTCATAGAGACTTAGGCATTTCATGGTTAATAAAGGGTAGCCTGCTACGCAACCACACCAAATTTCAGCATGTTTCGAGCAAGCAGCGCAGAGTTATTCACCCTATAGTGAATTAGGGTTAGGGTTGTGATTAGGGTTAGGGTTGTGATTAGGGTTAGGGTTAGGGTTGTGATTAGGGTTAGGGTTAGGGTTAGGGTTGTGATTAGGGTTAGGGATGAAACCCCATTGGAGATCCAGATATTCTTCAATAACTTTTTTTCTGAAGGTCATAGAGACTTGGAAGTTGGTTCCATCCCCACTAATGTGGATATGCCCGATCCATTGGTATCACCCGTGAGCTTCTACGACCTTCGGAAGGGGTAGGGTTAGGGTTGTGATTAGTGTTTGCTTTTTGGGTTGTGATTAGGGTTAGGGTTAGGGATGGAAACCTATTGGAGATCAAGATATTCTTCAATAACTTTTTTTCTGAAGGTCATAGTGACTTGGAAGTTGGTTCCATCTCCACTAATGTGGCTATGCCCGATCCATTGGGACCATCCCCGAGCTTCTACGACCTTCGGAAATGGTGAAACCACCAAATCTAAAAGAAAAAATACAAGATATTTTTGAATAACTTTTTTTCCGAAAGTCATAGAGACTTGGGCATTTCATGGTTAATAAAGGGTAGCCTGCTACGCAACCACACCAAATTTCAGCATGTTTCGAGCAAGCAGCGCAGAGTTATTCACCCTATAGTGAATTAGGGTTAGGGTTGTGATTAGGGTTAGGGTTGTGATTAGGGTTAGGGTTAGGGTTAGGGTTGTGATTAGGGTTAGGGATGAAACCCCATTGGAGATCCAGATATTCTTCAATAACTTTTTTTCTGAAGGTCATAGAGACTTGGAAGTTGGTTCCATCCCCACTAATGTGGGTATGCCCGATCCATTGGTATCACCCGTGAGCTGCTACGACCTTCGGAAGGGGTAGGGTTAGGGTTGTGATTAGTGTTTGCTTTTTGGGTTGTGATTAGGGTTAGGGTTAGGGATGGAAACCTATTGGAGATCAAGATATTCTTCAATAACTTTTTTTCTGAAGGTCATAGTGACTTGGAAGTTGGTTCCATCTCCACTAATGTGGCTATGCCCGATCCATTGGGACCATCCCCGAGCTTCTACGACCTTCGGAAATGGTGAAACCACCAAATCTAAAAGAAAAAATACAAGATATTTTTGAATAACCTTTTTTCCGAAAGTCATAGAGACTTGGGCATTTCATGGTTAATAAAGGGTAGCCTGCTACGCAACCACACCAAATTTCAGCATGTTTCGAGCAAGCAGCGCAGAGTTATTCACCCTATAGTGAATTAGGGTTAGGGTTGTGATTAGGGTTAGGGTTGTGATTAGGGTTAGGGTTAGGGTTGTGATTAGGGTTAGGGATGAAACCCCATTGGAGATCCAGATATTCTTCAATAACTTTTTTTCTGAAGGTCATAGAGACTTGGAAGTTGGTTCCATCTCCACTAATGTGGCTATGCCCAATCCATTGGGACCATCCCCGAGCTTCTACGACCTTCGGAAATGGTGAAACCACCAAATCTAAAAGAAAAAATACAAGATATTTTTGAATAACTTTTTTTCCGAAAATCATAGAGACTTAGGCATTTCATGGTTAATAAAGGGTAGCCTGCTACGCAACCACACCAAATTTCAGCATGTTTCGAGCAAGCAGCGCAGAGTTATTCACCCTATAGTGAATTAGGGTTAGGGTTGTGATTAGGGTTAGGGTTGTGATTAGGGTTAGGGTTAGGGTTGTGATTAGGGTTAGGGTTAGGGTTAGGGTTGTGATTAGGGTTAGGGATGAAACCCCATTGGAGATCCAGATATTCTTCAATAACTTTTTTTCTGAAGGTCATAGAGACTTGGAAGTTGGTTCCATCCCCACTAATGTGGATATGCCCGATCCATTGGTATCACCCGTGAGCTTCTACGACCTTCGGAAGGGGTAGGGTTAGGGTTGTGATTAGTGTTTGCTTTTTGGGTTGTGATTAGGGTTAGGGTTAGGGATGGAAACCTATTGGAGATCAAGATATTCTTCAATAACTTTTTTTCTGAAGGTCATAGTGACTTGGAAGTTGGTTCCATCTCCACTAATGTGGCTATGCCCGATCCATTGGGACCATCCCCGAGCTTCTACGACCTTCGGAAATGGTGAAACCACCAAATCTAAAAGAAAAAATACAAGATATTTTTGAATAACTTTTTTTCCGAAAGTCATAGAGACTTTGGCATTTCATGGTTAATAAAGGGTAGCCTGCTACGCAACCACACCAAATTTCAGCATGTTTCGAGCAAGCAGCGCAGAGTTATTCACCCTATAGTGAATTAGGGTTAGGGTTGTGATTAGGGTTAGGGTTGTGATTAGGGTTAGGGTTAGGGTTGTGATTAGGGTTAGGGTTAGGGTTAGGGTTGTGATTAGGGTTAGGGATGAAACCCCATTGGAGATCCAGATATTCTTCAATAACTTTTTTTCTGAAGGTCATAGAGACTTGGAAGTTGGTTCCATCTCCACTAATGTGGCTATGCCCAATCCATTGGGACCATCCCCGAGCTTCTACGACCTTCGGAAATGGTGAAACCACCAAATCTAAAAGAAAAAATACAAGATATTTTTGAATAACTTTTTTTCCGAAAGTCATAGAGACTTAGGCATTTCATGGTTAATAAAGGGTAGCCTGCTACGCAACCACACCAAATTTCAGCATGTTTCGAGCAAGCAGCGCAGAGTTATTCACCCTATAGTGAATTAGGGTTAGGGTTGTGATTAGGGTTAGGGTTGTGATTAGGGTTAGGGTTGTGATTAGGGTTAGGGTTAGGGTTGTGATTAGGGTTAGGGTTAGGGTTAGGGTTGTGATTAGGGTTAGGGATGAAACCCCATTGGAGATCCAGATATTCTTCAATAACTTTTTTTCTGAAGGTCATAGAGACTTGGAAGTTGGTTCCATCTCCACTAATGTGGCTATGCCCAATCCATTGGGACCATCCCCGAGCTTCTACGACCTTCGGAAATGGTGAAACCACCAAATCTAAAAGAAAAAATACAAGATATTTTTGAATAACTTTTTTTCCGAAAGTCATAGAGACTTAGGCATTTCATGGTTAATAAAGGGTAGCCTGCTACGCAACCACACCAAATTTCAGCATGTTTCGAGCAAGCAGCGCAGAGTTATTCACCCTATAGTGAATTAGGGTTAGGGTTGTGATTAGGGTTAGGGTTGTGATTAGGGTTAGGGTTAGGGTTGTGATTAGGGTTAGGGTTAGGGTTAGGGTTGTGATTAGGGTTAGGGATGAAACCCCATTGGAGATCCAGATATTCTTCAATAACTTTTTTTCTGAAGGTCATAGAGACTTGGAAGTTGGTTCCATCCCCACTAATGTGGGTATGCCCGATCCATTGGTATCACCCGTGAGCTTCTACGACCTTCGGAAGGGGTAGGGTTAGGGTTGTGATTAGTGTTTGCTTTTTGGGTTGTGATTAGGGTTAGGGTTAGGGATGGAAACCTATTGGAGATCAAGATATTCTTCAATAACTTTTTTTCTGAAGGTCATAGTGACTTGGAAGTTGGTTCCATCTCCACTAATGTGGCTATGCCCGATCCATTGGGACCATCCCCGAGCTTCTACGACCTTCGGAAATGGTGAAACCACCAAATCTAAAAGAAAAAATACAAGATATTTTTGAATAACTTTTTTTCCGAAAGTCATAGAGACTTGGGCATTTCATGGTTAATAAAGGGTAGCCTGCTACGCAACCACACCAAATTTCAGCATGTTTCGAGCAAGCAGCGCAGAGTTATTCACCCTATAGTGAATTAGGGTTAGGGTTGTGATTAGGGTTAGGGTTGTGATTAGGGTTAGGGTTAGGGTTGTGATTAGGGTTAGGGTTAGGGTTAGGGTTGTGATTAGGGTTAGGGATGAAACCCCATTGGAGATCCAGATATTCTTCAATAACTTTTTTTCTGAAGGTCATAGAGACTTGGAAGTTGGTTCCATCCCCACTAATGTGGGTATGCCCGATCCATTGGTATCACCCGTGAGCTTCTACGACCTTCGGAAGGGGTAGGGTTAGGGTTGTGATTAGTGTTTGCTTTTTGGGTTGTGATTAGGGTTAGGGTTAGGGATGGAAACCTATTGGAGATCAAGATATTCTTCAATAACTTTTTTTCTGAAGGTCATAGTGACTTGGAAGTTGGTTCCATCTCCACTAATGTGGCTATGCCCGATCCATTGGGACCATCCCCGAGCTTCTACGACCTTCGGAAATGGTGAAACCACCAAATCTAAAAGAAAAAATACAAGATATTTTTGAATAACTTTTTTTCCGAAAGTCATAGAGACTTGGGCATTTCATGGTTAATAAAGGGTAGCCTGCTACGCAACCACACCAAATTTCAGCATGTTTCGAGCAAGCAGCGCAGAGTTATTCACCCTATAGTGAATTAGGGTTAGGGTTGTGATTAGGGTTAGGGTTGTGATTAGGGTTAGGGTTAGGGTTGTGATTAGGGTTAGGGTTAGGGTTAGGGTTGTGATTAGGGTTAGGGATGAAACCCCATTGGAGATCCAGATATTCTTCAATAACTTTTTTTCTGAAGGTCATAGAGACTTGGAAGTTGGTTCCATCCCCACTAATGTGGGTATGCCCGATCCATTGGTATCACCCGTGAGCTTCTACGACCTTCGGAAGGGGTAGGGTTAGGGTTGTGATTAGTGTTTGCTTTTTGGGTTGTGATTAGGGTTAGGGTTAGGGATGGAAACCTATTGGAGATCAAGATATTCTTCAATAACTTTTTTTCTGAAGGTCATAGTGACTTGGAAGTTGGTTCCATCTCCACTAATGTGGCTATGCCCGATCCATTGGGACCATCCCCGAGCTTCTACGACCTTCGGAAATGGTGAAACCACCAAATCTAAAAGAAAAAATACAAGATATTTTTGAATAACTTTTTTTCCGAAAGTCATAGAGACTTGGGCATTTCATGGTTAATAAAGGGTAGCCTGCTACGCAACCACACCAAATTTCAGCATGTTTCGAGCAAGCAGCGCAGAGTTATTCACCCTATAGTGAATTAGGGTTAGGGTTGTGATTAGGGTTAGGGTTGTGATTAGGGTTAGGGTTAGGGTTGTGATTAGGGTTAGGGTTAGGGTTGTGATTAGGGTTAGGGATGAAACCCCATTGGAGATCCAGATATTCTTCAATAACTTTTTTTCTGAAGGTCATAGAGACTTGGAAGTTGGTTCCATCCCCACTAATGTGGGTATGCCCGATCCATTGGTATCACCCGTGAGCTTCTACGACCTTCGGAAGGGGTAGGGTTAGGGTTGTGATTAGTGTTTGCTTTTTGGGTTGTGATTAGGGTTAGGGTTAGGGATGGAAACCTATTGGAGATCAAGATATTCTTCAATAACTTTTTTTCTGAAGGTCATAGTGACTTGGAAGTTGGTTCCATCTCCACTAATGTGGCTATGCCCGATCCATTGGGACCATCCCCGAGCTTCTACGACCTTCGGAAATGGTGAAACCACCAAATCTAAAAGAAAAAATACAAGATATTTTTGAATAACTTTTTTTCCGAAAGTCATAGAGACTTTGGCATTTCATGGTTAATAAAGGGTAGCCTGCTACGCAACCACACCAAATTTCAGCATGTTTCGAGCAAGCAGCGCAGAGTTATTCACCCTATAGTGAATTAGGGTTAGGGTTGTGATTAGGGTTAGGGTTGTGATTAGGGTTAGGGTTAGGGTTGTGATTAGGGTTAGGGTTAGGGTTAGGGTTGTGATTAGGGTTAGGGATGAAACCCCATTGGAGATCCAGATATTCTTCAATAACTTTTTTTCTGAAGGTCATAGAGACTTGGAAGTTGGTTCCATCTCCACTAATGTGGCTATGCCCAATCCATTGGGACCATCCCCGAGCTTCTACGACCTTCGGAAATGGTGAAACCACCAAATCTAAAAGAAAAAATACAAGATATTTTTGAATAACTTTTTTTCCGAAAGTCATAGAGACTTAGGCATTTCATGGTTAATAAAGGGTAGCCTGCTACGCAACCACACCAAATTTCAGCATGTTTCGAGCAAGCAGCGCAGAGTTATTCACCCTATAGTGAATTAGGGTTAGGGTTGTGATTAGGGTTAGGGTTGTGATTAGGGTTAGGGTTAGGGTTGTGATTAGGGTTAGGGTTAGGGTTAGGGTTGTGATTAGGGTTAGGGATGAAACCCCATTGGAGATCCAGATATTCTTCAATAACTTTTTTTCTGAAGGTCATAGAGACTTGGAAGTTGGTTCCATCCCCACTAATGTGGATATGCCCGATCCATTGGTATCACCCGTGAGCTTCTACGACCTTCGGAAGGGGTAGGGTTAGGGTTGTGATTAGTGTTTGCTTTTTGGGTTGTGATTAGGGTTAGGGTTAGGGATGGAAACCTATTGGAGATCAAGATATTCTTCAATAACTTTTTTTCTGAAGGTCATAGTGACTTGGAAGTTGGTTCCATCTCCACTAATGTGGCTATGCCCGATCCATTGGGACCATCCCCGAGCTTCTACGACCTTCGGAAATGGTGAAACCACCAAATCTAAAAGAAAAAATACAAGATATTTTTGAATAACTTTTTTTCCGAAAGTCATAGAGACTTGGGCATTTCATGGTTAATAAAGGGTAGCCTGCTACGCAACCACACCAAATTTCAGCATGTTTCGAGCAAGCAGCGCAGAGTTATTCACCCTATAGTGAATTAGGGTTAGGGTTGTGATTAGGGTTAGGGTTGTGATTAGGGTTAGGGTTAGGGTTGTGATTAGGGTTAGGGTTAGGGTTAGGGTTGTGATTAGGGTTAGGGATGAAACCCCATTGGAGATCCAGATATTCTTCAATAACTTTTTTTCTGAAGGTCATAGAGACTTGGAAGTTGGTTCCATCCCCACTAATGTGGATATGCCCGATCCATTGGTATCACCCGTGAGCTTCTACGACCTTCGGAAGGGGTAGGGTTAGGGTTGTGATTAGTGTTTGCTTTTTGGGTTGTGATTAGGGTTAGGGTTAGGGATGGAAACCTATTGGAGATCAAGATATTCTTCAATAACTTTTTTTCTGAAGGTCATAGTGACTTGGAAGTTGGTTCCATCTCCACTAATGTGGCTATGCCCGATCCATTGGGACCATCCCCGAGCTTCTACGACCTTCGGAAATGGTGAAACCACCAAATCTAAAAGAAAAAATACAAGATATTTTTGAATAACTTTTTTTCCGAAAGTCATAGAGACTTGGGCATTTCATGGTTAATAAAGGGTAGCCTGCTACGCAACCACACCAAATTTCAGCATGTTTCGAGCAAGCAGCGCAGAGTTATTCACCCTATAGTGAATTAGGGTTAGGGTTGTGATTAGGGTGAGGGTTAGGGTTGTGATTAGGGTTAGGGTTAGGGTTAGGGTTGTTATTAGGGTTAGGGATGAAACCCCATTGGAGATCCAGATATTCTTCAATAACTTTTTTTCTGAAGGTCATAGAGACTTGGAAGTTGGTTCCATCCCCACTAATGTGGGTATGCCCGATCCATTGGTATCACCCGTGAGCTTCTACGACCTTCGGAAGGGGTAGGGTTAGGGTTGTGATTAGTGTTTGCTTTTTGGGTTGTGATTAGGGTTAGGGTTAGGGATGGAAACCTATTGGAGATCAAGATATTCTTCAATAACTTTTTTTCTGAAGGTCATAGTGACTTGGAAGTTGGTTCCATCTCCACTAATGTGGCTATGCCCGATCCATTGGGACCATCCCCGAGCTTCTACGACCTTCGGAAATGGTGAAACCACCAAATCTAAAAGAAAAAATACAAGATATTTTTGAATAACTTTTTTTCCGAAAGTCATAGAGACTTGGGCATTTCATGGTTAATAAAGGGTAGCCTGCTACGCAACCACACCAAATTTCAGCATGTTTCGAGCAAGCAGCGCAGAGTTATTCACCCTATAGTGAATTAGGGTTAGGGTTGTGATTAGGGTTAGGGTTGTGATTAGGGTTAGGGTTAGGGTTGTGATTAGGGTTAGGGTTAGGGTTAGGGTTGTGATTAGGGTTAGGGATGAAACCCCATTGGAGATCCAGATATTCTTCAATAACTTTTTTTCTGAAGGTCATAGAGACTTGGAAGTTGGTTCCATCTCCACTAATGTGGCTATGCCCAATCCATTGGGACCATCCCCGAGCTTCTACGACCTTCGGAAATGGTGAAACCACCAAATCTAAAAGAAAAAATACAAGATATTTTTGAATAACTTTTTTTCCGAAAGTCATAGAGACTTAGGCATTTCATGGTTAATAAAGGGTAGCCTGCTACGCAACCACACCAAATTTCAGCATGTTTCGAGCAAGCAGCGCAGAGTTATTCACCCTATAGTGAATTAGGGTTAGGGTTGTGATTAGGGTTAGGGTTGTGATTAGGGTTAGGGTTAGGGTTGTGATTAGGGTTAGGGTTAGGGTTAGGGTTGTGATTAGGGTTAGGGATGAAACCCCATTGGAGATCCAGATATTCTTCAATAACTTTTTTTCTGAAGGTCATAGAGACTTGGAAGTTGGTTCCATCTCCACTAATGTGGCTATGCCCAATCCATTGGGACCATCCCCGAGCTTCTACGACCTTCGGAAATGGTGAAACCACCAAATCTAAAAGAAAAAATACAAGATATTTTTGAATAACTTTTTTTCCGAAAGTCATAGAGACTTAGGCATTTCATGGTTAATAAAGGGTAGCCTGCTACGCAACCACACCAAATTTCAGCATGTTTCGAGCAAGCAGCGCAGAGTTATTCACCCTATAGTGAATTAGGGTTAGGGTTGTGATTAGGGTTAGGGTTGTGATTAGGGTTAGGGTTAGGGTTGTGATTAGGGTTAGGGTTAGGGTTAGGGTTGTGATTAGGGTTAGGGATGAAACCCCATTGGAGATCCAGATATTCTTCAATAACTTTTTTTCTGAAGGTCATAGAGACTTGGAAGTTGGTTCCATCCCCACTAATGTGGATATGCCCGATCCATTGGTATCACCCGTGAGCTTCTACGACCTTCGGAAGGGGTAGGGTTAGGGTTGTGATTAGTGTTTGCTTTTTGGGTTGTGATTAGGGTTAGGGTTAGGGATGGAAACCTATTGGAGATCAAGATATTCTTCAATAACTTTTTTTCTGAAGGTCATAGTGACTTGGAAGTTGGTTCCATCTCCACTAATGTGGCTATGCCCGATCCATTGGGACCATCCCCGAGCTTCTACGACCTTCGGAAATGGTGAAACCACCAAATCTAAAAGAAAAAATACAAGATATTTTTGAATAACTTTTTTTCCGAAAGTCATAGAGACTTGGGCATTTCATGGTTAATAAAGGGTAGCCTGCTACGCAACCACACCAAATTTCAGCATGTTTCGAGCAAGCAGCGCAGAGTTATTCACCCTATAGTGAATTAGGGTTAGGGTTGTGATTAGGGTTAGGGTTGTGATTAGGGTTAGGGTTAGGGTTAGGGTTGTGATTAGGGTTAGGGATGAAACCCCATTGGAGATCCAGATATTCTTCAATAACTTTTTTTCTGAAGGTCATAGAGACTTGGAAGTTGGTTCCATCCCCACTAATGTGGGTATGCCCGATCCATTGGTATCACCCGTGAGCTGCTACGACCTTCGGAAGGGGTAGGGTTAGGGTTGTGATTAGTGTTTGCTTTTTGGGTTGTGATTAGGGTTAGGGTTAGGGATGGAAACCTATTGGAGATCAAGATATTCTTCAATAACTTTTTTTCTGAAGGTCATAGTGACTTGGAAGTTGGTTCCATCTCCACTAATGTGGCTATGCCCGATCCATTGGGACCATCCCCGAGCTTCTACGACCTTCGGAAATGGTGAAACCACCAAATCTAAAAGAAAAAATACAAGATATTTTTGAATAACCTTTTTTCCGAAAGTCATAGAGACTTGGGCATTTCATGGTTAATAAAGGGTAGCCTGCTACGCAACCACACCAAATTTCAGCATGTTTCGAGCAAGCAGCGCAGAGTTATTCACCCTATAGTGAATTAGGGTTAGGGTTGTGATTAGGGTTAGGGTTGTGATTAGGGTTAGGGTTAGGGTTGTGATTAGGGTTAGGGATGAAACCCCATTGGAGATCCAGATATTCTTCAATAACTTTTTTTCTGAAGGTCATAGAGACTTGGAAGTTGGTTCCATCTCCACTAATGTGGCTATGCCCAATCCATTGGGACCATCCCCGAGCTTCTACGACCTTCGGAAATGGTGAAACCACCAAATCTAAAAGAAAAAATACAAGATATTTTTGAATAACTTTTTTTCCGAAAATCATAGAGACTTAGGCATTTCATGGTTAATAAAGGGTAGCCTGCTACGCAACCACACCAAATTTCAGCATGTTTCGAGCAAGCAGCGCAGAGTTATTCACCCTATAGTGAATTAGGGTTAGGGTTGTGATTAGGGTTAGGGTTGTGATTAGGGTTAGGGTTAGGGTTGTGATTAGGGTTAGGGTTAGGGTTAGGGTTGTGATTAGGGTTAGGGATGAAACCCCATTGGAGATCCAGATATTCTTCAATAACTTTTTTTCTGAAGGTCATAGAGACTTGGAAGTTGGTTCCATCCCCACTAATGTGGATATGCCCGATCCATTGGTATCACCCGTGAGCTTCTACGACCTTCGGAAGGGGTAGGGTTAGGGTTGTGATTAGTGTTTGCTTTTTGGGTTGTGATTAGGGTTAGGGTTAGGGATGGAAACCTATTGGAGATCAAGATATTCTTCAATAACTTTTTTTCTGAAGGTCATAGTGACTTGGAAGTTGGTTCCATCTCCACTAATGTGGCTATGCCCGATCCATTGGGACCATCCCCGAGCTTCTACGACCTTCGGAAATGGTGAAACCACCAAATCTAAAAGAAAAAATACAAGATATTTTTGAATAACTTTTTTTCCGAAAGTCATAGAGACTTGGGCATTTCATGGTTAATAAAGGGTAGCCTGCTACGCAACCACACCAAATTTCAGCATGTTTCGAGCAAGCAGCGCAGAGTTATTCACCCTATAGTGAATTAGGGTTAGGGTTGTGATTAGGGTTAGGGTTGTGATTAGGGTTAGGGTTAGGGTTGTGATTAGGGTTAGGGATGAAACCCCATTGGAGATCCAGATATTCTTCAATAACTTTTTTTCTGAAGGTCATAGAGACTTGGAAGTTGGTTCCATCTCCACTAATGTGGCTATGCCCAATCCATTGGGACCATCCCCGAGCTTCTACGACCTTCGGAAATGGTGAAACCACCAAATCTAAAAGAAAAAATACAAGATATTTTTGAATAACTTTTTTTCCGAAAATCATAGAGACTTAGGCATTTCATGGTTAATAAAGGGTAGCCTGCTACGCAACCACACCAAATTTCAGCATGTTTCGAGCAAGCAGCGCAGAGTTATTCACCCTATAGTGAATTAGGGTTAGGGTTGTGATTAGGGTTAGGGTTGTGATTAGGGTTAGGGTTAGGGTTGTGATTAGGGTTAGGGTTAGGGTTAGGGTTGTGATTAGGGTTAGGGATGAAACCCCATTGGAGATCCAGATATTCTTCAATAACTTTTTTTCTGAAGGTCATAGAGACTTGGAAGTTGGTTCCATCCCCACTAATGTGGATATGCCCGATCCATTGGTATCACCCGTGAGCTTCTACGACCTTCGGAAGGGGTAGGGTTAGGGTTGTGATTAGTGTTTGCTTTTTGGGTTGTGATTAGGGTTAGGGTTAGGGATGGAAACCTATTGGAGATCAAGATATTCTTCAATAACTTTTTTTCTGAAGGTCATAGAGACTTGGAAGTTGGTTCCATCTCCACTAATGTGGCTATGCCCGATCCATTGGGACCATCCCCGAGCTTCTACGACCTTCGGAAATGGTGAAACCACCAAATCTAAAAGAAAAAATACAAGATATTTTTGAATAACTTTTTTTCCGAAAGTCATAGAGACTTGGGCATTTCATGGTTAATAAAGGGTAGCCTGCTACGCAACCACACCAAATTTCAGCATGTTTCGAGCAAGCAGCGCAGAGTTATTCACCCTATAGTGAATTAGGGTTAGGGTTGTGATTAGGGTTAGGGTTGTGATTAGGGTTAGGGTTAGGGTTGTGATTAGGGTTAGGGTTAGGGTTAGGGTTGTGATTAGGGTTAGGGATGAAACCCCATTGGAGATCCAGATATTCTTCAATAACTTTTTTTCTGAAGGTCATAGAGACTTGGAAGTTGGTTCCATCCCCACTAATGTGGGTATGCCCGATCCATTGGTATCACCTGTGAGCTTCTACGACCTTCGGAAGGGGTAGGGTTAGGGTTGTGATTAGTGTTTGCTTTTTGGGTTGTGATTAGGGTTAGGGTTAGGGATGGAAACCTATTGGAGATCAAGATATTCTTCAATAACTTTTTTTCTGAAGGTCATAGAGACTTGGAAGTTGGTTCCATCTCCACTAATGTGGCTATGCCCGATCCATTGGGACCATCCCCGAGCTTCTACGACCTTCGGAAATGGTGAAACCACCAAATCTAAAAGAAAAAATACAAGATATTTTTGAATAACTTTTTTTCCGAAAGTCATAGAGACTTGGGCATTTCATGGTTAATAAAGGGTAGCCTGCTACGCAACCACACCAAATTTCAGCATGTTTCGAGCAAGCAGCGCAGAGTTATTCACCCTATAGTGAATTAGGGTTAGGGTTGTGATTAGGGTTAGGGTTGTGATTAGGGTTAGGGTTAGGGTTGTGATTAGGGTTAGGGTTAGGGTTAGGGTTGTGATTAGGGTTAGGGATGAAACCCCATTGGAGATCCAGATATTCTTCAATAACTTTTTTTCTGAAGGTCATAGAGACTTGGAAGTTGGTTCCATCCCCACTAATGTGGGTATGCCCGATCCATTGGTATCACCTGTGAGCTTCTACGACCTTCGGAAGGGGTAGGGTTAGGGTTGTGATTAGTGTTTGCTTTTTGGGTTGTGATTAGGGTTAGGGTTAGGGATGGAAACCTATTGGAGATCAAGATATTCTTCAATAACTTTTTTTCTGAAGGTCATAGTGACTTGGAAGTTGGTTCCATCTCCACTAATGTGGCTATGCCCGATCCATTGGGACCATCCCCGAGCTTCTACAACCTTCGGAAATGGTGAAACCACCAAATCTAAAAGAAAAAATACAAGATATTTTTGAATAACTTTTTTTCCGAAAGTCATAGAGACTTGGGCATTTCATGGTTAATAAAGGGTAGCCTGCTACGCAACCACACCAAATTTCAGCATGTTTCGAGCAAGCAGCGCAGAGTTATTCACCCTATAGTGAATTAGGGTTAGGGTTGTGATTAGGGTGAGGGTTAGGGTTGTGATTAGGGTTAGGGTTAGGGTTAGGGTTGTGATTAGGGTTAGGGATGAAACCCCATTGGAGATCCAGATATTCTTCAATAACTTTTTTTCTGAAGGTCATAGAGACTTGGAAGTTGGTTCCATCCCCACTAATGTGGGTATGCCCGATCCATTGGTATCACCCGTGAGCTTCTACGACCTTCGGAAGGGGTAGGGTTAGGGTTGTGATTAGTGTTTGCTTTTTGGGTTGTGATTAGGGTTAGGGTTAGGGATGGAAACCTATTGGAGATCAAGATATTCTTCAATAACTTTTTTTCTGAAGGTCATAGTGACTTGGAAGTTGGTTCCATCTCCACTAATGTGGCTATGCCCGATCCATTGGGACCATCCCCGAGCTTCTACGACCTTCGGAAATGGTGAAACCACCAAATCTAAAAGAAAAAATACAAGATATTTTTGAATAACTTTTTTTCCGAAAGTCATAGAGACTTGGGCATTTCATGGTTAATAAAGGGTAGCCTGCTACGCAACCACACCAAATGTCAGCATGTTTCGAGCAAGCAGCGCAGAGTTATTCACCCTATAGTGAATTAGGGTTAGGGTTGTGATTAGGGTTAGGGTTGTGATTAGGGTTAGGGTTAGGGTTGTGATTAGGGTTAGGGTTAGGGTTAGGGTTGTGATTAGGGTTAGGGATGAAACCCCATTGGAGATCCAGATATTCTTCAATAACTTTTTTTCTGAAGGTCATAGAGACTTGGAAGTTGGTTCCATCCCCACTAATGTGGGTATGCCCGATCCATTGGTATCACCCGTGAGCTTCTACGACCTTCGGAAGGGGTAGGGTTAGGGTTGTGATTAGTGTTTGCTTTTTGGGTTGTGATTAGGGTTAGGGTTAGGGATGGAAACCTATTGGAGATCAAGATATTCTTCAATAACTTTTTTTCTGAAGGTCATAGTGACTTGGAAGTTGGTTCCATCTCCACTAATGTGGCTATGCCCAATCCATTGGGACCATCCCCGAGCTTCTACGACCTTCGGAAATGGTGAAACCACCAAATCTAAAAGAAAAAATACAAGATATTTTTGAATAACTTTTTTTCCGAAAGTCATAGAGACTTGGGCATTTCATGGTTAATAAAGGGTAGCCTGCTACGCAACCACACCAAATTTCAGCATGTTTCGAGCAAGCAGCGCAGAGTTATTCACCCTATAGTGAATTAGGGTTAGGGTTGTGATTAGGGTTAGGGTTGTGATTAGGGTTAGGGTTAGGGTTGTGATTAGGGTTAGGGTTAGGGTTAGGGTTGTGATTAGGGTTAGGGATGAAACCCCATTGGAGATCCAGATATTCTTCAATAACTTTTTTTCTGAAGGTCATAGAGACTTGGAAGTTGGTTCCATCCCCACTAATGTGGGTATGCCCGATCCATTGGTATCACCCGTGAGCTTCTACGACCTTCGGAAGGGGTAGGGTTAGGGTTGTGATTAGTGTTTGCTTTTTGGGTTGTGATTAGGGTTAGGGTTAGGGATGGAAACCTATTGGAGATCAAGATATTCTTCAATAACTTTTTTTCTGAAGGTCATAGTGACTTGGAAGTTGGTTCCATCTCCACTAATGTGGCTATGCCCGATCCATTGGGACCATCCCCGAGCTTCTACGACCTTCGGAAATGGTGAAACCACCAAATCTAAAAGAAAAAATACAAGATATTTTTGAATAACTTTTTTTCCGAAAGTCATAGAGACTTGGGCATTTCATGGTTAATAAAGGGTAGCCTGCTACGCAACCACACCAAATTTCAGCATGTTTCGAGCAAGCAGCGCAGAGTTATTCACCCTATAGTGAATTAGGGTTAGGGTTGTGATTAGGGTTAGGGTTAGGGTTGTGATTAGGGTTAGGGTTAGGGTTAGGGTTGTGATTAGGGTTAGGGATGAAACCCCATTGGAGATCCAGATATTCTTCAATAACTTTTTTTCTGAAGGTCATAGAGACTTGGAAGTTGGTTCCATCCCCACTAATGTGGGTATGCCCGATCCATTGGTATCACCCGTGAGCTTCTACGACCTTCGGAAGGGGTAGGGTTAGGGTTGTGATTAGTGTTTGCTTTTTGGGTTGTGATTAGGGTTAGGGTTAGGGATGGAAACCTATTGGAGATCAAGATATTCTTCAATAACTTTTTTTCTGAAGGTCATAGTGACTTGGAAGTTGGTTCCATCTCCACTAATGTGGCTATGCCCGATCCATTGGGACCATCCCCGAGCTTCTACAACCTTCGGAAATGGTGAAACCACCAAATCTAAAAGAAAAAATACAAGATATTTTTGAATAACTTTTTTTCCGAAAGTCATAGAGACTTGGGCATTTCATGGTTAATAAAGGGTAGCCTGCTACGCAACCACACCAAATTTCAGCATGTTTCGAGCAAGCAGCGCAGAGTTATTCACCCTATAGTGAATTAGGGTTAGGGTTGTGATTAGGGTTAGGGTTGTGATTAGGGTTAGGGTTAGGGTTGTGATTAGGGTTAGGGTTAGGGTTAGGGTTGTGATTAGGGTTAGGGATGAAACCCCATTGGAGATCCAGATATTCTTCAATAACTTTTTTTCTGAAGGTCATAGAGACTTGGAAGTTGGTTCCATCCCCACTAATGTGGGTATGCCCGATCCATTGGTATCACCCGTGAGCTTCTACGACCTTCGGAAGGGGTAGGGTTAGGGTTGTGATTAGTGTTTGCTTTTTGGGTTGTGATTAGGGTTAGGGTTAGGGATGGAAACCTATTGGAGATCAAGATATTCTTCAATAACTTTTTTTCTGAAGGTCATAGAGACTTGGAAGTTGGTTCCATCCCCACTAATGTGGGTATGCCCGATCCATTGGTATCACCCGTGAGCTTCTACGACCTTCGGAAGGGGTAGGGTTAGGGTTGTGATTAGTGTTTGCTTTTTGGGTTGTGATTAGGGTTAGGGTTAGGGATGGAAACCTATTGGAGATCAAGATATTCTTCAATAACTTTTTTTCTGAAGGTCATAGTGACTTGGAAGTTGGTTCCATCTCCACTAATGTGGCTATGCCCGATCCATTGGGACCATCCCCGAGCTTCTACGACCTTCGGAAATGGTGAAACCACCAAATCTAAAAGAAAAAATACAAGATATTTTTGAATAACTTTTTTTCCGAAAGTCATAGAGACTTGGGCATTTCATGGTTAATAAAGGGTAGCCTGCTACGCAACCACACCAAATTTCAGCATGTTTCGAGCAAGCAGCGCAGAGTTATTCACCCTATAGTGAATTAGGGTTAGGGTTGTGATTAGGGTTAGGGTTAGGGTTGTGATTAGGGTTAGGGTTAGGGTTGTGATTAGGGTTAGGGTTAGGGTTAGGGTTGTGATTAGGGTTAGGGATGAAACCCCATTGGAGATCCAGATATTCTTCAATAACTTTTTTTCTGAAGGTCATAGAGACTTGGAAGTTGGTTCCATCCCCACTAATGTGGGTATGCCCGATCCATTGGTATCACCCGTGAGCTTCTACGACCTTCGGAAGGGGTAGGGTTAGGGTTGTGATTAGTGTTTGCTTTTTGGGTTGTGATTAGGGTTAGGGTTAGGGATGGAAACCTATTGGAGATCAAGATATTCTTCAATAACTTTTTTTCTGAAGGTCATAGTGACTTGGAAGTTGGTTCCATCTCCACTAATGTGGCTATGCCCGATCCATTGGGACCATCCCCGAGCTTCTACGACCTTCGGAAATGGTGAAACCACCAAATCTAAAAGAAAAAATACAAGATATTTTTGAATAACTTTTTTTCCGAAAGTCATAGAGACTTGGGCATTTCATGGTTAATAAAGGGTAGCCTGCTACGCAACCACACCAAATTTCAGCATGTTTCGAGCAAGCAGCGCAGAGTTATTCACCCTATAGTGAATTAGGGTTAGGGTTGTGATTAGGGTTAGGGTTGTGATTAGGGTGAGGGTTAGGGTTGTGATTAGGGTTAGGGTTAGGGTTAGGGTTGTGATTAGGGTTAGGGATGAAACCCCATTGGAGATCCAGATATTCTTCAATAACTTTTTTTCTGAAGGTCATAGAGACTTGGAAGTTGGTTCCATCCCCACTAATGTGGGTATGCCCGATCCATTGGTATCACCCGTGAGCTTCTACGACCTTCGGAAGGGGTAGGGTTAGGGTTGTGATTAGTGTTTGCTTTTTGGGTTGTGATTAGGGTTAGGGTTAGGGATGGAAACCTATTGGAGATCAAGATATTCTTCAATAACTTTTTTTCTGAAGGTCATAGTGACTTGGAAGTTGGTTCCATCTCCACTAATGTGGCTATGCCCGATCCATTGGGACCATCCCCGAGCTTCTACGACCTTCGGAAATGGTGAAACCACCAAATCTAAAAGAAAAAATACAAGATATTTTTGAATAACTTTTTTTCCGAAAGTCATAGAGACTTGGGCATTTCATGGTTAATAAAGGGTAGCCTGCTACGCAACCACACCAAATTTCAGCATGTTTCGAGCAAGCAGCGCAGAGTTATTCACCCTATAGTGAATTAGGGTTAGGGTTGTGATTAGGGTTAGGGTTAGGGTTGTGATTAGGGTTAGGGTTAGGGTTAGGGTTGTGATTAGGGTTAGGGATGAAACCCCATTGGAGATCCAGATATTCTTCAATAACTTTTTTTCTGAAGGTCATAGAGACTTGGAAGTTGGTTCCATCCCCACTAATGTGGATATGCCCGATCCATTGGTATCACCCGTGAGCTTCTACGACCTTCGGAAGGGGTAGGGTTAGGGTTGTGATTAGTGTTTGCTTTTTGGGTTGTGATTAGGGTTAGGGTTAGGGATGGAAACCTATTGGAGATCAAGATATTCTTCAATAACTTTTTTTCTGAAGGTCATAGAGACTTGGAAGTTGGTTCCATCCCCACTAATGTGGGTATGCCCGATCCATTGGTATCACCCGTGAGCTTCTACGACCTTCGGAAGGGGTAGGGTTAGGGTTGTGATTAGTGTTTGCTTTTTGGGTTGTGATTAGGGTTAGGGTTAGGGATGGAAACCTATTGGAGATCAAGATATTCTTCAATAACTTTTTTTCTGAAGGTCATAGTGACTTGGAAGTTGGTTCCATCTCAACTAATGTGGCTATGCCCGATCCATTGGGACCATCCCCGAGCTTCTACGACGTTCGGAAATGGTGAAACCACCAAATCTAAAAGAAAAAATACAAGATATTTTTGAATAACTTTTTTTCCGAAAGTCATAGAGACTTGGGCATTTCATGGTTAATAAAGGGTAGCCTGCTACGCAACCACACCAAATTTCAGCATGTTTCGAGCAAGCAGCGCAGAGTTATTCACCCTATAGTGAATTAGGGTTAGGGTTGTGATTAGGGTTAGGGTTAGGGTTGTGATTAGGGTTAGGGTTAGGGTTGTGATTAGGGTTAGGGTTAGGGTTAGGGTTGTGATTAGGGTTAGGGATGAAACCCCATTGGAGATCCAGATATTCTTCAATAACTTTTTTTCTGAAGGTCATAGAGACTTGGAAGTTGGTTCCATCCCCACTAATGTGGGTATGCCCGATCCATTGGTATCACCCGTGAGCTTCTACGACCTTCGGAAGGGGTAGGGTTAGGGTTGTGATTAGTGTTTGCTTTTTGGGTTGTGATTAGGGTTAGGGTTAGGGATGGAAACCTATTGGAGATCAAGATATTCTTCAATAACTTTTTTTCTGAAGGTCATAGTGACTTGGAAGTTGGTTCCATCTCCACTAATGTGGCTATGCCCGATCCATTGGGACCATCCCCGAGCTTCTACGACCTTCGGAAATGGTGAAACCACCAAATCTAAAAGAAAAAATACAAGATATTTTTGAATAACTTTTTTTCCGAAAGTCATAGAGACTTGGGCATTTCATGGTTAATAAAGGGTAGCCTGCTACGCAACCACACCAAATTTCAGCATGTTTCGAGCAAGCAGCGCAGAGTTATTCACCCTATAGTGAATTAGGGTTAGGGTTGTGATTAGGGTTAGGGTTGTGATTAGGGTGAGGGTTAGGGTTGTGATTAGGGTTAGGGTTAGGGTTAGGGTTGTGATTAGGGTTAGGGATGAAACCCCATTGGAGATCCAGATATTCTTCAATAACTTTTTTTCTGAAGGTCATAGAGACTTGGAAGTTGGTTCCATCCCCACTAATGTGGGTATGCCCGATCCATTGGTATCACCCGTGAGCTTCTACGACCTTCGGAAGGGGTAGGGTTAGGGTTGTGATTAGTGTTTGCTTTTTGGGTTGTGATTAGGGTTAGGGTTAGGGATGGAAACCTATTGGAGATCAAGATATTCTTCAATAACTTTTTTTCTGAAGGTCATAGTGACTTGGAAGTTGGTTCCATCTCCACTAATGTGGCTATGCCCGATCCATTGGGACCATCCCCGAGCTTCTACGACCTTCGGAAATGGTGAAACCACCAAATCTAAAAGAAAAAATACAAGATATTTTTGAATAACTTTTTTTCCGAAAGTCATAGAGACTTGGGCATTTCATGGTTAATAAAGGGTAGCCTGCTACGCAACCACACCAAATTTCAGCATGTTTCGAGCAAGCAGCGCAGAGTTATTCACCCTATAGTGAATTAGGGTTAGGGTTGTGATTAGGGTTAGGGTTAGGGTTGTGATTAGGGTTAGGGTTAGGGTTAGGGTTGTGATTAGGGTTAGGGATGAAACCCCATTGGAGATCCAGATATTCTTCAATAACTTTTTTTCTGAAGGTCATAGAGACTTGGAAGTTGGTTCCATCCCCACTAATGTGGATATGCCCGATCCATTGGTATCACCCGTGAGCTTCTACGACCTTCGGAAGGGGTAGGGTTAGGGTTGTGATTAGTGTTTGCTTTTTGGGTTGTGATTAGGGTTAGGGTTAGGGATGGAAACCTATTGGAGATCAAGATATTCTTCAATAACTTTTTTTCTGAAGGTCATAGAGACTTGGAAGTTGGTTCCATCCCCACTAATGTGGGTATGCCCGATCCATTGGTATCACCCGTGAGCTTCTACGACCTTCGGAAGGGGTAGGGTTAGGGTTGTGATTAGTGTTTGCTTTTTGGGTTGTGATTAGGGTTAGGGTTAGGGATGGAAACCTATTGGAGATCAAGATATTCTTCAATAACTTTTTTTCTGAAGGTCATAGTGACTTGGAAGTTGGTTCCATCTCAACTAATGTGGCTATGCCCGATCCATTGGGACCATCCCCGAGCTTCTACGACGTTCGGAAATGGTGAAACCACCAAATCTAAAAGAAAAAATACAAGATATTTTTGAATAACTTTTTTTCCGAAAGTCATAGAGACTTGGGCATTTCATGGTTAATAAAGGGTAGCCTGCTACGCAACCACACCAAATTTCAGCATGTTTCGAGCAAGCAGCGCAGAGTTATTCACCCTATAGTGAATTAGGGTTAGGGTTGTGATTAGGGTTAGGGTTGTGATTAGGGTTAGGGTTAGGGTTGTGATTAGGGTTAGGGTTAGGGTTAGGGTTGTGATTAGGGTTAGGGATGAAACCCCATTGGAGATCCAGATATTCTTCAATAACTTTTTTTCTGAAGGTCATAGAGACTTGGAAGTTGGTTCCATCCCCACTAATGTGGATATGCCCGATCCATTGGTATCACCCGTGAGCTTCTACGACCTTCGGAAGGGGTAGGGTTAGGGTTGTGATTAGTGTTTGCTTTTTGGGTTGTGATTAGGGTTAGGGTTAGGGATGGAAACCTATTGGAGATCCAGATATTCTTCAATAACTTTTTTTCTGAAGGTCATAGTGACTTGGAAGTTGGTTCCATCTCCACTAATGTGGCTATGCCCGATCCATTGGGACCATCCCCGAGCTTCTACGACCTTCGGAAATGGTGAAACCACCAAATCTAAAAGAAAAAATACAAGATATTTTTGAATAACTTTTTTTCCGAAAGTCATAGAGACTTAGGCATTTCATGGTTAATAAAGGGTAGCCTGCTACGCAACCACACCAAATTTCAGCATGTTTCGAGCAAGCAGCGCAGAGTTATTCACCCTATAGTGAATTAGGGTTAGGGTTGTGATTAGGGTTAGGGTTGTGATTAGGGTTAGGGTTAGGGTTGTGATTAGGGTTAGGGTTAGGGTTAGGGTTGTGATTAGGGTTAGGGATGAAACCCCATTGGAGATCCAGATATTCTTCAATAACTTTTTTTCTGAAGGTCATAGAGACTTGGAAGTTGGTTCCATCCCCACTAATGTGGATATGCCCGATCCATTGGTATCACCCGTGAGCTTCTACGACCTTCGGAAGGGGTAGGGTTAGGGTTGTGATTAGTGTTTGCTTTTTGGGTTGTGATTAGGGTTAGGGTTAGGGATGAAACCCCATTGGAGATCCAGATATTCTTCAATAACTTTTTTTCTGAAGGTCATAGAGACTTGGAAGTTGGTTCCATCCCCACTAATGTGGGTATGCCCGATCCATTGGTATCACCCGTGAGCTTCTACGACCTTCGGAAGGGGTAAGGTTAGGGTTGTGATTAGTGTTTGCTTTTTGGGTTGTGATTAGGGTTAGGGTTAGGGATGGAAACCTATTGGAGATCAAGATATTCTTCAATAACTTTTTTTCTGAAGGTCATAGTGACTTGGAAGTTGGTTCCATCTCCACTAATGTGGCTATGCCCGATCCATTGGGACCATCCCCGAGCTTCTACGACCTTCGGAAATGGTGAAACCACCAAATCTAAAAGAAAAAATACAAGATATTTTTGAATAACTTTTTTTCCGAAAGTCATAGAGACTTGGGCATTTCATGGTTAATAAAGGGTAGCCTGCTACGCAACCACACCAAATTTCAGCATGTTTCGAGCAAGCAGCGCAGAGTTATTCACCCTATAGTGAATTAGGGTTAGGGTTGTGATTAGGGTTAGGGTTGTGATTAGGGTTAGGGTTAGGGTTGTGATTAGGGTTAGGGTTAGGGTTAGGGTTGTGATTAGGGTTAGGGATGAAACCCCATTGGAGATCCAGATATTCTTCAATAACTTTTTTTCTGAAGGTCATAGAGACTTGGAAGTTGGTTCCATCCCCACTAATGTGGATATGCCCGATCCATTGGTATCACCCGTGAGCTTCTACGACCTTCGGAAGGGGTAGGGTTAGGGTTGTGATTAGTGTTTGCTTTTTGGGTTGTGATTAGGGTTAGGGTTAGGGATGGAAACCTATTGGAGATCAAGATATTCTTCAATAACTTTTTTTCTGAAGGTCATAGAGACTTGGAAGTTGGTTCCATCCCCACTAATGTGGGTATGCCCGATCCATTGGTATCACCCGTGAGCTTCTACGACCTTCGGAAGGGGTAGGGTTAGGGTTGTGATTAGTGTTTGCTTTTTGGGTTGTGATTAGGGTTAGGGTTAGGGATGGAAACCTATTGGAGATCAAGATATTCTTCAATAACTTTTTTTCTGAAGGTCATAGTGACTTGGAAGTTGGTTCCATCTCCACTAATGTGGCTATGCCCGATCCATTGGGACCATCCCCGAGCTTCTACGACCTTCGGAAATGGTGAAACCACCAAATCTAAAAGAAAAAATACAAGATATTTTTGAATAACTTTTTTTCCGAAAGTCATAGAGACTTGGGCATTTCATGGTTAATAAAGGGTAGCCTGCTACGCAACCACACCAAATTTCAGCATGTTTCGAGCAAGCAGCGCAGAGTTATTCACCCTATAGTGAATTAGGGTTAGGGTTGTGATTAGGGTTAGGGTTAGGGTTGTGATTAGGGTTAGGGTTAGGGTTGTGATTAGGGTTAGGGTTAGGGTTAGGGTTGTGATTAGGGTTAGGGATGAAACCCCATTGGAGATCCAGATATTCTTCAATAACTTTTTTTCTGAAGGTCATAGAGACTTGGAAGTTGGTTCCATCCCCACTAATGTGGGTATGCCCGATCCATTGGTATCACCCGTGAGCTTCTACGACCTTCGGAAGGGGTAGGGTTAGGGTTGTGATTAGTGTTTGCTTTTTGGGTTGTGATTAGGGTTAGGGTTAGGGATGGAAACCTATTGGAGATCAAGATATTCTTCAATAACTTTTTTTCTGAAGGTCATAGTGACTTGGAAGTTGGTTCCATCTCCACTAATGTGGCTATGCCCGATCCATTGGGACCATCCCCGAGCTTCTACGACCTTCGGAAATGGTGAAACCACCAAATCTAAAAGAAAAAATACAAGATATTTTTGAATAACTTTTTTTCCGAAAGTCATAGAGACTTGGGCATTTCATGGTTAATAAAGGGTAGCCTGCTACGCAACCACACCAAATTTCAGCATGTTTCGAGCAAGCAGCGCAGAGTTATTCACCCTATAGTGAATTAGGGTTAGGGTTGTGATTAGGGTTAGGGTTGTGATTAGGGTGAGGGTTAGGGTTGTGATTAGGGTTAGGGTTAGGGTTAGGGTTGTGATTAGGGTTAGGGATGAAACCCCATTGGAGATCCAGATATTCTTCAATAACTTTTTTTCTGAAGGTCATAGAGACTTGGAAGTTGGTTCCATCCCCACTAATGTGGGTATGCCCGATCCATTGGTATCACCCGTGAGCTTCTACGACCTTCGGAAGGGGTAGGGTTAGGGTTGTGATTAGTGTTTGCTTTTTGGGTTGTGATTAGGGTTAGGGTTAGGGATGGAAACCTATTGGAGATCAAGATATTCTTCAATAACTTTTTTTCTGAAGGTCATAGTGACTTGGAAGTTGGTTCCATCTCCACTAATGTGGCTATGCCCGATCCATTGGGACCATCCCCGAGCTTCTACGACCTTCGGAAATGGTGAAACCACCAAATCTAAAAGAAAAAATACAAGATATTTTTGAATAACTTTTTTTCCGAAAGTCATAGAGACTTGGGCATTTCATGGTTAATAAAGGGTAGCCTGCTACGCAACCACACCAAATTTCAGCATGTTTCGAGCAAGCAGCGCAGAGTTATTCACCCTATAGTGAATTAGGGTTAGGGTTGTGATTAGGGTTAGGGTTAGGGTTGTGATTAGGGTTAGGGTTAGGGTTAGGGTTGTGATTAGGGTTAGGGATGAAACCCCATTGGAGATCCAGATATTCTTCAATAACTTTTTTTCTGAAGGTCATAGAGACTTGGAAGTTGGTTCCATCCCCACTAATGTGGATATGCCCGATCCATTGGTATCACCCGTGAGCTTCTACGACCTTCGGAAGGGGTAGGGTTAGGGTTGTGATTAGTGTTTGCTTTTTGGGTTGTGATTAGGGTTAGGGTTAGGGATGGAAACCTATTGGAGATCAAGATATTCTTCAATAACTTTTTTTCTGAAGGTCATAGAGACTTGGAAGTTGGTTCCATCCCCACTAATGTGGGTATGCCCGATCCATTGGTATCACCCGTGAGCTTCTACGACCTTCGGAAGGGGTAGGGTTAGGGTTGTGATTAGTGTTTGCTTTTTGGGTTGTGATTAGGGTTAGGGTTAGGGATGGAAACCTATTGGAGATCAAGATATTCTTCAATAACTTTTTTTCTGAAGGTCATAGTGACTTGGAAGTTGGTTCCATCTCAACTAATGTGGCTATGCCCGATCCATTGGGACCATCCCCGAGCTTCTACGACGTTCGGAAATGGTGAAACCACCAAATCTAAAAGAAAAAATACAAGATATTTTTGAATAACTTTTTTTCCGAAAGTCATAGAGACTTGGGCATTTCATGGTTAATAAAGGGTAGCCTGCTACGCAACCACACCAAATTTCAGCATGTTTCGAGCAAGCAGCGCAGAGTTATTCACCCTATAGTGAATTAGGGTTAGGGTTGTGATTAGGGTTAGGGTTGTGATTAGGGTTAGGGTTAGGGTTGTGATTAGGGTTAGGGTTAGGGTTAGGGTTGTGATTAGGGTTAGGGATGAAACCCCATTGGAGATCCAGATATTCTTCAATAACTTTTTTTCTGAAGGTCATAGAGACTTGGAAGTTGGTTCCATCCCCACTAATGTGGATATGCCCGATCCATTGGTATCACCCGTGAGCTTCTACGACCTTCGGAAGGGGTAGGGTTAGGGTTGTGATTAGTGTTTGCTTTTTGGGTTGTGATTAGGGTTAGGGTTAGGGATGGAAACCTATTGGAGATCCAGATATTCTTCAATAACTTTTTTTCTGAAGGTCATAGTGACTTGGAAGTTGGTTCCATCTCCACTAATGTGGCTATGCCCGATCCATTGGGACCATCCCCGAGCTTCTACGACCTTCGGAAATGGTGAAACCACCAAATCTAAAAGAAAAAATACAAGATATTTTTGAATAACTTTTTTTCCGAAAGTCATAGAGACTTAGGCATTTCATGGTTAATAAAGGGTAGCCTGCTACGCAACCACACCAAATTTCAGCATGTTTCGAGCAAGCAGCGCAGAGTTATTCACCCTATAGTGAATTAGGGTTAGGGTTGTGATTAGGGTTAGGGTTGTGATTAGGGTTAGGGTTAGGGTTGTGATTAGGGTTAGGGTTAGGGTTAGGGTTGTGATTAGGGTTAGGGATGAAACCCCATTGGAGATCCAGATATTCTTCAATAACTTTTTTTCTGAAGGTCATAGAGACTTGGAAGTTGGTTCCATCCCCACTAATGTGGATATGCCCGATCCATTGGTATCACCCGTGAGCTTCTACGACCTTCGGAAGGGGTAGGGTTAGGGTTGTGATTAGTGTTTGCTTTTTGGGTTGTGATTAGGGTTAGGGTTAGGGATGAAACCCCATTGGAGATCCAGATATTCTTCAATAACTTTTTTTCTGAAGGTCATAGAGACTTGGAAGTTGGTTCCATCCCCACTAATGTGGGTATGCCCGATCCATTGGTATCACCCGTGAGCTTCTACGACCTTCGGAAGGGGTAAGGTTAGGGTTGTGATTAGTGTTTGCTTTTTGGGTTGTGATTAGGGTTAGGGTTAGGGATGGAAACCTATTGGAGATCAAGATATTCTTCAATAACTTTTTTTCTGAAGGTCATAGTGACTTGGAAGTTGGTTCCATCTCCACTAATGTGGCTATGCCCGATCCATTGGGACCATCCCCGAGCTTCTACGACCTTCGGAAATGGTGAAACCACCAAATCTAAAAGAAAAAATACAAGATATTTTTGAATAACTTTTTTTCCGAAAGTCATAGAGACTTGGGCATTTCATGGTTAATAAAGGGTAGCCTGCTACGCAACCACACCAAATTTCAGCATGTTTCGAGCAAGCAGCGCAGAGTTATTCACCCTATAGTGAATTAGGGTTAGGGTTGTGATTAGGGTTAGGGTTGTGATTAGGGTTAGGGTTAGGGTTGTGATTAGGGTTAGGGTTAGGGTTAGGGTTGTGATTAGGGTTAGGGATGAAACCCCATTGGAGATCCAGATATTCTTCAATAACTTTTTTTCTGAAGGTCATAGAGACTTGGAAGTTGGTTCCATCCCCACTAATGTGGATATGCCCGATCCATTGGTATCACCCGTGAGCTTCTACGACCTTCGGAAGGGGTAGGGTTAGGGTTGTGATTAGTGTTTGCTTTTTGGGTTGTGATTAGGGTTAGGGTTAGGGATGGAAACCTATTGGAGATCAAGATATTCTTCAATAACTTTTTTTCTGAAGGTCATAGAGACTTGGAAGTTGGTTCCATCCCCACTAATGTGGGTATGCCCGATCCATTGGTATCACCCGTGAGCTTCTACGACCTTCGGAAGGGGTAGGGTTAGGGTTGTGATTAGTGTTTGCTTTTTGGGTTGTGATTAGGGTTAGGGTTAGGGATGGAAACCTATTGGAGATCAAGATATTCTTCAATAACTTTTTTTCTGAAGGTCATAGTGACTTGGAAGTTGGTTCCATCTCCACTAATGTGGCTATGCCCGATCCATTGGGACCATCCCCGAGCTTCTACGACCTTCGGAAATGGTGAAACCACCAAATCTAAAAGAAAAAATACAAGATATTTTTGAATAACTTTTTTTCCGAAAGTCATAGAGACTTAGGCATTTCATGGTTAATAAAGGGTAGCCTGCTACGCAACCACACCAAATTTCAGCATGTTTCGAGCAAGCAGCGCAGAGTTATTCACCCTATAGTGAATTAGGGTTAGGGTTGTGATTAGGGTTAGGGTTGTGATTAGGGTTAGGGTTAGGGTTGTGATTAGGGTTAGGGTTAGGGTTAGGGTTGTGATTAGGGTTAGGGATGAAACCCCATTGGAGATCCAGATATTCTTCAATAACTTTTTTTCTGAAGGTCATAGAGACTTGGAAGTTGGTTCCATCTCCACTAATGTGGGTATGCCCGATCCATTGGTATCACCCGTGAGCTTCTACGACCTTCGGAAGGGGTAGGGTTAGGGTTGTGATTAGTGTTTGCTTTTTGGGTTGTGATTAGGGTTAGGGTTAGGGATGGAAACCTATTGGAGATCAAGATATTCTTCAATAACTTTTTTTCTGAAGGTCATAGTGACTTGGAAGTTGGTTCCATCTCCACTAATGTGGCTATGCCCGATCCATTGGGACCATCCCCGAGCTTCTACGACGTTCGGAAATGGTGAAACCACCAAATCTAAAAGAAAAAATACAAGATATTTTTGAATAACTTTTTTTCCGAAAGTCATAGAGACTTGGGCATTTCATGGTTAATAAAGGGTAGCCTGCTACGCAACCACACCAAATTTCAGCATGTTTCGAGCAAGCAGCGCAGAGTTATTCACCCTATAGTGAATTAGGGTTAGGGTTGTGATTAGGGTTAGGGTTGTGATTAGGGTTAGGGTTAGGGTTGTGATTAGGGTTAGGGTTAGGGTTAGGGTTGTGATTAGGGTTAGGGATGAAACCCCATTGGAGATCCAGATATTCTTCAATAACTTTTTTTCTGAAGGTCATAGAGACTTGGAAGTTGGTTCCATCTCCACTAATGTGGCTATGCCCGATCCATTGGGACCATCCCCGAGCTTCTACGACCTTCGGAAATGGTGAAACCACCAAATCTAAAAGAAAAAATACAAGATATTTTTGAATAACTTTTTTTCCGAAAGTCATAGAGACTTAGGCATTTCATGGTTAATAAAGGGTAGCCTGCTACGCAACCACACCAAATTTCAGCATGTTTCGAGCAAGCAGCGCAGAGTTATTCACCCTATAGTGAATTAGGGTTAGGGTTGTGATTAGGGTTAGGGTTAGGGTTGTGATTAGGGTTAGGGTTAGGGTTAGGGTTGTGATTAGGGTTAGGGATGAAACCCCATTGGAGATCCAGATATTCTTCAATAACTTTTTTTCTGAAGGTCATAGAGACTTGGAAGTTGGTTCCATCCCCACTAATGTGGGTATGCCCGATCCATTGGTATCACCCGTGAGCTTCTACGACCTTCGGAAGGGGTAGGGTTAGGGTTGTGATTAGTGTTTGCTTTTTGGGTTGTGATTAGGGTTAGGGTTAGGGATGGAAACCTATTGGAGATCAAGATATTCTTCAATAACTTTTTTTCTGAAGGTCATAGTGACTTGGAAGTTGGTTCCATCTCCACTAATGTGGCTATGCCCGATCCATTGGGACCATCCCCGAGCTTCTACGACCTTCGGAAATGGTGAAACCACCAAATCTAAAAGAAAAAATACAAGATATTTTTGAATAACTTTTTTTCCGAAAGTCATAGAGACTTGGGCATTTCAAGGTTAATAAAGGGTAGCCTGCTACGCAACCACACCAAATTTCAGCATGTTTCGAGCAAGCAGCGCAGAGTTATTCACCCTATAGTGAATTAGGGTTAGGGTTGTGATTAGGGTTAGGGTTGTGATTAGGGTTAGGGTTAGGGTTGTGATTAGGGTTAGGGTTAGGGTTAGGGTTGTGATTAGGGTTAGGGATGAAACCCCATTGGAGATCCAGATATTCTTCAATAACTTTTTTTCTGAAGGTCATAGAGACTTGGAAGTTGGTTCCATCCCCACTAATGTGGGTATGCCCGATCCATTGGTATCACCCGTGAGCTTCTACGACCTTCGGAAGGGGTAGGGTTAGGGTTGTGATTAGTGTTTGCTTTTTGGGTTGTGATTAGGGTTAGGGTTAGGGATGGAAACCTATTGGAGATCAAGATATTCTTCAATAACTTTTTTTCTGAAGGTCATAGTGACTTGGAAGTTGGTTCCATCTCCACTAATGTGGCTATGCCCGATCCATTGGGACCATCCCCGAGCTTCTACGACCTTCGGAAATGGTGAAACCACCAAATCTAAAAGAAAAAATACAAGATATTTTTGAATAACTTTTTTTCCGAAAGTCATAGAGACTTGGGCATTTCATGGTTAATAAAGGGTAGCCTGCTACGCAACCACACCAAATTTCAGCATGTTTCGAGCAAGCAGCGCAGAGTTATTCACCCTATAGTGAATTAGGGTTAGGGTTGTGATTAGGGTTAGGGTTGTGATTAGGGTTAGGGTTAGGGTTGTGATTAGGGTTAGGGTTAGGGTTAGGGTTGTGATTAGGGTTAGGGATGAAACCCCATTGGAGATCCAGATATTCTTCAATAACTTTTTTTCTGAAGGTCATAGACACTTGGAAGTTGGTTCCATCCCCACTAATGTGGATATGCCCGATCCATTGGTATCACCCGTGAGCTTCTACGACCTTCGGAAGGGGTAGGGTTAGGGTTGTGATTAGTGTTTGCTTTTTGGGTTGTGATTAGGGTTAGGGTTAGGGATGGAAACCTATTGGAGATCAAGATATTCTTCAATAACTTTTTTTCTGAAGGTCATAGAGACTTGGAAGTTGGTTCCATCCCCACTAATGTGGGTATGCCCGATCCATTGGTATCACCCGTGAGCTTCTACGACCTTCGGAAGGGGTAGGGTTAGGGTTGTGATTAGTGTTTGCTTTTTGGGTTGTGATTAGGGTTAGGGTTAGGGATGGAAACCTATTGGAGATCAAGATATTCTTCAATAACTTTTTTTCTGAAGGTCATAGTGACTTGGAAGTTGGTTCCATCTCCACTAATGTGGCTATGCCCGATCCATTGGGACCATCCCCGAGCTTCTACGACCTTCGGAAATGGTGAAACCACCAAATCTAAAAGAAAAAATACAAGATATTTTTGAATAACTTTTTTTCCGAAAGTCATAGAGACTTAGGCATTTCATGGTTAATAAAGGGTAGCCTGCTACGCAACCACACCAAATTTCAGCATGTTTCGAGCAAGCAGCGCAGAGTTATTCACCCTATAGTGAATTAGGGTTAGGGTTGTGATTAGGGTTAGGGTTGTGATTAGGGTTAGGGTTAGGGTTGTGATTAGGGTTAGGGTTAGGGTTAGGGTTGTGATTAGGGTTAGGGATGAAACCCCATTGGAGATCCAGATATTCTTCAATAACTTTTTTTCTGAAGGTCATAGAGACTTGGAAGTTGGTTCCATCCCCACTAATGTGGGTATGCCCGATCCATTGGTATCACCCGTGAGCTTCTACGACCTTCGGAAGGGGTAGGGTTAGGGTTGTGATTAGTGTTTGCTTTTTGGGTTGTGATTAGGGTTAGGGTTAGGGATGGAAACCTATTGGAGATCAAGATATTCTTCAATAACTTTTTTTCTGAAGGTCATAGTGACTTGGAAGTTGGTTCCATCTCCACTAATGTGGCTATGCCCGATCCATTGGGACCATCCCCGAGCTTCTACGACCTTCGGAAATGGTGAAACCACCAAATCTAAAAGAAAAAATACAAGATATTTTTGAATAACTTTTTTTCCGAAAGTCATAGAGACTTGGGCATTTCATGGTTAATAAAGGGTAGCCTGCTACGCAACCACACCAAATTTCAGCATGTTTCGAGCAAGCAGCGCAGAGTTATTCACCCTATAGTGAATTAGGGTTAGGGTTGTGATTAGGGTTAGGGTTGTGATTAGGGTTAGGGTTAGGGTTGTGATTAGGGTTAGGGTTAGGGTTAGGGTTGTGATTAGGGTTAGGGATGAAACCCCATTGGAGATCCAGATATTCTTCAATAACTTTTTTTCTGAAGGTCATAGAGACTTGGAAGTTGGTTCCATCTCCACTAATGTGGCTATGCCCGATCCATTGGGACCATCCCCGAGCTTCTACGACCTTCGGAAATGGTGAAACCACCAAATCTAAAAGAAAAAATACAAGATATTTTTGAATAACTTTTTTTCCGAAAGTCATAGAGACTTAGGCATTTCATGGTTAATAAAGGGTAGCCTGCTACGCAACCACACCAAATTTCAGCATGTTTCGAGCAAGCAGCGCAGAGTTATTCACCCTATAGTGAATTAGGGTTAGGGTTGTGATTAGGGTTAGGGTTAGGGTTGTGATTAGGGTTAGGGTTAGGGTTAGGGTTGTGATTAGGGTTAGGGATGAAACCCCATTGGAGATCCAGATATTCTTCAATAACTTTTTTTCTGAAGGTCATAGAGACTTGGAAGTTGGTTCCATCCCCACTAATGTGGGTATGCCCGATCCATTGGTATCACCCGTGAGCTTCTACGACCTTCGGAAGGGGTAGGGTTAGGGTTGTGATTAGTGTTTGCTTTTTGGGTTGTGATTAGGGTTAGGGTTAGGGATGGAAACCTATTGGAGATCAAGATATTCTTCAATAACTTTTTTTCTGAAGGTCATAGTGACTTGGAAGTTGGTTCCATCTCCACTAATGTGGCTATGCCCGATCCATTGGGACCATCCCCGAGCTTCTACGACCTTCGGAAATGGTGAAACCACCAAATCTAAAAGAAAAAATACAAGATATTTTTGAATAACTTTTTTTCCGAAAGTCATAGAGACTTGGGCATTTCATGGTTAATAAAGGGTAGCCTGCTACGCAACCACACCAAATTTCAGCATGTTTCGAGCAAGCAGCGCAGAGTTATTCACCCTATAGTGAATTAGGGTTAGGGTTGTGATTAGGGTTAGGGTTGTGATTAGGGTTAGGGTTAGGGTTGTGATTAGGGTTAGGGTTAGGGTTAGGGTTGTGATTAGGGTTAGGGATGAAACCCCATTGGAGATCCAGATATTCTTCAATAACTTTTTTTCTGAAGGTCATAGAGACTTGGAAGTTGGTTCCATCCCCACTAATGTGGGTATGCCCGATCCATTGGTATCACCCGTGAGCTTCTACGACCTTCGGAAGGGGTAGGGTTAGGGTTGTGATTAGTGTTTGCTTTTTGGGTTGTGATTAGGGTTAGGGTTAGGGATGGAAACCTATTGGAGATCAAGATATTCTTCAATAACTTTTTTTCTGAAGGTCATAGTGACTTGGAAGTTGGTTCCATCTCCACTAATGTGGCTATGCCCGATCCATTGGGACCATCCCCGAGCTTCTACGACCTTCGGAAATGGTGAAACCACCAAATCTAAAAGAAAAAATACAAGATATTTTTGAATAACTTTTTTTCCGAAAGTCATAGAGACTTGGGCATTTCATGGTTAATAAAGGGTAGCCTGCTACGCAACCACACCAAATTTCAGCATGTTTCGAGCAAGCAGCGCAGAGTTATTCACCCTATAGTGAATTAGGGTTAGGGTTGTGATTAGGGTTAGGGTTGTGATTAGGGTTAGGGTTAGGGTTGTGATTAGGGTTAGGGTTAGGGTTAGGGTTGTGATTAGGGTTAGGGATGAAACCCCATTGGAGATCCAGATATTCTTCAATAACTTTTTTTCTGAAGGTCATAGAGACTTGGAAGTTGGTTCCATCCCCACTAATGTGGGTATGCCCGATCCATTGGTATCACCCGTGAGCTTCTACGACCTTCGGAAGGGGTAGGGTTAGGGTTGTGATTAGTGTTTGCTTTTTGGGTTGTGATTAGGGTTAGGGTTAGGGATGGAAACCTATTGGAGATCAAGATATTCTTCAATAACTTTTTTTCTGAAGGTCATAGTGACTTGGAAGTTGGTTCCATCTCCACTAATGTGGCTATGCCCGATCCATTGGGACCATCCCCGAGCTTCTACGACCTTCGGAAATGGTGAAACCACCAAATCTAAAAGAAAAAATACAAGATATTTTTGAATAACTTTTTTTCCGAAAGTCATAGAGACTTGGGCATTTCATGGTTAATAAAGGGTAGCCTGCTACGCAACCACACCAAATTTCAGCATGTTTCGAGCAAGCAGCGCAGAGTTATTCACCCTATAGTGAATAAGGTTAGGGTTGTGATTAGGGTTAGGGTTGTGATTAGGGTTAGGGTTAGGGTTGTGATTAGTGTTAGGGTTAGGGTTAGGGTTGTGATTAGGGTTAGGGATGAAACCCCATTGGAGATCCAGATATTCTTCAATAACTTTTTTTCTGAAGGTCATAGAGACTTGGAAGTTGGTTCCATCCCCACTAATGTGGGTATGCCCGATCCATTGGTATCACCCGTGAGCTTCTACTACCTTCGGAAGGGGTAGGGTTAGGGTTGTGATTAGTGTTTGCTTTTTGGGTTGTGATTAGGGTTAGGGTTAGGGATGGAAACCTATTGGAGATCAAGATATTCTTCAATAACTTTTTTTCTGAAGGTCATAGTGACTTGGAAGTTGGTTCCATCTCCACTAATGTGGCTATGCCCGATCCATTGGGACCATCCCCGAGCTTCTACGACCTTCGGAAATGGTGAAACCACCAAATCTAAAAGAAAAAATACAAGATATTTTTGAATAACTTTTTTTCCGAAAGTCATAGAGACTTAGGCATTTCATGGTTAATAAAGGGTAGCCTGCTACGCAACCACACCAAATTTCAGCATGTTTCGAGCAAGCAGCGCAGAGTTATTCACCCTATAGTGAATTAGGGTTAGGGTCGTGATTAGGGTTAGGGTTGTGATTAGGGTTAGGGTTAGGGTTGTGATTAGGGTCAGGGTTAGGGTTAGGGTTGTGATTAGGGTTAGGGATGAAACCCCATTGGAGATCCAGATATTCTTCAATAACTTTTTTTCTGAAGGTCATAGAGACTTGGAAGTTGGTTCCATCCCCACTAATGTGGGTATGCCCGATGCATTGGTATCACCCGTGAGCTTCTACGACCTTCGGAAGGGGTAGGGTTAGGGTTGTGATTAGTGTTTGCTTTTTGGGTTGTGATTAGGGTTAGGGTTAGGGATGGAAACCTATTGGAGATCAAGATATTCTTCAATAACTTTTTTTCTGAAGGTCATAGTGACTTGGAAGTTGGTTCCATCTCCACTAATGTGGCTATGCCCGATCCATTGGGACCATCCCCGAGCTTCTACGACCTTCGGAAATGGTGAAACCACCAAATCTAAAAGAAAAAATACAAGATATTTTTGAATAACTTTTTTTCCGAAAGTCATAGAGACTTAGGCATTTCATGGTTAATAAAGGGTAGCCTGCTACGCAACCACACCAAATTTCAGCATGTTTCGAGCAAGCAGCGCAGAGTTATTCACCCTATAGTGAATTAGGGTTAGGGTCGTGATTAGGGTTAGGGTTGTGATTAGGGTTAGGGTTAGGGTTGTGATTAGGGTCAGGGTTAGGGTTAGGGTTGTGATTAGGGTTAGGGATGAAACCCCATTGGAGATCCAGATATTCTTCAATAACTTTTTTTCTGAAGGTCATAGAGACTTGGAAGTTGGTTCCATCCCCACTAATGTGGGTATGCCCGATGCATTGGTATCACCCGTGAGCTTCTACGACCTTCGGAAGGGGTAGGGTTAGGGTTGTGATTAGTGTTTGCTTTTTGGGTTGTGATTAGGGTTAGGGTTAGGGATGGAAACCTATTGGAGATCAAGATATTCTTCAATAACTTTTTTTCTGAAGGTCATAGTGACTTGGAAGTTGGTTCCATCTCCACTAATGTGGCTATGCCCGATCCATTGGGACCATCCCCGAGCTTCTACGACCTTCGGAAATGGTGAAACCACCAAATCTAAAAGAAAAAATACAAGATATTTTTGAATAACTTTTTTTCCGAAAGTCATAGAGACTTAGGCATTTCATGGTTAATAAAGGGTAGCCTGCTACGCAACCACACCAAATTTCAGCATGTTTCGAGCAAGCAGCGCAGAGTTATTCACCCTATAGTGAATTAGGGTTAGGGTCGTGATTAGGGTTAGGGTTGTGATTAGGGTTAGGGTTAGGGTTGTGATTAGGGTCAGGGTTAGGGTTAGGGTTGTGATTAGGGTTAGGGATGAAACCCCATTGGAGATCCAGATATTCTTCAATAACTTTTTTTCTGAAGGTCATAGAGACTTGGAAGTTGGTTCCATCCCCACTAATGTGGGTATGCCCGATGCATTGGTATCACCCGTGAGCTTCTACGACCTTCGGAAGGGGTAGGGTTAGGGTTGTGATTAGTGTTTGCTTTTTGGGTTGTGATTAGGGTTAGGGTTAGGGATGGAAACCTATTGGAGATCAAGATATTCTTCAATAACTTTTTTTCTGAAGGTCATAGTGACTTGGAAGTTGGTTCCATCTCCACTAATGTGGCTATGCCCGATCCATTGGGACCATCCCCGAGCTTCTACGACCTTCGGAAATGGTGAAACCACCAAATCTAAAAGAAAAAATACAAGATATTTTTGAATAACTTTTTTTCCGAAAGTCATAGAGACTTGGGCATTTCATGGTTAATAAAGGGTAGCCTGCTACGCAACCACACCAAATTTCAGCATGTTTCGAGCAAGCAGCGCAGAGTTATTCACCCTATAGTGAATAAGGTTAGGGTTGTGATTAGGGTTAGGGTTGTGATTAGGGTTAGGGTTAGGGTTGTGATTAGTGTTAGGGTTAGGGTTAGGGTTGTGATTAGGGTTAGGGATGAAACCCCATTGGAGATCCAGATATTCTTCAATAACTTTTTTTCTGAAGGTCATAGAGACTTGGAAGTTGGTTCCATCCCCACTAATGTGGGTATGCCCGATCCATTGGTATCACCCGTGAGCTTCTACTACCTTCGGAAGGGGTAGGGTTAGGGTTGTGATTAGTGTTTGCTTTTTGGGTTGTGATTAGGGTTAGGGTTAGGGATGGAAACCTATTGGAGATCAAGATATTCTTCAATAACTTTTTTTCTGAAGGTCATAGTGACTTGGAAGTTGGTTCCATCTCCACTAATGTGGCTATGCCCGATCCATTGGGACCATCCCCGAGCTTCTACGACCTTCGGAAATGGTGAAACCACCAAATCTAAAAGAAAAAATACAAGATATTTTTGAATAACTTTTTTTCCGAAAGTCATAGAGACTTAGGCATTTCATGGTTAATAAAGGGTAGCCTGCTACGCAACCACACCAAATTTCAGCATGTTTCGAGCAAGCAGCGCAGAGTTATTCACCCTATAGTGAATTAGGGTTAGGGTCGTGATTAGGGTTAGGGTTGTGATTAGGGTTAGGGTTAGGGTTGTGATTAGGGTCAGGGTTAGGGTTAGGGTTGTGATTAGGGTTAGGGATGAAACCCCATTGGAGATCCAGATATTCTTCAATAACTTTTTTTCTGAAGGTCATAGAGACTTGGAAGTTGGTTCCATCCCCACTAATGTGGGTATGCCCGATGCATTGGTATCACCCGTGAGCTTCTACGACCTTCGGAAGGGGTAGGGTTAGGGTTGTGATTAGTGTTTGCTTTTTGGGTTGTGATTAGGGTTAGGGTTAGGGATGGAAACCTATTGGAGATCAAGATATTCTTCAATAACTTTTTTTCTGAAGGTCATAGTGACTTGGAAGTTGGTTCCATCTCCACTAATGTGGCTATGCCCGATCCATTGGGACCATCCCCGAGCTTCTACGACCTTCGGAAATGGTGAAACCACCAAATCTAAAAGAAAAAATACAAGATATTTTTGAATAACTTTTTTTCCGAAAGTCATAGAGACTTGGGCATTTCATGGTTAATAAAGGGTAGCCTGCTACGCAACCACACCAAATTTCAGCATGTTTCGAGCAAGCAGCGCAGAGTTATTCACCCTATAGTGAATAAGGTTAGGGTTGTGATTAGGGTTAGGGTTGTGATTAGGGTTAGGGTTAGGGTTGTGATTAGGGTCAGGGTTAGGGTTAGGGTTGTGATTAGGGTTAGGGATGAAACCCCATTGGAGATCCAGATATTCTTCAATAACTTTTTTTCTGAAGGTCATAGAGACTTGGAAGTTGGTTCCATCCCCACTAATGTGGATATGCCCGATCCATTGGTATCACCCGTGAGCTTCTACGACCTTCGGAAGGGGTAGGGTTAGGGTTGTGATTAGTGTTTGCTTTTTGGGTTGTGATTAGGGTTAGGGTTAGGGATGGAAACCTATTGGAGATCAAGATATTCTTCAATAACTTTTTTTCTGAAGGTCATAGTGACTTGGAAGTTGGTTCCATCTCCACTAATGTGGCTATGCCCGATCCATTGGGACCATCCCCGAGCTTCTACGACCTTCGGAAATGGTGAAACCACCAAATCTAAAAGAAAAAATACAAGATATTTTTGAATAACTTTTTTTCCGAAAGTCATCGAGACTTGGGCATTTCATGGTTAATAAAGGGTAGCCTGCTACGCAACCACACCAAATTTCAGCATGTTTCGAGCAAGCAGCGCAGAGTTATTCACCCTATAGTGAATTAGGGTTAGGGTTGTGATTAGGGTTAGGGTTGTGATTAGGGTTAGGGTTAGGGTTGTGATTAGGGTTAGGGTTAGGGTTAGGGTTGTGATTAGGGTTAGGGATGAAACCCCATTGGAGATCCAGATATTCTTCAATAACTTTTTTTCTGAAGGTCATAGAGACTTGGAAGTTGGTTCCATCCCCACTAATGTGGGTATGCCCGATCCATTGGTATCACCCGTGAGCTTCTACGACCTTCGGAAGGGGTAGGGTTAGGGTTGTGATTAGTGTTTGCTTTTTGGGTTGTGATTAGGGTTAGGGTTAGGGATGGAAACCTATTGGAGATCAAGATATTCTTCAATAACTTTTTTTCTGAAGGTCATAGTGACTTGGAAGTTGGTTCCATCTCCACTAATGTGGCTATGCCCGATCCATTGGGACCATCCCCGAGCTTCTACGACCTTCGGAAATGGTGAAACCACCAAATCTAAAAGAAAAAATACAAGATATTTTTGAATAACTTTTTTTCCGAAAGTCATAGAGACTTAGGCATTTCATGGTTAATAAAGGGTAGCCTGCTACGCAACCACACCAAATTTCAGCATGTTTCGAGCAAGCAGCGCAGAGTTATTCACCCTATAGTGAATTAGGGTTAGGGTTGTGATTAGGGTTAGGGTTGTGATTAGGGTTAGGGTTAGGGTTGTGATTAGGGTTAGGGTTAGGGTTAGGGTTGTGATTAGGGTTAGGGATGAAACCCCATTGGAGATCCAGATATTCTTCAATAACTTTTTTTCTGAAGGTCATAGAGACTTGGAAGTTGGTTCCATCCCCACTAATGTGGATATGCCCGATCCATTGGTATCACCCGTGAGCTTCTACGACCTTCGGAAGGGGTAGGGTTAGGGTTGTGATTAGTGTTTGCTTTTTGGGTTGTGATTAGGGTTAGGGTTAGGGATGGAAACCTATTGGAGATCAAGATATTCTTCAATAACTTTTTTTCTGAAGGTCATAGTGACTTGGAAGTTGGTTCCATCTCCACTAATGTGGCTATGCCCGATCCATTGGGACCATCCCCGAGCTTCTACGACCTTCGGAAATGGTGAAACCACCAAATCTAAAAGAAAAAATACAAGATATTTTTGAATAACTTTTTTTCCGAAAGTCATCGAGACTTGGGCATTTCATGGTTAATAAAGGGTAGCCTGCTACGCAACCACACCAAATTTCAGCATGTTTCGAGCAAGCAGCGCAGAGTTATTCACCCTATAGTGAATTAGGGTTAGGGTTGTGATTAGGGTTAGGGTTGTGATTAGGGTTAGGGTTAGGGTTGTGATTAGGGTTAGGGATGAAACCCCATTGGAGATCCAGATATTCTTCAATAACTTTTTTTCTGAAGGTCATAGAGACTTGGAAGTTGGTTCCATCCCCACTAATGTGGGTATGCCCGATCCATTGGTATCACCCGTGAGCTTCTACGACCTTCGGAAGGGGTAGGGTTAGGGTTGTGATTAGTGTTTGCTTTTTGGGTTGTGATTAGGGTTAGGGTTAGGGATGGAAACCTATTGGAGATCAAGATATTCTTCAATAACTTTTTTTCTGAAGGTCATAGTGACTTGGAAGTTGGTTCCATCTCCACTAATGTGGCTATGCCCGATCCATTGGGACCATCCCCGAGCTTCTACGACCTTCGGAAATGGTGAAACCACCAAATCTAAAAGAAAAAATACAAGATATTTTTGAATAACTTTTTTTCCGAAAGTCATAGAGACTTGGGCATTTCATGGTTAATAAAGGGTAGCCTGCTACGCAACCACACCAAATTTCAGCATGTTTCGAGCAAGCAGCGCAGAGTTATTCACCCTATAGTGATTTAGGGTTAGGGTTGTGATTAGAGTTAGGGTTGTGATTAGGGTTAGGGTTAGGGTTGTGATTAGGGTTAGGGTTAGGGTTAGGGTTGTGATTAGGGTTAGGGATGAAACCCCATTGGAGATCCAGATATTCTTCAATAACTTTTTTTCTGAAGGTCATAGAGACTTGGAAGTTGGTTCCATCCCCACTAATGTGGGTATGCCCGATCCATTGGTATCACCCGTGAGCTTCTACGACCTTCGGAAGGGGTAGGGTTAGGGTTGTGATTAGTGTTTGCTTTTTGGGTTGTGATTAGGGTTAGGGTTAGGGATGGAAACCTATTGGAGATCAAGATATTCTTCAATAACTTTTTTTCTGAAGGTCATAGTGACTTGGAAGTTGGTTCCATCTCCACTAATGTGGCTATGCCCGATCCATTGGGACCATCCCCGAGCTTCTACGACCTTCGGAAATGGTGAAACCACCAAATCTAAAAGAAAAAATACAAGATATTTTTGAATAACTTTTTTTCCGAAAGTCATCGAGACTTGGGCATTTCATGGTTAATAAAGGGTAGCCTGCTACGCAACCACACCAAATTTCAGCATGTTTCGAGCAAGCAGCGCAGAGTTATTCACCCTATAGTGAATTAGGGTTAGGGTTGTGATTAGGGTTAGGGTTGTGATTAGGGTTAGGGTTAGGGTTGTGATTAGGGTTAGGGTTAGGGTTAGGGTTGTGATTAGGGTTAGGGATGAAACCCCATTGGAGATCCAGATATTCTTCAATAACTTTTTTTCTGAAGGTCATAGAGACTTGGAAGTTGGTTCCATCCCCACTAATGTGGGTATGCCCGATCCATTGGTATCACCCGTGAGCTTCTACGACCTTCGGAAGGGGTAGGGTTAGGGTTGTGATTAGTGTTTGCTTTTTGGGTTGTGATTAGGGTTAGGGTTAGGGATGGAAACCTATTGGAGATCAAGATATTCTTCAATAACTTTTTTTCTGAAGGTCATAGTGACTTGGAAGTTGGTTCCATCTCCACTAATGTGGCTATGCCCGATCCATTGGGACCATCCCCGAGCTTCTACGACCTTCGGAAATGGTGAAACCACCAAATCTAAAAGAAAAAATACAAGATATTTTTGAATAACTTTTTTTCCGAAAGTCATAGAGACTTGGGCATTTCATGGTTAATAAAGGGTAGCCTGCTACGCAACCACACCAAATTTCAGCATGTTTCGAGCAAGCAGCGCAGAGTTATTCACCCTATAGTGAATTAGGGTTAGGGTTGTGAATTAGGGTTAGGGTTGTGATTAGGGTTAGGGTTAGGGTTGTGATTAGGGTCAGGGTTAGGGTTAGGGTTGTGATTAGGGTTAGGGATGAAACCCCATTGGAGATCCAGATATTCTTCAATAACTTTTTTTCTGAAGGTCATAGAGACTTGGAAGTTGGTTCCATCCCCACTAATGTGGATATGCCCGATCCATTGGTATCACCCGTGAGCTTCTACGACCTTCGGAAGGGGTAGGGTTAGGGTTGTGATTAGTGTTTGCTTTTTGGGTTGTGATTAGGGTTAGGGTTAGGGATGGAAACCTATTGGAGATCAAGATATTCTTCAATAACTTTTTTTCTGAAGGTCATAGTGACTTGGAAGTTGGTTCCATCTCCACTAATGTGGCTATGCCCGATCCATTGGGACCATCCCCGAGCTTCTACGACCTTCGGAAATGGTGAAACCACCAAATCTAAAAGAAAAAATACAAGATATTTTTGAATAACTTTTTTTCCGAAAGTCATAGAGACTTGGGCATTTCATGGTTAATAAAGGGTAGCCTGCTACGCAACCACACCAAATTTCAGCATGTTTCGAGCAAGCAGCGCAGAGTTATTCACCCTATAGTGAATTAGGGTTAGGGTTGTGAATTAGGGTTAGGGTTGTGATTAGGGTTAGGGTTAGGGTTGTGATTAGGGTCAGGGTTAGGGTTAGGGTTGTGATTAGGGTTAGGGATGAAACCCCATTGGAGATCCAGATATTCTTCAATAACTTTTTTTCTGAAGGTCATAGAGACTTGGAAGTTGGTTCCATCCCCACTAATGTGGATATGCCCGATCCATTGGTATCACCCGTGAGCTTCTACGACCTTCGGAAGGGGTAGGGTTAGGGTTGTGATTAGTGTTTGCTTTTTGGGTTGTGATTAGGGTTAGGGTTAGGGATGGAAACCTATTGGAGATCAAGATATTCTTCAATAACTTTTTTTCTGAAGGTCATAGTGACTTGGAAGTTGGTTCCATCTCCACTAATGTGGCTATGCCCGATCCATTGGGACCATCCCCGAGCTTCTACGACCTTCGGAAATGGTGAAACCACCAAATCTAAAAGAAAAAATACAAGATATTTTTGAATAACTTTTTTTCCGAAAGTCATAGAGACTTGGGCATTTCATGGTTAATAAAGGGTAGCCTGCTACGCAACCACACCAAATTTCAGCATGTTTCGAGCAAGCAGCGCAGAGTTATTCACCCTATAGTGAATTAGGGTTAGGGTTGTGAATTAGGGTTAGGGTTGTGATTAGGGTTAGGGTTAGGGTTGTGATTAGGGTCAGGGTTAGGGTTAGGGTTGTGATTAGGGTTAGGGATGAAACCCCATTGGAGATCCAGATATTCTTCAATAACTTTTTTTCTGAAGGTCATAGAGACTTGGAAGTTGGTTCCATCCCCACTAATGTGGATATGCCTGATCCATTGGTATCACCCGTGAGCTTCTACGACCTTCGGAAGGGGTAGGGTTAGGGTTGTGATTAGTGTTTGCTTTTTGGGTTGTGATTAGGGTTAGGGTTAGGGATGGAAACCTATTGGAGATCAAGATATTCTTCAATAACTTTTTTTCTGAAGGTCATAGTGACTTGGAAGTTGGTTCCATCTCCACTAATGTGGCTATGCCCGATCCATTGGGACCATCCCCGAGCTTCTACGACCTTCGGAAATGGTGAAACCACCAAATCTAAAAGAAAAAATACAAGATATTTTTGAATAACTTTTTTTCCGAAAGTCATAGAGACTTGGGCATTTCATGGTTAATAAAGGGTAGCCTGCTACGCAACCACACCAAATTTCAGCATGTTTCGAGCAAGCAGCGCAGAGTTATTCACCCTATAGTGAATTAGGGTTAGGGTTGTGATTAGGGTTAGGGTTGTGATTAGGGTTAGGGTTAGGGTTGTGATTAGGGTTAGGGTTAGGGTTAGGGTTGTGATTAGGGTTAGGGATGAAACCCCATTGGAGATCCAGATATTCTTCAATAACTTTTTTTCTGAAGGTCATAGAGACTTGGAAGTTGGTTCCATCCCCACTAATGTGGGTATGCCCGATCCATTGGTATCACCCGTGAGCTTCTACGACCTTCGGAAGGGGTAGGGTTAGGGTTGTGATTAGTGTTTGCTTTTTGGGTTGTGATTAGGGTTAGGGTTAGGGATGGAAACCTATTGGAGATCAAGATATTCTTCAATAACTTTTTTTCTGAAGGTCATAGTGACTTGGAAGTTGGTTCCATCTCCACTAATGTGGCTATGCCCAATCCATTGGGACCATCCCCGAGCTTCTACGACCTTCGGAAATGGTGAAACCACCAAATCTAAAAGAAAAAATACAAGATATTTTTGAATAACTTTTTTTCCGAAAGTCATAGAGACTTAGGCATTTCATGGTTAATAAAGGGTAGCCTGCTACGCAACCACACCAAATTTCAGCATGTTTCGAGCAAGCAGCGCAGAGTTATTCACCCTATAGTGAATTAGGGTTAGGGTTGTGATTAGGGTTAGGGTTGTGATTAGGGTTAGGGTTAGGGTTGTGATTAGGGTTAGGGTTAGGGTTAGGGTTGTGATTAGGGTTAGGGATGAAACCCCATTGGAGATCCAGATATTCTTCAATAACTTTTTTTCTGAAGGTCATAGAGACTTGGAAGTTGGTTCCATCCTCACTAATGTGGGTATGCCCGATCCATTGGTATCACCCGTGAGCTTCTACGACCTTCGGAAGGGGTAGGGTTAGGGTTGTGATTAGTGTTTGCTTTTTGGGTTGTGATTAGGGTTAGGGTTAGGGATGGAAACCTATTGGAGATCAAGATATTCTTCAATAACTTTTTTTCTGAAGGTCATAGTGACTTGGAAGTTGGTTCCATCTCCACTAATGTGGCTATGCCCGATCCATTGGGACCATCCCCGAGCTTCTACGACCTTCGGAAATGGTGAAACCACCAAATCTAAAAGAAAAAATACAAGATATTTTTGAATAACTTTTTTTCCGAAAGTCATAGAGACTTGGGCATTTCATGGTTAATAAAGGGTAGCCTGCTACGCAACCACACCAAATTTCAGCATGTTTCGAGCAAGCAGCGCAGAGTTATTCACCCTATAGTGAATTAGGGTTAGGGTTGTGAATTAGGGTTAGGGTTGTGATTAGGGTTAGGGTTAGGGTTGTGATTAGGGTCAGGGTTAGGGTTAGGGTTGTGATTAGGGTTAGGGATGAAACCCCATTGGAGATCCAGATATTCTTCAATAACTTTTTTTCTGAAGGTCATAGAGACTTGGAAGTTGGTTCCATCCCCACTAATGTGGATATGCCTGATCCATTGGTATCACCCGTGAGCTTCTACGACCTTCGGAAGGGGTAGGGTTAGGGTTGTGATTAGTGTTTGCTTTTTGGGTTGTGATTAGGGTTAGGGTTAGGGATGGAAACCTATTGGAGATCAAGATATTCTTCAATAACTTTTTTTCTGAAGGTCATAGTGACTTGGAAGTTGGTTCCATCTCCACTAATGTGGCTATGCCCGATCCATTGGGACCATCCCCGAGCTTCTACGACCTTCGGAAATGGTGAAACCACCAAATCTAAAAGAAAAAATACAAGATATTTTTGAATAACTTTTTTTCCGAAAGTCATAGAGACTTGGGCATTTCATGGTTAATAAAGGGTAGCCTGCTACGCAACCACACCAAATTTCAGCATGTTTCGAGCAAGCAGCGCAGAGTTATTCACCCTATAGTGAATTAGGGTTAGGGTTGTGATTAGGGTTAGGGTTGTGATTAGGGTTAGGGTTAGGGTTGTGATTAGGGTTAGGGTTAGGGTTAGGGTTGTGATTAGGGTTAGGGATGAAACCCCATTGGAGATCCAGATATTCTTCAATAACTTTTTTTCTGAAGGTCATAGAGACTTGGAAGTTGGTTCCATCCCCACTAATGTGGGTATGCCCGATCCATTGGTATCACCCGTGAGCTTCTACGACCTTCGGAAGGGGTAGGGTTAGGGTTGTGATTAGTGTTTGCTTTTTGGGTTGTGATTAGGGTTAGGGTTAGGGATGGAAACCTATTGGAGATCAAGATATTCTTCAATAACTTTTTTTCTGAAGGTCATAGTGACTTGGAAGTTGGTTCCATCTCCACTAATGTGGCTATGCCCAATCCATTGGGACCATCCCCGAGCTTCTACGACCTTCGGAAATGGTGAAACCACCAAATCTAAAAGAAAAAATACAAGATATTTTTGAATAACTTTTTTTCCGAAAGTCATAGAGACTTAGGCATTTCATGGTTAATAAAGGGTAGCCTGCTACGCAACCACACCAAATTTCAGCATGTTTCGAGCAAGCAGCGCAGAGTTATTCACCCTATAGTGAATTAGGGTTAGGGTTGTGATTAGGGTTAGGGTTGTGATTAGGGTTAGGGTTAGGGTTGTGATTAGGGTTAGGGTTAGGGTTAGGGTTGTGATTAGGGTTAGGGATGAAACCCCATTGGAGATCCAGATATTCTTCAATAACTTTTTTTCTGAAGGTCATAGAGACTTGGAAGTTGGTTCCATCCCCACTAATGTGGGTATGCCCGATCCATTGGTATCACCCGTGAGCTTCTACGACCTTCGGAAGGGGTAGGGTTAGGGTTGTGATTAGTGTTTGCTTTTTGGGTTGTGATTAGGGTTAGGGTTAGGGATGGAAACCTATTGGAGATCAAGATATTCTTCAATAACTTTTTTTCTGAAGGTCATAGTGACTTGGAAGTTGGTTCCATCTCCACTAATGTGGCTATGCCCGATCCATTGGGACCATCCCTGAGCTTCTACGACCTTCGGAAATGGTGAAACCACCAAATCTAAAAGAAAAAATACAAGATATTTTTGAATAACTTTTTTTCCGAAAGTCATAGAGACTTGGGCATTTCATGGTTAATAAAGGGTAGCCTGCCACGCAACCACACCAAATTTCAGCATGTTTCGAGCAAGCAGCGCAGAGTTATTCACCCTATAGTGATTTAGGGTTAGGGTTGTGATTAGGGTTAGGGTTGTGATTAGGGTTAGGGTTAGGGTTGTGATTAGGGTTAGGGTTAGGGTTAGGGTTGTGATTAGGGTTAGGGATGAAACCCCATTGGAGATCCAGATATTCTTCAATAACTTTTTTTCTGAAGGTCATAGAGACTTGGAAGTTGGTTCCATCCCCACTAATGTGGGTATGCCCGATCCATTGGTATCACCCGTGAGCTTCTACGACCTTCGGAAGGGGTAGGGTTAGGGTTGTGATTAGTGTTTGCTTTTTGGGTTGTGATTAGGGTTAGGGTTAGGGATGGAAACCTATTGGAGATCAAGATATTCTTCAATAACTTTTTTTCTGAAGGTCATAGTGACTTGGAAGTTGGTTCCATCTCCACTAATGTGGCTATGCCCGATCCATTGGGACCATCCCCGAGCTTCTACGACCTTCGGAAATGGTGAAACCACCAAATCTAAAAGAAAAAATACAAGATATTTTTGAATAACTTTTTTTCCGAAAGTCATAGAGACTTGGGCATTTCATGGTTAATAAAGGGTAGCCTGCTACGCAACCACACCAAATTTCAGCATGTTTCGAGCAAGCAGCGCAGAGTTATTCACCCTATAGTGAATTAGGGTTAGGGTTGTGATAAGGGTTAGGGTTGTGATTAGGGTTAGGGTTAGGGTTGTGATTAGGGTTAGGGTTAGGGTTAGGGTTGTGATTAGGGTTAGGGATGAAACCCCATTGGAGATCCAGATATTCTTCAATAACTTTTTTTCTGAAGGTCATAGAGACTTGGAAGTTGGTTCCATCCCCACTAATGTGGATATGCCCAATCCATTGGTATCACCCGTGAGCTTCTACGACCTTCGGAAGGGGTAGGGTTAGGGTTGTGATTAGTGTTTGCTTTTTGGGTTGTGATTAGGGTTAGGGTTAGGGATGGAAACCTATTGGAGATCAAGATATTCTTCAATAACTTTTTTTCTGAAGGTCATAGAGACTTGGAAGTTGGTTCCATCTCCACTAATGTGGGTATGCCCGATCCATTGGTATCACCCGTGAGCTTCTACGACCTTCGGAAGGGGTAGGGTTAGGGTTGTGATTAGTGTTTGCTTTTTGGGTTGTGATTAGGGTTAGGGTTAGGGATGGAAACCTATTGGAGATCAAGATATTCTTCAATAACTTTTTTTCTGAAGGTCATAGTGACTTGGAAGTTGGTTCCATCTCCACTAATGTGGCTATGCCCGATCCATTGGGACCATCCCCGAGCTTCTACGACCTTCGGAAATGGTGAAACCACCAAATCTAAAAGAAAAAATACAAGATATTTTTGAATAATTTTTTTTCCGAAAGTCATAGAGACTTGGGCATTTCATGGTTAATAAAGGGTAGCCTGCTACGCAACCACACCAAATTTCAGCATGTTTCGAGCAAGCAGCGCAGAGTTATTCACCCTATAGTGAATTAGGGTTAGGGTTGTGATTAGGGTTAGGGTTGTGATTAGGGTTAGGGTTAGGGTTGTGATTAGGGTTAGGGTTAGGGTTAGGGTTGTGATTAGGGTTAGGGATGAAACCCCATTGGAGATCCAGATATTCTTCAATAACTTTTTTTCTGAAGGTCATAGAGACTTGGAAGTTGGTTCCATCCCCACTAATGTGGGTATGCCCGATCCATTGGTATCACCCGTGAGCTTCTACGACCTTCGGAAGGGGTAGGGTTAGGGTTGTGATTAGTGTTTGCTTTTTGGGTTGTGATTAGGGTTAGGGTTAGGGATGGAAACCTATTGGAGATCAAGATATTCTTCAATAACTTTTTTTCTGAAGGTCATAGTGACTTGGAAGTTGGTTCCATCTCCACTAATGTGGCTATGCCCGATCCATTGGGACCATCCCCGAGCTTCTACGACCTTCGGAAATGGTGAAACCACCAAATCTAAAAGAAAAAATACAAGATATTTTTGAATAACTTTTTTTCCGAAAGTCATAGAGACTTGGGCATTTCATGGTTAATAAAGGGTAGCCTGCTACGCAACCACACCAAATTTCAGCATGTTTCGAGCAAGCAGCGCAGAGTTATTCACCCTATAGTGATTTAGGGTTAGGGTTGTGATTAGGGTTAGGGTTGTGATTAGGGTTAGGGTTAGGGTTGTGATTAGGGTTAGGGTTAGGGTTAGGGTTGTGATTAGGGTTAGGGATGAAACCCCATTGGAGATCCAGATATTCTTCAATAACTTTTTTTCTGAAGGTCATAGAGACTTGGAAGTTGGTTCCATCCCCACTAATGTGGGTATGCCCGATCCATTGGTATCACCCGTGAGCTTCTACGACCTTCGGAAGGGGTAGGGTTAGGGTTGTGATTAGTGTTTGCTTTTTGGGTTGTGATTAGGGTTAGGGTTAGGGATGGAAACCTATTGGAGATCAAGATATTCTTCAATAACTTTTTTTCTGAAGGTCATAGTGACTTGGAAGTTGGTTCCATCTCCACTAATGTGGCTATGCCCGATCCATTGGGACCATCCCCGAGCTTCTACGACCTTCGGAAATGGTGAAACCACCAAATCTAAAAGAAAAAATACAAGATATTTTTGAATAACTTTTTTTCCGAAAGTCATAGAGACTTGGGCATTTCATGGTTAATAAAGGGTAGCCTGCTACGCAACCACACCAAATTTCAGCATGTTTCGAGCAAGCAGCGCAGAGTTATTCACCCTATAGTGAATTAGGGTTAGGGTTGTGATAAGGGTTAGGGTTGTGATTAGGGTTAGGGTTAGGGTTGTGATTAGGGTTAGGGTTAGGGTTAGGGTTGTGATTAGGGTTAGGGATGAAACCCCATTGGAGATCCAGATATTCTTCAATAACTTTTTTTCTGAAGGTCATAGAGACTTGGAAGTTGGTTCCATCCCCACTAATGTGGATATGCCCGATCCATTGGTATCACCCGTGAGCTTCTACGACCTTCGGAAGGGGTAGGGTTAGGGTTGTGATTAGGGTTAGGGTTGTGATTAGGGTTAGGGTTAGGGTTGTGATTAGGGTTAGGGTTAGGGTTAGGGTTGTGATTAGGGTTAGGGATGAAACCCCATTGGAGATCCAGATATTCTTCAATAACTTTTTTTCTGAAGGTCATAGAGACTTGGAAGTTGGTTCCATCCCCACTAATGTGGGTATGCCCGATCCATTGGTATCACCCGTGAGCTTCTACGACCTTCGGAAGGGGTAGGGTTAGGGTTGTGATTAGTGTTTGCTTTTTGGGTTGTGATTAGGGTTAGGGTTAGGGATGGAAACCTATTGGAGATCAAGATATTCTTCAATAACTTTTTTTCTGAAGGTCATAGTGACTTGGAAGTTGGTTCCATCTCCACTAATGTGGCTATGCCCGATCCATTGGGACCATCCCCGAGCTTCTACGACCTTCGGAAATGGTGAAACCACCAAATCTAAAAGAAAAAATACAAGATATTTTTGAATAACTTTTTTTCCGAAAGTCATAGAGACTTGGGCATTTCATGGTTAATAAAGGGTAGCCTGCTACGCAACCACACCAAATTTCAGCATGTTTCGAGCAAGCAGCGCAGAGTTATTCACCCTATAGTGAATTAGGGTTAGGGTTGTGATAAGGGTTAGGGTTGTGATTAGGGTTAGGGTTAGGGTTGTGATTAGGGTTAGGGTTAGGGTTAGGGTTGTGATTAGGGTTAGGGATGAAACCCCATTGGAGATCCAGATATTCTTCAATAACTTTTTTTCTGAAGGTCATAGAGACTTGGAAGTTGGTTCCATCCCCACTAATGTGGATATGCCCGATCCATTGGTATCACCCGTGAGCTTCTACGACCTTCGGAAGGGGTAGGGTTAGGGTTGTGATTAGTGTTTGCTTTTTGGGTTGTGATTAGGGTTAGGGTTAGGGATGGAAACCTATTGGAGATCAAGATATTCTTCAATAACTTTTTTTCTGAAGGTCATAGTGACTTGGAAGTTGGTTCCATCTCCACTAATGTGGCTATGCCCGATCCATTGGGACCATCCCCGAGCTTCTACGACCTTCGGAAATGGTGAAACCACCAAATCTAAAAGATAAAATACAAGATATTTTTGAATAACTTTTTTTCCGAAAGTCATAGAGACTTGGGCATTTCATGGTTAATAAAGGGTAGCCTGCTACGCAACCACACCAAATTTCAGCATGTTTCGAGCAAGCAGCGCAGAGTTATTCACCCTATAGTGAATTAGGGTTAGGGTTGTGATTAGGGTTAGGGTTGTGATTAGGGTTAGGGTTAGGGTTGTGATTAGGGTTAGGGTTAGGGTTAGGGTTGTGATTAGGGTTAGGGATGAAACCCCATTGGAGATCCAGATATTCTTCAATAACTTTTTTTCTGAAGGTCATAGAGACTTGGAAGTTGGTTCCATCCCCACTAATGTGGATATGCCCGATCCATTGGTATAACCCGTGAGCTTCTACGACCTTCGGAAGGGGTAGGGTTAGGGTTGTGATTAGTGTTTGCTTTTTGGGTTGTGATTAGGGTTAGGGTTAGGGATGGAAACCTATTGGAGATCAAGATATTCTTCAATAACTTTTTTTCTGAAGGTCATAGAGACTTGGAAGTTGGTTCCATCCCCACTAATGTGGGTATGCCCGATCCATTGGTATCACCCGTGAGCTTCTACGACCTTCGGAAGGGGTAGGGTTAGGGTTGTGATTAGTGTTTGCTTTTTGGGTTGTGATTAGGGTTAGGGTTAGGGATGGAAACCTATTGGAGATCAAGATATTCTTCAATAACTTTTTTTCTGAAGGTCATAGTGACTTGGAAGTTGGTTCCATCTCCACTAATGTGGCTATGCCCGATCCATTGGGACCATCCCCGAGCTTCTACGACCTTCGGAAATGGTGAAACCACCAAATCTAAAAGAAAAAATACAAGATATTTTTGAATAACTTTTTTTCCGAAAGTCATAGAGACTTGGGCATTTCATGGTTAATAAAGGGTAGCCTGCTACGCAACCACACCAAATTTCAGCATGTTTCGAGCAAGCAGCGCAGAGTTATTCACCCTTTGGTGAATTAGGGTTAGGGTTGTGATTAGGGTTAGGGTTGTGATTAGGGTTAGGGTTAGGGTTGTGATTAGGGTTAGGGTTAGGGTTAGGGTTGTGATTAGGGTTAGGGTTGTGATTAGGGTTAGGGTTAGGGTTGTGATTAGGGTGAGGGTTAGGGTTAGGGTTGTGATTAGGGTTAGGGATGAAACCCCATTGGAGATCCAGATATTCTTCAATAACTATTTTTCTGAAGGTCATAGAGACTTGGAAGTTGGTTCCATTCCCACTAATGTGGGTATGCCCGATCCATTGGTATCACCCGTGAGCTTCTACGACCTTCGGAAGGGGTAGGGTTAGGGTTGTGATTAGTGTTTGCTTTTTGGGTTGTGATTAGGGTTAGGGTTAGGGATGGAAACCTATTGGAGATCAAGATATTCTTCAATAACTTTTTTTCTGAAGGTCATAGTGACTTGGAAGTTGGTTCCATCTCCACTAATGTGGCTATGCCCGATCCATTGGGACCATCCCCGAGCTTCTACGACCTTCGGAAATGGTGAAACCACCAAATCTAAAAGAAAAAATACAAGATATTTTTGAATAACTTTTTTTCCGAAAGTCATAGAGACTTGGGCATTTCATGGTTAATAAAGGGTAGCCTGCTACGCAACCACACCAAATTTCAGCATGTTTCGAGCAAGCAGCGCAGAGTTATTCACCCTATAGTGAATTAGGGTTAGGGTTGTGATAAGGGTTAGGGTTGTGATTAGGGTTAGGGTTAGGGTTGTGATTAGGGTTAGGGTTAGGGTTAGGGTTGTGATTAGGGTTAGGGATGAAACCCCATTGGAGATCCAGATATTCTTCAATAACTTTTTTTCTGAAGGTCATAGAGACTTGGAAGTTGGTTCCATCCCCACTAATGTGGATATGCCCGATCCATTGGTATCACCCGTGAGCTTCTACGACCTTCGGAAGGGGTAGGGTTAGGGTTGTGATTAGTGTTTGCTTTTTGGGTTGTGATTAGGGTTAGGGTTAGGGATGGAAACCTATTGGAGATCAAGATATTCTTCAATAACTTTTTTTCTGAAGGTCATAGAGACTTGGAAGTTGGTTCCATCTCCACTAATGTGGGTATGCCCGATCCATTGGTATCACCCGTGAGCTTCTACGACCTTCGGAAGGGGTAGGGTTAGGGTTGTGATTAGTGTTTGCTTTTTGGGTTGTGATTAGGGTTAGGGTTAGGGATGGAAACCTATTGGAGATCAAGATATTCTTCAATAACTTTTTTTCTGAAGGTCATAGTGACTTGGAAGTTGGTTCCATCTCCACTAATGTGGCTATGCCCGATCCATTGGGACCATCCCCGAGCTTCTACGACCTTCGGAAATGGTGAAACCACCAAATCTAAAAGAAAAAATACAAGATATTTTTGAATAATTTTTTTTCCGAAAGTCATAGAGACTTGGGCATTTCATGGTTAATAAAGGGTAGCCTGCTACGCAACCACACCAAATTTCAGCATGTTTCGAGCAAGCAGCGCAGAGTTATTCACCCTATAGTGAATTAGGGTTAGGGTTGTGATTAGGGTTAGGGTTGTGATTAGGGTTAGGGTTAGGGTTGTGATTAGGGTTAGGGTTAGGGTTAGGGTTGTGATTAGGGTTAGGGATGAAACCCCATTGGAGATCCAGATATTCTTCAATAACTTTTTTTCTGAAGGTCATAGAGACTTGGAAGTTGGTTCCATCCCCACTAATGTGGGTATGCCCGATCCATTGGTATCACCCGTGAGCTTCTACGACCTTCGGAAGGGGTAGGGTTAGGGTTGTGATTAGTGTTTGCTTTTTGGGTTGTGATTAGGGTTAGGGATGGAAACCTATTGGAGATCAAGATATTCTTCAATAACTTTTTTTCTGAAGGTCATAGTGACTTGGAAGTTGGTTCCATCTCCACTAATGTGGCTATGCCCGATCCATTGGGACCATCCCCGAGCTTCTACGACCTTCGGAAATGGTGAAACCACCAAATCTAAAAGAAAAAATACAAGATATTTTTGAATAACTTTTTTTCCGAAAGTCATAGAGACTTGGGCATTTCATGGTTAATAAAGGGTAGCCTGCTACGCAACCACACCAAATTTCAGCATGTTTCGAGCAAGCAACGCAGAGTTATTCACCCTATAGTGAATTAGGGTTAGGGTTGTGATTAGGGTTAGGGTTGTGATTAGGGTTAGGGTTAGGGTTGTGATTAGGGTTAGGGTTAGGGTTAGGGTTGTGATTAGGGTTAGGGATGAAACCCCATTGGAGATCCAGATATTCTTCAATAACTTTTTTTCTGAAGGTCATAGAGACTTGGAAGTTGGTTCCATCCTTACTAATGTGGGTATGCCCGATCCATTGGTATCACCCGTGAGCTTCTACGACCTTCGGAAGGGGTAGGGTTAGGGTTGTGATTAGTGTTTGCTTTTTGGGTTGTGATTAGGGTTAGGGATGGAAACCTATTGGAGATCAAGATATTCTTCAATAACTTTTTTTCTGAAGGTCATAGTGACTTGGAAGTTGGTTCCATCTCCACTAATGTGGCTATGCCCGATCCATTGGGACCATCCCCGAGCTTCTACGACCTTCGGAAATGGTGAAACCACCAAATCTAAAAGAAAAAATACAAGATATTTTTGAATAACTTTTTTTCCGAAAGTCATAGAGACTTGGGCATTTCATGGTTAATAAAGGGTAGCCTGCTACGCAACCACACCAAATTTCAGCATGTTTCGAGCAAGCAACGCAGAGTTATTCACCCTATAGTGAATTAGGGTTAGGGTTGTGATTAGGGTTAGGGTTGTGATTAGGGTTAGGGTTAGGGTTGTGATTAGGGTTAGGGTTAGGGTTAGGGTTGTGATTAGGGTTAGGGATGAAACCCCATTGGAGATCCAGATATTCTTCAATAACTTTTTTTCTGAAGGTCATAGAGACTTGGAAGTTGGTTCCATCCTTACTAATGTGGGTATGCCCGATCCATTGGTATCACCCGTGAGCTTCTACGACCTTCGGAAGGGGTAGGGTTAGGGTTGTGATTAGTGTTTGCTTTTTGGGTTGTGATTAGGGTTAGGGTTAGGGATGGAAACCTATTGGAGATCAAGATATTCTTCAATAACTTTTTTTCTGAAGGTCATAGTGACTTGGAAGTTGGTTCCATCTCCACTAATGTGGCTATGCCCGATCCATTGGGACCATCCCCGAGCTTCTACGACCTTCGGAAATGGTGAAACCACCAAATCTAAAAGATAAAATACAAGATATTTTTGAATAACTTTTTTTCCGAAAGTCATAGAGACTTGGGCATTTCATGGTTAATAAAGGGTAGCCTGCTACGCAACCACACCAAATTTCAGCATGTTTCGAGCAAGCAGCGCAGAGTTATTCACCCTATAGTGAATTAGGGTTAGGGTTGTGATTAGGGTTAGGGTTGTGATTAGGGTTAGGGTTAGGGTTGTGATTAGGGTTAGGGTTAGGGTTAGGGTTGTGATTAGGGTTAGGGATGAAACCCCATTGGAGATCCAGATATTCTTCAATAACTTTTTTTCTGAAGGTCATAGAGACTTGGAAGTTGGTTCCATCCCCACTAATGTGGATATGCCCGATCCATTGGTATAACCCGTGAGCTTCTACGACCTTCGGAAGGGGTAGGGTTAGGGTTGTGATTAGTGTTTGCTTTTTGGGTTGTGATTAGGGTTAGGGTTAGGGATGGAAACCTATTGGAGATCAAGATATTCTTCAATAACTTTTTTTCTGAAGGTCATAGAGACTTGGAAGTTGGTTCCATCCCCACTAATGTGGGTATGCCCGATCCATTGGTATCACCCGTGAGCTTCTACGACCTTCGGAAGGGGTAGGGTTAGGGTTGTGATTAGTGTTTGCTTTTTGGGTTGTGATTAGGGTTAGGGTTAGGGATGGAAACCTATTGGAGATCAAGATATTCTTCAATAACTTTTTTTCTGAAGGTCATAGTGACTTGGAAGTTGGTTCCATCTCCACTAATGTGGCTATGCCCGATCCATTGGGACCATCCCCGAGCTTCTACGACCTTCGGAAATGGTGAAACCACCAAATCTAAAAGAAAAAATACAAGATATTTTTGAATAACTTTTTTTCCGAAAGTCATAGAGACTTGGGCATTTCATGGTTAATAAAGGGTAGCCTGCTACGCAACCACACCAAATTTCAGCATGTTTCGAGCAAGCAGCGCAGAGTTATTCACCCTTTGGTGAATTAGGGTTAGGGTTGTGATTAGGGTTAGGGTTGTGATTAGGGTTAGGGTTAGGGTTGTGATTAGGGTTAGGGTTAGGGTTAGGGTTGTGATTAGGGTTAGGGTTGTGATTAGGGTTAGGGTTAGGGTTGTGATTAGGGTGAGGGTTAGGGTTAGGGTTGTGATTAGGGTTAGGGATGAAACCCCATTGGAGATCCAGATATTCTTCAATAACTATTTTTCTGAAGGTCATAGAGACTTGGAAGTTGGTTCCATTCCCACTAATGTGGGTATGCCCGATCCATTGGTATCACCCGTGAGCTTCTACGACCTTCGGAAGGGGTAGGGTTAGGGTTGTGATTAGTGTTTGCTTTTTGGGTTGTGATTAGGGTTAGGGTTAGGGATGGAAACCTATTGGAGATCAAGATATTCTTCAATAACTTTTTTTCTGAAGGTCATAGTGACTTGGAAGTTGGTTCCATCTCCACTAATGTGGCTATGCCCGATCCATTGGGACCATCCCCGAGCTTCTACGACCTTCGGAAATGGTGAAACCACCAAATCTAAAAGAAAAAATACAAGATATTTTTGAATAACTTTTTTTCCGAAAGTCATAGAGACTTGGGCATTTCATGGTTAATAAAGGGTAGCCTGCTACGCAACCACACCAAATTTCAGCATGTTTCGAGCAAGCAGCGCAGAGTTATTCACCCTTTGGTGAATTAGGGTTAGGGTTGTGATTAGGGTTAGGGTTGTGATTAGGGTTAGGGTTAGGGTTGTGATTAGGGTTAGGGTTAGGGTTAGGGTTGTGATTAGGGTTAGGGTTGTGATTAGGGTTAGGGTTAGGGTTGTGATTAGGGTGAGGGTTAGGGTTAGGGTTGTGATTAGGGTTAGGGATGAAACCCCATTGGAGATCCAGATATTCTTCAATAACTATTTTTCTGAAGGTCATAGAGACTTGGAAGTTGGTTCCATTCCCACTAATGTGGGTATGCCCGATCCATTGGTATCAACCGTGAGCTTCTACGACCTTCGGAAGGGGTAGGGTTAGGGTTGTGATTAGTGTTTGCTTTTTGGGTTGTGATTAGGGTTAGGGTTAGGGATGGAAACCTATTGGAGATCAAGATATTCTTCAATAACTTTTTTTCTGAAGGTCATAGTGACTTGGAAGTTGGTTCCATCTCCACTAATGTGGCTATGCCCGATCCATTGGGACCATCCCCGAGCTTCTACGACCTTCGGAAATGGTGAAACCACCAAATCTAAAAGATAAAATACAAGATATTTTTGAATAACTTTTTTTCCGAAAGTCATAGAGACTTGGGCATTTCATGGTTAATAAAGGGTAGCCTGCTACGCAACCACACCAAATTTCAGCATGTTTCGAGCAAGCAGCGCAGAGTTATTCACCCTATAGTGAATTAGGGTTAGGGTTGTGATTAGGGTTAGGGTTGTGATTAGGGTTAGGGTTAGGGTTGTGATTAGGGTTAGGGTTAGGGTTAGGGTTGTGATTAGGGTTAGGGATGAAACCCCATTGGAGATCCAGATATTCTTCAATAACTTTTTTTCTGAAGGTCATAGAGACTTGGAAGTTGGTTCCATCCCCACTAATGTGGATATGCCCGATCCATTGGTATAACCCGTGAGCTTCTACGACCTTCGGAAGGGGTAGGGTTAGGGTTGTGATTAGTGTTTGCTTTTTGGGTTGTGATTAGGGTTAGGGTTAGGGATGGAAACCTATTGGAGATCAAGATATTCTTCAATAACTTTTTTTCTGAAGGTCATAGAGACTTGGAAGTTGGTTCCATCCCCACTAATGTGGGTATGCCCGATCCATTGGTATCACCCGTGAGCTTCTACGACCTTCGGAAGGGGTAGGGTTAGGGTTGTGATTAGTGTTTGCTTTTTGGGTTGTGATTAGGGTTAGGGTTAGGGATGGAAACCTATTGGAGATCAAGATATTCTTCAATAACTTTTTTTCTGAAGGTCATAGTGACTTGGAAGTTGGTTCCATCTCCACTAATGTGGCTATGCCCGATCCATTGGGACCATCCCCGAGCTTCTACGACCTTCGGAAATGGTGAAACCACCAAATCTAAAAGAAAAAATACAAGATATTTTTGAATAACTTTTTTTCCGAAAGTCATAGAGACTTGGGCATTTCATGGTTAATAAAGGGTAGCCTGCTACGCAACCACACCAAATTTCAGCATGTTTCGAGCAAGCAGCGCAGAGTTATTCACCCTATAGTGAATTAGGGTTAGGGTTGTGATTAGGGTTAGGGTTGTGATTAGGGTTAGGGTTAGGGTTGTGATTAGGGTGAGGGTTAGGGTTAGGGTTGTGATTAGGGTTAGGGATGAAACCCCATTGGAGATCCAGATATTCTTCAATAACTTTTTTTCTGAAGGTCATAGAGACTTGGAAGTTGGTTCCATCCCCACTAATGTGGGTATGCCCGATCCATTGGTATCACCCGTGAGCTTCTACGACCTTCGGAAGGGGTAGGGTTAGGGTTGTGATTAGTGTTTGCTTTTTGGGTTGTGATTAGGGTTAGGGTTAGGGATGGAAACCTATTGGAGATCAAG